>NC_064598.1:32134193-32443479 GCF_943734845.2 Anopheles funestus | reverse complement strand
AGGTTTGTACCGAACGAAAAAGAAATGAAACACTTCTGTTCGCTGAAGAAGTGACACAATTTTCATATTGATATTTCTATTGGGAACGTTCATGATGGTTATGATGATGATGTTTGACATCATCAATCAAAATTCCGCACATTGTACACCGATGGCAGTATCCCGAATGGGAGAAGGAATGCGACGACCTCGAACAAAACATTATGAAATCAAGAAGGTGGCGAATGTTCTAAAGAAATCCGTTTGTTGACATTAAATATTTAAATAAATTTTCACTACACAACTCGCACGTGCTACTCATCGTTTTGATTCGTTTTCAACAACTTAAACAATAGCATCTTCAATTTTTAGCAATTAGCAATTGAAAGAAGAATCAATTTAATTGAACGTGATATGGCACAACCAACAAGATACCCAAAAGCATCAACTTACACCGAAAAAGAAAATCACAACGCTCGAACAATAAATTAATCAACAGCAACAGCTTAATTTACTTAGAAACACAACGCTTTCTTACAGCTCTTCGTTCGTTGTTCTTTTGTTGGAAACTTTCGCTCATCTTCATAAAAATGTAGATCCAGAGAGAGAGAGAGAGATGGTAGTAAGGGAGAGCACACGCGGATAGTGTAACAAACATTGTGGAACAAAAGTGCAAATTTGTACAGTAAACGTTTCCCAACCAAAGTTGGACCTTCTTAAAGTATTTTTTTTTTTGCCTTTACCTTTACGAAGCGAGAGCTGCTCTTCAAACAACTATAGCTGGGGTGGGAAAGAAAGCAAAAAAAAAGACAAACAAATACACACACACCGATTGATGATGAAACATAAATACCAACAACGCTTCTCAATCACAGCCGCGAAGTGTAAATAATTCCTTTAGCATCTTTCTTGCAATTGCAAGCTTGTATTATTATTTTGTTGTCTTTTGCACGCTTGAAAAACATCAAGTAACTGTTTTTGATGATTTTTTTTTTGCTTGTTTGAATTCCTCTTTCCAACAGTGTTGCAATAACGGACAAATTACATTCAACGAAGTGATGCTACTACAGTAACCGATAGCGATATTGAGCGATGAGCAATTTATGTCAAATTAATGAGCTTTAAAGCTTTGAAAAGAATATAATCACTCCCCAAACAGATTGGAGACACCGTTTATTAAAGTCTCGTCTATATAAAATGTGGTGAGAAAATGTGCCACCAAGCTTAACGACTTGGGCAGAAAGTGAAGCAATTGATGATGGTTGTGAAGGTACAGGATTAACCCCCAAAAAACCCTCAACCGGACTTTCATCCTTAAAGCTTGAAGAGAATGAAAGAATTAGCAAACAAATACAAAAAAATACACATTTTCAGCCTTATCAATCCTGTCTAATGGTTTAACATTTAGGCCAATTAAACAACTGTAACTTCAATACCCGACAGGCACCCTGTCGTTTTGGGTGAGGCTTGCTTGACTTGATTATTTCACTCGAAACCATTAGCCATCGTCAAGGAAAACGGAAAGGAAATCCATCGATGGCAAATCATGGCAAAATGTTTGCGCCCTGTTCCAGGAACTAGTCACAACTTGGAAAGAGTTTTCCCACGGATCAGGATTAACCCAACGGGTATGGAGGAAAGAAAGTAAAAAAAGTTTCTTCCTTACGGTTTCCCAAATATCAGGCCTAATCAAACGAGCTCTAGGGGTATCTAAGCGGTTGGTGTTTTTTTTTTTTGATTCCTTTTTTCCAACTGAGAAGTTAATTTTCCAAACATCAAAAAGCACCGGGTTTTTTTTTTGCACGCACTCGTGGAAATTTGGTCACAACTTTGCTTGATTCGGTGTTCTTTTTTAATGATGGTTTAATACCGCGTTTTGAAAATGATATTTCGTTGGAAGCGATTTTTTTTTTGTGTTACACATGTATCATGTTTTGCTCCATTTTGTTTTAGTCTAGTTGTTGGAAAACATTCGTTTTTTTTCGACTTTGTTGCTCATTAACTTTGTGTTTGTTTAGATTTTTTTGGTTCTTACCAGCATCAAACCAAACACGATGTTGGTATGTTTATACACATTTACAAACATAGGGAGGTTGAAAAAGTTTTTTTCTTTTAATGATTATCCTGTGGGAGAAAATCAAACAACAACACAAATGGAGCGGAACGAACATGACTGAGGGGGGTTTTAGATCATTCAGAAAGGGGTAATGGTAGGATTTAGAACAAATTTAAAAAGTCACTCCATTATGCTGTTTAACCAGATTTTCCAGACCAGTAAAAATGAACAACGGTTGATAGGAAAATAAACAATGAAAATAGAAAATGCAAGACTACAAACAAAAAGTATTAATAGCAATTTGTGCACGTTTCATTTCTCGCCAAAAAAAAAACACACACACAGAATAAAATGCAAACGTGGGATTGGATTTGACTGGATTCGTACAAATAGAAAGCAGATCAACCAATCTAATTTAAGCCTGTTTTGCTGCATATAGTTGAAGAAATCCAGCTTCAGGTCGAGCAAAGCATATACGCGTGCAACGTCCATTTTTTTTTGTAAGCTTTGATAAGCTATTTTCGTTAAAACAACAGCTCCCCCTTTCCGTGGGAGGAGAACACACCACTATCGGATGGAAGACCAAACCACACATGTGTGATGCTACTGTTACATCTCAGCGAACCACATCCCCTTTAATATACATAAGCCAATTTTTAAAGATTTTTATCATTGCAATATCAAAGCAGCAGATTGGGGGGAGAAAAGCAACAAAAAAAAACATGATTAAGATAATAAATCTTACAAGCAGCGCAACGTTAAACAAAACCAAGCGCGCTATATCTCTTCACGGTTACAGTTTAAGAATAATGTTGTAACGCTGCCTAGGCGCTCCAAACCATTCGCTTCGGAAGGATATTGAGATGTCGTGATGCAAACAGAGACACAAATATAAAAATAAACAAATACACACCATCACCGCATGGGTGAAACTCTGCCCTGGGAAGCTAACGAAACGCTTCTTTCGCGCTGACTGCAAAACGACTCCAATCAACTTTTGGGGCGTATCGCGTTTTTTGTTTCCCCTTTTTTTCACACAACACAAATGACGTCCAAACAAGGGGAGGGGAGGGAAAAAAAAGGAAACCAAAGGGAACCAGAAAATACTACCACTGATTATGGTGGTTTTGCTTTAGGTTGATGACGGCGATGATGATGATGATGATGATGGTGACGAGAGCTAAGATAATAAACGGTAAAACGGTGCAATGATTCTGCTGGTACGATACGTGTCGTCAGCATTATCAGCAACCGCCACCAGGTGATGATAGGTTAGGAAATTTAAAAATCAATGGATTAAAGGAGCTAAAAGCATGGCGCGATGGTCTGGCTGCTGTATGATACGTAAAGGAAAAGAAAATGGAACAAAAAAAGTAAAAAAAAGAAAAACGAAACCGATCCCTAAACAACGGTAACTTAACTAAAAAAGTAAAACAAAACAAATACAGCACACAGAAACTAGAGTGGAAGTGAAACGCGAGTGAAATAATAAAACAAAAACAATGAAAAATGGTGATGGAAAAAGCAGAACGTAATAGGAAAGTATATAACAAAAAAAAATTGTCCATTAGAACGCTGTAGATCTTCAAGCATCGAATCGAAAGCTGCAGCATGAAGCTAGAAGAGTGGGACGCGGGGGAGAAAAAAAAAACAAATGGAACGGAAATCACTAAAAATCGATAAAAAATCCACAGTGCCTTGTTTGCTGCAATAAGAAAGCTTATTAACATCGTCATTGATGGCCACGGCCATTTTGCGTGCAACCACCTTTTAGCGATGCCGGACGATGCTGTGTCCTCCTTGCTAATTTCACAAAATGACAAATTGCATACGAAAATACAAACACACACACACACATACCTAAAGGAATTATGTTGCACTTGCGTCCGGTGTGTAATTTTGCGCAATAAAAAGCTTGTATGTGTAGCATTACGTACGCCCTTTATGTGTGTAGCTTTCCTGTGTGCGTGTGATGGTCAAGTTGGTTTTAAAAAAAGAGGGGTGCAGAAAGGCTAGTTTTAGGGGTAGGTAGAACATGGCGATCATTTGCACCATCTCGACCATATACGATATGATTCCTAAAGCCACAAAGCTTTAGAACGCTTTTAATTTTTAGTTGTGATGCGTTTGCATACATTGCGGCGCCAACCACTGTCCTTCGGTTTTCACGAGCGTTGGCAATACGATGGGAGGGGAGGCGGGAAGGGGGGGAAAAGCGAGGAAGAAGTGAAATAAATACCACACAGATTATGCATATCTCGAGTATAAGATAAAGTGATTGTTTTTTCCCATTTTTTCTGAAGAAAAAAAAAGATAAACTATAAACACTGTTAACGGCGCTAAATCGGCGCTTCGGGTGTAGGCGGTAAGAAAAATCCTTCCAAACAGCTCTAGCTCTAGTTTAAATTTAAAAACAAAATTGATCCTAGCAGCCTGCGCAAGGCTTGTAGGTAGTGTTGGTGGTTATAGGCAATCACAATAAATTAATGAAGAAACACGTCAAACAAGTAGGCGCCAAATCGCTCCTGTCAAACACGTGGGGGGGATGCGTGTTTGTTGTTTTTTTTTACTCACTAAAAGCTTCTCCGTTTCGCCAGAATACTACTTACACTTAACGATGTGGCTCAAAGCGCAAAACAAAACAAAACACACTATTCCCTATTGGACTTTAGATTGTAAGGCAAACAAGCATACATCAACTGATAGGAATTGAGGTGCAGTCAAACTGCGCCTCGCAACGATATCGCGCCTAGCTAGCTAGACTTCTAATGGCTGTACTAACAAAAGAAAAATTCACACAAAACAAAAAAAAAAAAGGATGCCTGTAATGGCCCATCCCAGGTCTGCATGTAAAATAGTGTTGGTTTTCTCTTACAATCGTTAAAATTTTTCAAATGTTTTTCACCAAATTTTCAAACATTGTTCTTTATTTTCTACTAGAATGAGATTCGTAACAATGCCAATTACAAACACTCAACCCTAGATGGTTTTGAGCTACACTTACTGCAAGCGATAGTGTAGTAGCGTACAATAAGATGAGACAAAATGAATGAAGAGAAAAACGCAAACGACTCGAAACGTAGCACGCAAAAAGGGACACTTAAACCAACCAAGCTACGAACGTACGAATGCAGTAGGGGTTTTTAACTCACGTCCTTAAAACAGCAATGCTAAACTAAACCAAAAGCCGAAGGCGCTGTGTTCCAAAAGGGTGGAACAAATATTTCCAAACATATTCTTACCAAAAAAACAAACAAAAGTGAAACGAAACACGCATGCACACTAATTGAAGCTTTATTCCTTTTTGTAATGAAAATGTTGAAAGAAAGAGAAGAAGAGAGAAAAAAAACAATAGATGAAATTCATCGACAAAAATAACAAAAAAGTAACACTAACACACTAGAAAATGAACAAAACAAATGAATCTTATAAGCAAAGCTGAAACTAATCGAAGGGCAGAAAATGGGGAATGAAGAAAAAATCAAACTAAGCTACAAGAGAACTACTGGCGAGCAGAAGAAGAAACCCCCCAAAACAGATGGAGTAATAATTTAACAAGATAAAATAATTTAAATGGTTTTGACATCCGACAGGAAATTAATCTTAATGAAAATAAACTTAACTTAAACTAATAAAAAAAAAACAAAAACACAAAACACACAAAAGTATTGTGGTAAAACTTTGCTCCATTTTGTCCTGATATAAGTAATGTTTGTTTTCTTATACAATTATTAGCATGACATGAATATATCACGCTTATCGGTTGAAATGTTGTAATGGTAAGTAGTTCCAAATGTAGTAAATTTATTGCTTACCTGATTCTGATAATGTTGAGTTTTGGTCCGATATCACAACACCTGAATATATACTACCATTTCAAACACATTTTGCTACACTTTAACTTTTTGGTACACAACTAGCGAGAACTGAACTGAAGCCGCAATCCATCGGGATATATTCAACTGAACGGAAGCCAGCTGTGAAAAATAAACCGGCAAACACAACACACAACATAGACGATCACACGGATGCGAAGCACTTAACCCGCACGGAACACTTGGCACGGCATCGAGGCCAGCTGCACAAGATGAAGCACAACACAACACACAACACGGATGGCACCACGGCAAAGGGAATTATTACGCTTCCGATAAATAAGATTTGTCCCCTCTCGATAAAACGCTTCCGATTTATAAGATTTACATCCTTCTTGTAACCATGGACCGCGAAGAGCACATGCTACTTTGTTTATATTAATGTTGTTATGACATTCTGTCATGTGAGGGAGTATGTTTGCACTAGCACTGCGCTATGTAGTATAAACCGATACTCGATCGGTTTTGTTAAGTTTAAGTTGTCAGTGGTAGAGGTGCAGGGGCGTCAAATTTATAAATAAAGGGGCCAAATCTACTTTGGCATTTTTGCTACATTTTTAAAGTAGTTTAGTTTTTAATATCGAACTAGTGCCATTTAACGGTTACTTTAAAAATTCACTCCCAAACATGTCAATCATGACTGATCTAGAGCAGTTGTTGCGCTGTTGCTCTGCACACCTTGTACATAGCAATCAGCTGTCAAATGTCTTGCTAGATCACAACAATACCATCCTTCAGCTAAAATAATCCATAAACACGGATTGTTCTACACAAATTGCGTTTACCTACCGGTTCCTGTTTATTATACGAGTAAAACGCTTTTCAGATGGCTTTGGTGCGATCATTGCAGTGAGTATTGGTTTGTAGTACACAAATTCCACAAAACTACCGCTCGTATCGCTTTACGTAACTTCCAGAATCTTGCTGCCTAAGCTACCGACAGTTCCATTCTTCAGCGGCAATCTAGCAAATAGCCTCTCGGAAGTAACGGCCGGTGGTGCCTGGGGCTTCCTTTCCACACGGACAGTCATCCGCAACCAATTTCCACGTGCACGAGAAACCAAACGCGTCCGTGTGCACGGTTGGTTGAAAAGGATGTCTACTCTGTCCGGTCGCCGAGTGTTGATGAGAAAAATATTGAAAGGAAGGCACGTGCTATCGCATTAAGCTTGAGCATTTGGTTTTTAGTTGAATAGTTTAAACTGAAGGAAACCGTAACATAATCGTATAATAGAAAAAACACTCGCCATTAGAGGAGGAATAAAATGAAAATGCGATGGTCAGAAGTTTGTTACACAAAACAAATAAACTCATGGTAAAAGAATATAATTATGTGTAATTAGCAATTAATTTTTGTTGAATCCAACACGTTTTAATTTACTTTCTATATCGGTAATATATTTTTCGAAAAGAACATAATTTGACCGCTGCAATTGAGCCTGAGCCACCTTGTGTTCGCTTTTTGTTTACCAAATTTTGACAGCTGCTTCACAGCATCATAACAAAGTTTCACGCAGTGCGACTCTGCTTACGCTCGGTTTCCCCGATTTGCGTTACAACGATGGGCTCAAGGGACGAATGTACGTTCGAAATAACAATTACCAACTTCAGTACCTGCTGCCGGCTCTGCTTATCGTCGAACGAGTCTGATCATTACTTTGACATCTCCAAAACATTGCTTGCATCGGATAATGATATCACATTGATAGAAGCTATACAGAAGGTTACCAGCAATGAGGTAAGTGCGGCTGCCGCGGTACAACGTTAGCATTGATGGGGATGTTTCTCTAAAGTTTAAACGTTTCAAATCCTTCCCACGCAGATACTTTTAACCAGCAAGCTTCCTTCGAAGATCTGCAAATTGTGTTCCACCCGTCTGGACGATGCGTATTGCTTCATTCAAGATTTTTACCGCACTAATGAGATGCTACAAAATTATCTCGACGAGGAAGCACTCGAGTCGAACGCTGAGGAACAAAATGCCGACAGCTATGCCTCAGCCGAAAATGATGAAATACACATGGAAATCGAACAAGATGAAGAGTTGAACGAACACCAGCAAACGGGCGAGAAAGAAAGCGAACCGAACGATTGTTTGGAGAGTGAAAAGCGTGCCCTAACAGCAGTCGAGATCGTACTGCAGCAGATTGGCACAAAAGTGCCCGAGCCTAAACCTCGTTCGGAACCTCGTGCCACCACCGCGCACCATTGCAACGTATGTGATAAAACGTTCCTGCGGCGGTCCAACTTGGTCGATCATTTGCGGCTTCATGCACAGGTCAAGATGTACGAGTGTGATTACTGTGACAAAAGTTTCGTCCAGTCCGGCAACCTGAAATCGCACCTGCGGACGCACACGGCTGAAAGACCGTTCGAGTGCAACATATGCGGCAAAGCGTTCACGCAATCGAGCGCCATGAAGACGCACCTGTTAACGCACACGAACGTTAAACCGTTTTCGTGCGATGTGTGCGACAAGGCATTTACCAGCAGCTCCGATCTGAACAAACACAAACGGACCCACACCGGGCTGAAACCGTACCAGTGCATTATCTGTGCGAATCGGCACTTCACGCAGAAGGTGCACTTACGGAACCATCTGACCCGTATGCACCCGACTAGCAATATAGCGAAGGCGCTGGAATTGGGAATTGTAAAATGAAAGCAAAACAAATGTTGATGTCACAGAACCGTTTACCGATCTGTTTGAATAGTTTTTCCTAATTGTGTTGATAATGTGCATTAGTTATTTCTTGATATATTTGGAATAATAAAGCCCATTACACACAATCACTTTCTGCGGTCAAAAGACTTATTTTTGTGCGTAACAGGTTTTATGCGATTTAGAATGAATAAAAATCACGTTTTTTTATAATGCTTTTCTGTTCTGCTTAGTGATTATGCTTCATTGAACTTTGTTTACATGTTCCATAAACATTTAAGTCCGTTGGTTTACGACCAAAGTCTAGTTTTATTTCACAAAGACTCGGAAATGCCGGCGGAAGAAAAGCAAAACCGCGATATAAATTACTTCCTTTCGGATGATCAACAGCAAGCGTCAGTTGCTCAGTGAAGTGTTTAATAACAAGAAAGAAACCAATTCAACTATACACCATGTCCGATCCTTTATCATTACCTCTGTTGTATTGTGTTTTTCTTCATATCGTTTAAGATTAAATTACAAAAAAACCCCTAATAGCGAACCCGGTAGCAGGAAACCGGTAGCAGGTGTCAGAATCAGGATCGGAGATCCGGGCGCCGGATATGCTGGAACAACCGGTTTTATCTTTTTCACCTCATGGCCACAAACCCCCCGGGGCCAACACACGTCTACTTCTTCTTCTGTTGCTGCTGTTTCTTCTCCTTCTTTGCCGCGCTGGCCTCACCCTTCTGCTGGGCTGGTTCGGGCTTGCGCTTCGGGGCTTCCTTCTTGGCGGCAGCCGCCGGTGCTGCCTCCTTCTTCGCCGGCTTCTTGTCGCCACCGGTTGCCGCAGCTGCTGCCGGCTTCTTGCCCTCGGTCTTCGGAGCGGCCTTCTTGGCCTCGGGCTTAGCGGCCGCCACCGCCTTCTTACCGGCGGTAGCGGATGCCGCTGCCGGCTTCTTCTCCTCCTTCTTGCCATCCTTCTTGCCAGCGTCCTTCTTTACCTCCTTCTTGGGCGCATCCTTTTTCACCTCCTTCTTGGTGGCATCCTTCTTCACCTCCTTCTTGCCGCCGGTTGCCTTCTTGCCAGCGTCCTTCTTCGCGACTTCCTTCTTCGCAACGGCACCCTTCTTCGCGCTGGTTGCGGTGGCGGCGGTGGTCGTAGTAGCCTCCTTCTTGGAAGCGGCTTCCTTCTTCTTGGCCGCAGCCAACGACTTCTTGTCCTTCTCCGAGGTCAGCGAGCTGCGGGAGTCGCGCATGGACGACAGGCGCGAATGACGGCGCACACGCTCCTGGCGACGACGCATGGCTAGGAGTCGCGAGTACTGCGCTTCCGCCTCACGGCGAGCCTCCGAACGGCGCTTCTTAATCAGCAGACGGTGTCTCTTGCGCTGCAGCACCACCGGGGTGATCAGGCGCTGAATCTTGGGCGACTTGTAGCGCGGCTTCTTGCCATCCTTTACCGGCAGCTGACGCTTCACAACATACTGGCGCACATCATCCTCCTTCTTGTCCAGATTGTACAGCTTGCGGATGTTGCTCGCACGCTTCGGACCGAGACGGCGCGGCACATTCACGTCAGTCAGGCCGGGAATTTCTTGCTCACCCTTGCGCACGATGATCAGCGCCAGGGCGGACAGGTTTTGATCGACAATGCAACCACGCACCGACTTACGCTTGCGTTCTCCGGTACGACGCGGACGATAGCAAGAGTGGCCCTTCTTCAGGAGCAGACGAACACGAGCTGAGAAGGAAACGGTTGCAATTAGAGCCTCCGAACGAGCAGCACCACAGCCGTTTTGATTCTTTCCACTTTTACTTACTGTTGGTCAGCACACCCTGCTTCATGGGGAAACCCTGCTTATCGTTACCGCCGGCAATCTTCAAGATGTAGCCTTTCCATTCGTCACCGAGATGATCGGCGGCAAGTTCCGCGCCCATACGCTTGTCATAGAACTGACGCAGCTTGTGGTCATCCGAGGGGATCTCGAAGGTCTTCTGAGCCCCCGTAGCGGGAAACGAAACGTTCAACTGTAATGCAAAAAAAAGAGTCAACACATCGATTCGATTCCAAAGCATACACCCCGGAACATCGCCATCTTATCCAGAGATCGGTTGTTTGTTGCACTGAAGAACCATCGAAACATAGGGATGCAATGATGCAATGAAAAAAATTCAAATTTGCGTTATTAATATGGCGAAAGCATCAGTTAACCATCGTTAAGATCGGGGGTCAACAGGGGGATCGTAATCTCCATCTAACAACTGGCCTATACTTCATCAGGCCGGGTTCATCATATCCATCCCCCGCAAGACACGACTGTCAAACATTGGATACGACAACGAAACACACAGCAAGCTAACACGCGTTGCCTTGTGGCCGACAACCATTTATTGCACCATTTCTGCTTCACCAGACTGTTTCACTGCAACAAACAAACGCAATCTACTAGCCCACTACTTAATCACAACCGCAGCAGATCAATCAGCACCGTATTTCATGTTTATTTCAGCATTATTCGCTCGTACCTTCATTTTACACGTCTATTCCCATACACTCCAGGAGAGTAAAAAGGCTGTCAAATCGGAGCGATTCTAGCAAGCTGAACACCGCTACCTACTTCCGTTTTCCGTCGTAATGACGTTTGTCACTGTCAATGATGTCGACTTTAGGCGGGGAATGCGTTCGATGCGAACCAGCACGCAGATGTCGCCTTATGTCGACATTAAATAATGTAATTTGGAACAAAATATTATGTTATTCTACAATTTGTTATTAACCTTCTTTTTCGCTACAACTAGGGACCAAATTGCATTAAACAAAATTAAATTTTTATTTCTAGCAACAATATCTGCATGGTTAATTTCTCGACTGTTTTAGCAATGTTGTATTCGGAGCAAAACTCCGATATGGAAGATTGATGAAAGTAAAATGTTCGCGTTTGTGATTAATCATCACTCTTTATTTAATTCTATCTTTTAGCTTTTATATCTTTATCAATATTTAAATTTTTACATTTCCTGTTCTATCGTCGGTGCATTGCAGCCTTACCGCACTAACATGGGTATGGATTCGAAGCCTTTTTAGGCTCTCCATATCCTAATCAATATGTCCACGGTATACAGAAAGGCAACATATTTCTCTGAAATACTGAGTTTATTTACACGGGGAATCCCGACCCCCTGTTCTCCATGTTAGAGGATACATCCTGCGGGACTTTAAACAACTAGAATGCTTAGATCTTCCGACAAGATACGCGGTTGTGAGAGATGCCCTGCCCACCGCAAAGAACCAGTAACCATGAAATTTCGTTTGGGATTAATAGATATCAACGCACGCTACGAAGTCGACAGGCCAACAATTGGAAACTCAACTCAAGGAACACCATTGCGAAGGGGTATTTATCAGGGCTATCGTGCCTACTACGGGCTCCACAAACTTCTGCGATGTAGAAGACTCCAGCACGATGTATCGCACACTGATACGCCCGGTAGTCCCCTACGGATACGAGCCCTGGACTATGCTAACGAAGGACTATCGAGAAGAATGAACCACGAGCTAGTTGGGCTGGTTTTTTTTTATTCATTAGCTCAGCTGTGTTGGCTTGCCTGCAGAGATCCTGACGGTTGTCAAAGCACGAATGATACAGTATTCCACGCACAATGATATGCTGCAGAGCAAGATCTCTGATAGGTTCACATTTTTTTTATTAAACCATAATCCATTAATTACAATACAAATAGCAAATACAGATAATTCCTTGTCATTCGCCAAGTTTCTTTAACTTTTCTCTTTTTTCAAGTAACGCTTCATAACCATAAAATTCTTCACATCTTTCGGATTGGCCGCAGCAGCAGCAACATCACTATCGGATGTTGATTGCTGTTCCATCTCTGGCTCCGGTTCCATTTTTAGCTCAACAGCAAACTCACCCAAACCGATAGATTTAAATGATTCGATTTGTGGTATCCCTTTAATCGGGGCGTACGTATCTGCCTTGTTAGCTTTTTTGTTCCGTTCCGTTGTACCGCGCTTTCTATGTTTGCTTAGATCTGTGTTTGCATTTTCTGCACTTTCACCATTAACTTTAGCATCGCATCCGTCATCGGATAGGAGCACTGCAGCCTCCTCCGTTGTCGTTGCTGTAGCTGCTTTCTGCTTTTGTGTAACGTACGACTGCAGCCGTAACACTCCGTCACTGTCCATCTTGTACCGGTTGTTGCAAAAACCGGGCGGTGGTCCAATGTTATGCGTAAACCGCAAATGTTTCGACACTCTGATCGAGAGTTTGTGCGAGAATTTGCAAAGGTGACACGCGTAAACCGGTACGGGCAGATTGTAATGCCAGCCGATGTGCTGAAAAGGGAACAAAGGGAACGAGAATAATTGTAGCTGCAGTGAAAACGTTTTATCCACAACCATGCATCGTTTACCTTCTTAATGGACACTTCCGATTTGTAAGCGACATTGCATCCAAACTCTTCGCATCGAAATATTTTCGTCTCGTCATGTTTTGCCAAATGCTTCGTTAGTTCGTACTGGGTGAACGTTGCGTAATCACACTGCTGGCACTTGAAGTTACGCAGCTTCATGTGCCTTCGAAGCATGTGCTGCGCTAACTTTCTGGCACACTGGTACTTCATAGGACACAGTGCGCATTCATGTGACTTGTCGTGATTTTCAATGTGATTGTGCAGCAAAGGTTTAGTAGCATAGGTTCGGTCACATTGCGGGCACTTATATTTACGATCTTTGGTACGTGCGGTAGAGGGAATTCCGAGAGAGAGAAGAAGAAACACAAGAAAGAAAAAAACAATTAATAAATTAGATGTGAATCGATGAATCATCGAGATAAGTATGCCCGAAAATACTTACGGGCCATTCCCAACTGGCGGGTGCAATGATCAATGTACTTTACACGCGCCCACAACATAGTACCACAGTTATAGCACGCAATTTCACGCTCGGTCGAATGCGTTCTGATGTGCTTCTTTGCTGCGTCCATGCAAGTGAATGACTTTTTGCAGAGCGACCATTGGCACTTTACTGGTTTCCTCGTCGATTTCTTCCCCGGTACAAACATATCCATCATATGGTACTTTGTATGATGGAAAAAGTCCATCGCTTTGTTGAAGCGTTCGTCACAATCAGCCCACTCGCAGCGAAACATATGCGGCCGGTTGCTTATGTTGTTACGTGCACGGCTATCATTTGTGCAGCTGGGCAGCCGCATTAGCATATGTATGCTGGCACCGTGTACCTTCAGCTTCGTGTGATACGCATGATAGTGCACGTGGCCAATAAAATCGCCCCCTTCCGCGGTGTTGAAATCGCACAGATCCCACTTGCAGGTATAGCTTCCATCTTCCTCACCAACTGTCGTTTCAGCGTGCGATTCTACGTGTAGGAAATATTTGCGATCCGTTCCGGTCATGAACTGGCATTTGCCCCACTCGCACTCGAACTTGTAGCTTCTGCGCTTCATGTTGTCCGTATAGTCGCCAAGTGCTATCCTTATGGGGGTCTGTTGCAAGGGTAGCGGTGCAAGGAAAGGAAGCGAGATTAGTTTAGAATCAATCAACTGTGATGCGCGGATCATTATTACCTCAATCGCTGCAGTATCAACCTCCTCTTCTTGATATTCAGCATTATCACACTCTCTCAAATATGCATGCAAAGACACTTTCGTGTTGGTCGAATTTTTCCGAAGCCAAGCAATAACGGTTTCATGCAATTCGGACAAACTGCTATCATTTTCCGATGCTGCTGCTGGTGGCGATGCTGCTGCTGGTGGTGATGCTGCTGCTGCTGCTACTGCGTCCTTTTTCAAGATTGGTTCTGATACTGCCTGTTTCTCTGTGTCTTCCGCGAGCGAAAATCTCACCTTCTTTGGTGTCTTCACCCCTTCTTTGGGAGATAAACTATTTTTTCGTTTTTTCGAACCTACATCCATTGTAGAGCTTTTGTCTTACAGCATGTATTAAATTTCACATCCAGAATGAAACTGTTGAAAAGCGCGGGCCTAACCACATTACAACAATTCGGTGGTAAACACTTGACGTATGACGTCCCACTTAACGCCATGTCTATGTGATTGCATATGAAAGAAAAAGACGCAGAAGAATGTATATCAACAAATATCATTAAACAACCATTTTGATAACGGTCACTGTCAGTGGTACAAGAAAAAAGTATATTTTTCTCTCCATTTTTATCATTCCAACCAAAAAGCAGAACGTACATAAAACTTACCACAGAAACTGTCCAATTGTTGGCAACGATCATTTTTCCCATTTAGAAAGTCGACATTCCGCACCGCACCGAATGCATTCGATTCTATGTCGACTGCTGTCATGGGAGTGATGTCAAAAAAAAGATCAACTTCCGCCTTTACAACCCATCTACGCATCTCTTCAGACCTTTGGTGGTCTTTTCCGGCTGTCAATTGCAAGGAGGTAAGATGTGATCGA
The DNA here is from genome assembly GCF_943734845.2 of Anopheles funestus. Classification (NCBI taxonomy): domain Eukaryota; kingdom Metazoa; phylum Arthropoda; class Insecta; order Diptera; family Culicidae; genus Anopheles; species Anopheles funestus. Next base: position 32,428,457 of record NC_064598.1, on the reverse strand, counting down.
ACTGTTGTGCGGCAATTTTCGTCAATTTTTTCACGGTTTGCCTCGCGCGACCGGAAAGAATAATGTCGACAATATTCGCCCATGTTGCTTTGGTTCACGTGCAGAACATTTGAGTGACTTTCGCGTGTGTAATGTGTTCAATTTTAACGGTACGTTTTTCCATTCCATTTCTTCCTGCATCGTGTTGCTGATTTGTGCGTGTGGTTGTTGTTCGCTGCTGGCATATCAAACCTTACCTTTCGCGCGATGGCGTGCGCAGGAGACAACCATGGCTCCGAGATATGAAATGTGCGTCGGCCTGAACAAAGGCCACAAGACGACGAAAATAAAGCAGCTCCAGTACCGCGGTGACCGCAAAGTCAAAGGAATCCGCCCGTCCCGTCTGAAGGGTGTAAGTATCCATTAAAGTTAACCAAGCAAGCCTCGCGACCGATCCTCCCTTGTCGGTGGTGTTCTTTTAACTTCCACCTTGTTGAAAAACACCTTTATTTATCCTCTCTTTACCATGATGAAACTTCCATTAATCCATTCACAGACTGTTCGAACTTGCTTACGAATCACAGACCGGCCAATGTTTTATTGGTCGTCTCTGTTGATGTAGTTTGCAAAATCGTTCTCGCTGGTTAATCTCTGGTTCTGATTCGCACATAGCACTCATGTGGCATAGTACCGGCATCATCCAGCCGTTTAGAACCGTTAAGTAAACGATTCGTATCACATTCTTTCTTCCACAACAGATCCAAACCAAGCACACGAAGTTCGTGCGCGATCTGGTGCGTGAGGTCGTTGGACATGCCCCGTACGAGAAGCGTGGTATGGAATTGCTGAAGGTGTCCAAGGATAAGCGTGCGCTCAAGTTCCTGAAGCGGCGTCTCGGCACGCACATTCGTGCCAAGAGGAAGCGCGAAGAACTGTCCAACATTTTGGCCCATATGCGCAAGGCGGCACACAAGTAAACCCTACTTGCTGTCGGTTGGTGTGGCAGTTACACGCCTTTTCGTTCGATCGAATGGTAATAATCACGATCATCCGTCATACGATCGATGGGTGGTTGTCGATACCATCAGCTTTACGATCGTGCGACTCACAGAACAATCGTGGAAGGGCGTAAGTTACTGCTGCCCGGGTGATGATTGATGGTGATGATGTTTGTGTAAGGATTGAAACATTCTTGAGAAATACAAAAAAATTTAAATCCACCATAAACTGCCCATTATTTCATTGTGTATTATGTTTTAAGTATGCAAGCACGGTGGATATATTGTAAGAATGGGAGATTTTTACAGGATATCACTCGGACACAGAAAAACTAGATTTTACTCCATGTGCAACTTGCCTTCTCCAGACTGTCTTGATTCCTGTTTCAATATCACGATTGATTGTATCCGGTGTTTGTCTTTCATGGATTGTATGAGTATTCTATTAGGTTTCGAAGGATTTGTCGGTGCTAGGGCCCGCCCTTTTCCATGGATTTTTTTTCAAAACTTTTCAATAACCTTCCGCAAGCTTTTGGGTAATTTGTTTTTCGACATTTGTATGTTGGTTTCCTTCGGGGAGTATAAGAATTTTCCATAGGGTTTCCTCTAGTTTTACTCAAATATTTCAGCAATTTTTCAATTGAGTTTCTCCATAGTTTTCTTTGAGTTCTCGAGGTTTGTTTTTCCGTTTTTACTATCCGTTTTATGAAGAATTTTCTGCAGTTTTACACTTTTTTCAACTCAGATTTTAAGGCATATTTTTCTTCGCTTTCCTTCAAGGTGTTGCAGCAAATTTTCCTTTAGTTTTTCCCCGCAGTGTTTAAAGCAACTGTTGGAAACAATCATCGTACGGTTGTGCACGAACAACCGGAAAATAAAGTTTTCTAATTCGGTTTTACAAGCATGTCATCATAAAAGCATTATCTGTACATATATTATATTATTTTGCTCAATTTCTTAAACCATCTTCATGGTACGGATAATACAGTTTTTATTCCATTATGTTTAGCAGTATTAAATTTTACATCGAGAGCACATCATGTGTGTATTGGGTTTCACATCATTTATCTACTTTCTTTCACACGTCTGCTGCTCACGTTACTAAATGCCGTTTTTAAGTAATAAAGTTAAATCATATTAGTAGGTACTAGAGCAAACACAAACACTTTCTTTCTTTGTATCCGTTTATGTTGGTTTCCTTCAGCATAATATACGGTGTACCGTTTATGTGTGATGATTTGAAGAAAATATGTGTAACGAATTAATATGTTTTGATTTGAATTTACGGTGTATATTACTATTCAATCCAGCAAACGATTCGCTCATGCTTTCATTACAACACTTTCGCGTTAGAGCCATCTATCATCTATCCTTGCTTTAGCACACGTGAGTTTGTTCTTATTAATAAGTTTATAAATTTACACTTGTTTGCGTTCAGTGCATTAGAAAAAAAACATACGACACACGTTCCACGGAGTGCAATAGTACATAAATTGTACATTACTTTGCATCATTAATATAAAAGTATAACACTCAATTCACATATTCTTGCTATGATAGGATATCGTGTACTTTTCGAGTTGTGGAACAGGTAGGGAAGGTGCCTCTAAATATGCAGGTGATTACTTAACGGCTTACAAAAACAAAAGTTCATTTAACGTTCGGACACGTTTTCCATTTGCGTTTTGTTTTACATAAGAAAAAGGAAATTTCACCTAGTTCAGCATTCCTTTGTGGCAGCGTTTGTGTGATGGCCAATTTGCAAAAAAAAAAGTTAAACAAAAAAGCTGCAGGCCGGGTATGGGATACTGGGAGGATGCGCCTTACAGAGCTCCTGGGACATCTAAACATTAAAATCCATTGGGACACAATTTAATAGCTGCTTGGCAAATCAAAACGATTAAAACAAGATAAACGAACAACAAGAAAGGATGAACAGTTCGGAAACATTACCAAACATGATAGTTTTGAGGGTTGGAAGTACTGATGGGAGCCATGCGTCAAACGGAATTGGTTTAGTAAATTTAACATAGCGGACACTGAGCATCCTAGACACCGCTAACAATCTGCCACATTGCCATCTTCTCATAGGAATACTTGGGTAGCATTGGAACTATTGATTCCATCCGTTGAATCCGTTCCCGCGTGTGTCAGAGTACGAATCGAGCTTCTATTTTCCGGTTCCTGCAACCTTTCCGTTGCCCCGAGGAGGAAGGAGGAGAAAGGCTGTGAGATAACATCGCATCGAATCGGGTTCGCTCGGTACATTTTATTCAATACGGGCTAGAAATGTAACAACACACCGAATACAGAAACACAGGTGGATTTTAATATATGGCTAATGAACACACAGCTGGGAAGGAAAAAGTTGCATCGGTAAGAGTAAACATTTCGAATGTCGTACATCATTGAACCCTTTCCAATTCCCGACTGATCTGTGGGTATTCGTTAAATTCATGTTTTGCAAAGGGGAAAGTTTTTAATGAAACATGCATTACAAAAAGGAACCGAAAACAAAATTAGAAACTCACTCACTAGCATTTAAAGGCAGGCAATTTACTACTTCAAAAAATTAATCGTATTCAATAGATAAAGGTCATCACTTTAAACAAAAACAAAAAAAGGCAAAATTTCCTTAGAGGAATAAAAAGAAAACTCTCACCTAAACCGGCAGATTGTAAACGGGGAAAATGCATGCGTACTGGGAAAGAAGAATCTAGCAACTAGCATAAAAAAAACATACAAAAGACAGTGTCCAACAAACAAACAAACAAACAAAAAAAACCCGATCTTCATATGTATGTTTCTCATTCCTGGTGGCGGAGAGTTCTTTATTCGTGTAATAGTGTTTTCATATTATCTCCTGTCACGTTGTAAAGCTAAGATAAATATAAATCATAAGTAAAGTTTCCATAGTAATGATAATCGTTTTAAACGTCGTTTGAATCTTTTGCTCATCAAAAATTAACTTCACATTTTTAAATCGACAGGCCGCGGGGGGCTCTGCCTTTGTTTTGCGCCTACATCTGACTCAACACATCAATTTGCGCCATTTAGAAAATGAACCTTCAGTTGTGGAATTTTTTCACGTATATCTATTAGTCATAAAGTAAGGGGGGGTTTTTGTTTTGCCTAAACTAATTCAATCTTTTTGCGCTCAAAAAGTAACCACGAAACTTTATCCACGCGGGATCGTTGCATAGCGGGTAGAGGGAGTATCGATCGTTTTATGATGAATGATCACATGTTAGTGGAAAAGAATTTTTAAGACACACCTGTTTCCTGTACTGTTGTAACGAAAGTTGTTCGCAATCAATTCCATTTTGCTACATTTTGTAACAATTCTTTACACCGTTTGGTTAAGTAACGACAATGGAGATGATGCGAGTTTTACACGCTTCTTGGACACACTCGGATGCTAACATTCCAAAGGTATCATATCCCCCCTTTACTATTACTGTTAGGTTTTTTTTTTTATTTTGTCCCACCCGGCCTATGTTGCTTTTGATAGTTCGAAGGAAAAGTAAATTTTGCTGCCTAGAACTTTTGGACAATACACCTTTTAGCTTGCGTCATTAAATACGATCCTTAAGCAAACGGAATTCATTAAACGGATAGCACACAACTACGCTGCGTTCGGTCATATGAGCTTGGAGACATATGAGGTAAACTGAGAACATTCTTTATCAAACAGGAAAAAGAAATGTTCGAAATAAAACAAAACAAAAACAACAACAAAACGACAAAATCGCGCGGAATGGTGGAAAAACGTCGCGATGAAAAACGGAAAGGCGCTCTACTAATAGGGGGTGTGTAAAAGGTTTTGTCAAAAAACAATAACAAAAATGCTACTGTAAAAAAAAACCGTACACTATCAAAAACATTTAATACCGAAATTGGGGGGAAACATTGGGATTGCAGGATTTTATAAACTGTAGGGGCTGCAGTACGAAACATAACGTGTGATTTGTCCATTCTACACGACAGTTCCAGGGTGGTTTTGTTCATTTTTTTTTTTAATTATTTGGGGGATTGGGTTAAGCGAGATCGGTCTCTCTGCCGTACAAAGGCCGGCAAGGCGATAGGCAATGCAGGAAGGAGGAGAATTCGTTAAAGACAGTCCGTACTGGTCTAAGTGGTCTCGGAATCGAAGCGTACGTATTGGACAAAAGTACAGGTTGGGTTGGTAGGTAAATGTAGGTAGTGCTCGTGAGTAAGTGGTGGTGTTTTGTAGTAACAGTAATAATAACAACGGGGATTGTTTTTTGTTGTTGCAGTTTTAGAAGTAGAAGTAGCAATGAAAGTAGTGAGGATGTGAAGGAGACGCAATCAAAATACGTCTCTAGTACCTGTTCAAGGTGCTCTGAACGGAGGCACGGGCCGCACCGGCTGCTGCATCACGCACGATCGAGTTGCTCATAAACTGGCTCTGGAACTCTTCGCGTGCTTTGCCCATCGTGATTTTATCACCCGAACGATAAATCTGGTGGATCTGTTTGGGGAAAAAAACGGAATGCACATAAGTAAAGATCGATTTGATAATGGATTCATTTAATTTTAGATTACCTTCGTAAGCATAAAAATGTTGCCAGCAGCACAGGTACCGTAGGCAAGCGCTATGCACATCAGAAACAGGCCGACTACAACGCCCCAGCCCGAGCTAAACTGACTAATGGCCATGATGACACCGCACGTGCCCGAACCGGGAAACCCGATCGTTTGTATGGTGGTCACGAGCGCTTGGAAGGAGAAGATGAAGAAGAACATCATGAAGTTGAAACTCGAGTCCGTCTTAAAGGCCTTATACGCTGGGCGATACCTTGAGGAGAGATGGAATGAAAAAAAAAAAGAATAAATTATTAGCATTCAGGAAGTCCAAGGAATGCGTCGATTGCATTTTCTTACCAGCACAGGAACGATGCCGGCGTGAAGAGTATCGCATAGAAGATGCTTAACCCGAACGTGCGGAACTCGCCCGAATGGATCAGTATCACCAGCCCGCCAAGAATGTTAACCACCATCACAAGCGCATAAAACATCCAGAGCTTGTACAGTCGGGTGACCGTTTTCTGGAACTCGGACGGAATGTCGAGGCTGATGTCATGGTAGAAACATGGCTGCATCGGGCAGAACGATGGCAGCGGGGGCCAATTGTTCGGTTGCCCATTGGTGCTGCGCATCATATTTGCTTCCCGGCGTTCCAGTTCGCGCGTTTTGCGCTCCAGCTCTTCCTGAGCACGCTGTGGAGGGAAGAAACAAAGCATTTATACAATGGTTTTACATTATTCTGTGCTGTAAATGTATTCTTTTTTTCGATGCGATAAATGATATAATATTAGCATTTATTTCTACAAAGAATAATCATACATCGACAGGAACTGTCTGCTTCCCTGCCATGAAATGTAAATGTGTTTATAATGGCATTCCCATTGCAAAACGTTAATCGAAGCCAGAAAATCAATCAAAGCAAGTGTGAAGGAAACGGAAGCCGTTAATTAGTCATCTCACAAACACAAGCGTATTGCTTCATATACGCGGTACACGGTTTGTGGCTTGCTATGGTAGTTTTTGATAAGGCACTGTTTTGTCAGACACGAATCGAAATAAATTGTCACTGAGCACCAAAAGAAAGAAAAAAAAAATAATCGGAGATGACGAAAAGGAATGCATTTTTTTTCTCTTCTTTTTAATGATTGATAAGGGGTAATAAGCAGGACGGACAATTGAGACCGTTTTGAAAGCATCAAGATTTGGAAAATGAAGCGATTAGTTAAGAACAACCGAAACAAAAGGGCATTTTAAAATAGAACAAGTGTTACAAACTAACAGCAAAAAAACACTTAAACATACCCGAAGATTCTTTGGTTCGTTGTAAAAAGTTCATCACAATACCGGTCACGCAAGACAGCGGAAGATAGCCAACGATTGTCCATTAGGATGTGTGGAGATTCGAGAAAGTGTTGCCATTGTATCATAGGGTCAATGATGAGGAATATTACAATAATGATTAGAGTTTTTCGCCATATGGTAAAAAAGGAGAAAAGAATCATTGCCAATCACTTACCTCGAGTTCGGCGGTGGAGATCTGTGTCATTCCGTCCGGTTTGCTTCCGCTCGGTGACATTGCACCATTGCTATTGGTTTGAAATTGGGCTCCACTTTGGTTGTACACTGGTGGGGACTGTGTGGACGGGTGTAGAGTAGCCGGTTGGTTAGCTCCACTGCCATTGCCCAGCACATTACGATCATTATCGAACGGTCGGTAGTCATCTAGAGTCTGTTGCAAACTAGTCGTGTTTCTCGTGATCTGCTGTATCGAAGGATCCTGTGAAGGATTGAGAAGCAGAGTCAGTTTCCAGCTAGCGTAAAACGCCGGCGGGTTTGGTTCGCATTACGGTGTTGGATTTCCAAATCACACTTACCGCAAACGGATTGTCGATTTCCGGCTCACCGAACGGATTGTCGTTCAATCCAGCCATTGCTGTGTTGCCGTTTGTACCACTGTAAGCGTCGTAGTAGTCAAGCACAATTTGTCAAGCTTCAAGCAAACAATCTTTCGCTGTGTCGCCACTTGTCGTGCACGATTGTTGGCGACGACTCACTCCAATCGCGTACAGGCTGGGGGAGACTAATAAGGAAAAATGGAAAAAATGCGGAATTAATGACACTGCTCCGTAATGTTTCACGCACTGTGTTTGCTTCCTAATCGCGTGGGATTGAATGGTTCCCTATTTCGGCGAACTATTCCCTACATCAAAGCAGCACCAACCGAGAGCAAACTTTTTCTCGTACTACCCACAAACAGTAGCTACGTCATTTGTCCGCTGTTATCAGTCTGCGATTCGGAATGAAATTCGTACGCTTTTTAGCATGTAAACACATAGCTATGAAGCGCAACTGTTCGCTAGTGGCTTTCGGCACAAAAACTTACTTCACAACGCAGGGGATGCGGGGTAGAATAATTAATATTTACACCTTTCTGTACGGTTTTTGATACAAGCAGCTGGAAAAGCGAACTTAACAGGATTGTTCTTTTTTCCTTCTTCACTTGGCTTACTCATCCACCTGACAGCTTGATTTTTGTGAGGATTCTCTGCTGTCAAAAGTTCCAGGCCATTTCAAGTGACAATAGAGGGCTTTTTTGAATTCCTAATTTTGGATTGCACTTCTACCAAATATTTTCGATTTGTTTTGTGAATTACAACTCAAACACATAATTTTTACAATAATGAAAATTCGGATTCTGATTTTGGATTATGGGGAAAAGAAGATACTGCTAATTAACACAGACAAATGACCAATCTTCCCGCGGGGAATTGGCAATAAGCAGGAAAAACGACGCAAAACGGTTCGTTATATCTTAATTTGATAACCGATAGTTAGCTTACGATTGTACCAATTATTACTGAATGAGGATTTTGACCAAAAAATGGAAAAGTTTATGGTATTATGACGCACCTTGTATAAACAGGAGGATTATACAAGCAATAATATTTTTATTATAGAACATATTTTACCTTCTCATGAAACTAGCGCTATTATAATTTCTCTTCATCTTCCTCCTCATCATCGTCCTCGTCCTCATCGTCATCATCATCATCATCATCATCGTCGTCGCTATCCAAGGGTTCTACGTCTTTCCTTTGTGTGCTCGATGAGAACGTTACACGTTGGGATCCGTGTGCCTCTCCATCGTCTTCCATTGGTGCATAATCATTATCTTCCTCGAATTCCATTTCTCCCTCCAAAGCTAAACTTTGACCAACTTCTACATCCCTGCAACGAGCAGCCTGCAGTTCCCGTCGAATTTCCGGAGTAATTTTAGGGTGCGATTTTTTCCTGCAAACGAAAGCATAAGGTTAATTAAATGTACTAAAAAGTTACTAGATTCGAGTATACTTACTTCAATAAATGCAACAGCGCATCTCGCTGCTCGGAGGAAATATCGTTTTTGTACCGCTGGGCAAACGTCAGCAAAGCGTTGTGCCAAAGCGTAGGCATATCACGTTTATCCTGTTCAAACTTCAGGAAATGAAACACCGCCGCGTCGACTACTCGGTACGGTAACGCGTACCGTTTATCCAAAATGATGCGAATAAATACGGAACACGCGCCAGAATATTCCATTTCACAAATTTTCAACAAACATGCCGCTGTGTGCAGCACGGGGATGGACGTGCAACTGACAATGCTGCCGATGATGATTGCCTCACGCAGGGCGCAATCGCCTGACTCGAGCAGAGGCAACACGATACCCTTCATAAATGCGCCCGGTTTGAACAGTGCTTTCTTCAACGATCGATACAGAAAGAAGTTGAGACGACCGAATTCAGCCAAATCATCACGAACGCGCGGCAGCAGTACGAGATTGTAGAAACGCTGCGCCATATGCTGCGTAAGACCGGACGAAAACAAACGTGTCGCCTGAAACATTGCTGCTGCACTCCACTGCTGAGGTTCCGTAATATACAGAAATTGTTCCCAGTTCCGCAGCTTGGGGATGAGCTTGAACGCTTTCGGAATTTTACCATTCCGGTAGCGTTTCAAAACATCCCGCACGCCTTTGTACATCTGGCGCACGTTCGGATCGATATCGTCCAGCTTAAGCGAGGCATTGTCGGAGAACTGTGTTTGAATTTCGGTCTGTTTCTCCGTCATTTTCTCTAAAATGATATCGGCCAGGGTACGGGTTTTCGTGCCATCTCTGTAAAACAAAAAGGCATACATCAGTATCGCAACGCAAAATACTTCATTCGGAGAGTCCTTACTTGTTTTGAAACATTTGCAGTGCACGCTCATCTTCCTCGGTGATTTTAATATCGTCGTACAAATTTTCTCCATTAATATCGGGTTCATTACGATCCTCCAAGTCCGACTCGTCGGATGATTCTCTGTCTGGTGAAGGGAAAACAAGATGTGTGATGTGGCATTCCGCAAAAAAAGGCAGCCCCATGGGATATTTACCATCCAAACGATGTCGCCGTTTTAGCGAAGCGGATTCTGCCAGCGATGGACCGAAGGATTTGTCGAGAAAATTCAATTCCGCCTGTTGTTTACGCGCTTGTCGCAAGATTTTTTTGGACGATTTCGAATCGACATAGTTGCTTTCTTCTGCCCGCAGCCGTATTTTGGGCTGTTTGGACTTCTTGGACACTCGACCATCGTTCAATTGCTCTTCGAGGAAAGCTTTCGGCCCGGCGATTTTCTTTATACGGAGTGCTTTTGATTTACCCATGTTTTATCCAATTTAAAGGCTATTTTTCCTTCCGCTAACACGAGAAAAGCCGCAACAACGCACAAAAGAAAAACAATAACCTCGTGCAAGTATTGACAGCTACGCACAACGGGTGATCAGTGAAAAAGACTATGGTTTGACACGTGTCAAACTGCAACCGTGAAATGTTTTGATTCAAAAGGGCGCTGAAATTTTAAATAATTTTGTATGAAATTAGAAATCATTGTTTTTTCGATAAATAAGCGAGAATTCATTACCATATGTAAGTTAAACGCCAGTAAAAATAAATCATTTGTAGCTTAATTGTGAAGCTTATGCGTTTAACTTGAAAAAACTTAACACTGAGCACGTGGTCAGTAGATGTCGTTAAATTGTATCAACACAAATCATAACAAAAAACCTTAAAATGATTACAATGTAAAAGATTCCGAGATACTGTTACCTTTTTACCAAAACTTCGTTTAATGAATAAAAGATCAAATGCGTATCAATTATTTTGATTTGTTTATTAATCCTTTTCACAATCGTGTGTTCTCGTGTTTTCTTTATGGAAGTAAAACTGACTAAATATGAAACACTAATCGATTCGGCAGATAAAGTGATGCACGGCCAAGTGAAGTGTACGTTAAATAAATACCGATTCTTTGCTGACTAACGGAAAATCGGTTCACGGGTGTGTATGTATGCGTGCAAGTGTTCCTGCTTCGGGTTTTCCATGGATCTTGGAAACGTAATATTGCAATTGAAATCCACTGTTGGAAATTAATTTTCTGCCCTTATGCTGACTGTATTGAAGCACAAGTAATGTATGAGCTTAATCTATACCAACTAACTACTGAAATGGAAAACAGGAAAAAATCATCGTGTACAACCAGCACTAAACTTAACAGAACCGAGAGCTGAATATAGGCGCGCTCCACTTTATATCATCTGTGCGTGGCGGTGTTATTTATGTATATATATATTTATATGTGTATGTGTCCGTGTGTGTATGTATGTGTGATTGGCGCATATTATTTCACGTTCTGCGTGTTCTATATTACGATTATATGTTTTCATTTCTAATCAAGATGGCACCCTTCATGTAACTAGCAACATCACACAGCATAAACAATCGGTCTACCGTAACGACCACACACTTACACACACTTACACACACACACACACACTTGGTTTCATTTCCTACTTTGCGCACCCTGTCCATAAGTTAATGTAAAATGCAATCAAGGATGCGCCACGTGAGCCTATCAAAGAGGTCCATTCGAGTACTTCACACACCATCATTTCATCATTCACCGTCGGGTGCTGATACAAATAACTGCTGCTTTACTTAATGGAAAATCAGCTCTTTCGTCTTTTTTTATATCGTAATACTAATAAGTCCTAAAAGTTTTGACATATTCTACATTTTCCTCAAACTGTTACCAAGTGCATCCCGACAGGAGTTGCTATTTTTGTTTTCCTTACATATTTTCTTTATAAGTTTACTTTGTCGTTGGCTCTATCCGCTTTGTTTGCGTTATTCATCTTACTGTATTTCCACTGAGCAGAATAATAACGTAGGATTTTGTATTCTTAAAAATTAAAATAAAATATGATTAATGTCACCCTGCAGCTTTATGAACATGCGTTCATTTATAAGGTTTGAATCGTACAACCAAAGCGAAAGATTGAGTTACATTTTTTCTCTCTTCATACAGACTATAAACGGAAAACTTAAAAACCGTTTCAAATATATTGTGCGTGTTCTTTGCTCCCTATGCAACATTGCCTGATATCGAAAAGCTCAGTTGGTGTGTTTGTTTTTGTTGTTATGTTAGTATTTGCCAAAGTGTGCTAATTTACGAAACTTATGAACATTTTAATGTACTGATTGATTAAAATTTAAACTGCAACTCAATAAGTTCAATGCTATCTGCATTCGGTACGTTATCTATTTGGGTTTGGATTTCAATCATTCGCTTGATCTTTTCATTGTATCTATCATACTTTCCATTTGCTTCGTTAACTCTTCGTTTCAGTCTACTCTCGGTGCAACTTAAGCATTAGAACATCTGTTTTATTACAACTTTTAACATAAGCACACACGGTTTACGCGCTTTGTTTCGTTCTCTATTTGGCGAACAAAATGCTATAAAATCATTGTCGTTTGCCTACGGACACGGTGTATCACTCGGTCCATGTTTGAAGTCAATTTAAAATACTGTAAAATCGCGCTAGGCTGTGGCATCATTATGGGCAAAGGTATTGTTACTGGATGGGGGGAGGAGCGGTGTTCAAGACGGCAAACGTAGTGCGGAAAGAAAACGTTTATAAATATTGAGCCTTCTATTTATAATTAAAATGCATAACTATTGCTTACTAAAACAATACAACCCAATTCAGCAAACACTGCGCGTTCATCCCGCTCGTTTTTATGTTTTAATAGATTCCTTTTTTTTACATTTCATCCCATTCTTATACATTAGTAAATTGACCCGAAAAATGCTGGCTTGCTTGCAGTAAGTATGTCTTCACTTTGCTTTCACTTTCACTTTTCAAAAATTCCTCTTCCCGACTGGTTATCCGTTCTAATTTGTATTACATCAACTGTATCCAACAACACGTTAGAATTTGTTGTTAAAAAAAATTCCTTGTTTAAGTTTAATTCGGTCTTTAATTTGAGAAAATTTAAAAACAAAACAATAAACATTCAGTTGCATCACGCTACCGTCAAGTATTACCTTCGCGTAAAAGGAATCTTTTTGAAATTTGTGAAGATGGTGATCAGCACTAACCATTAACTTGACTCTAACTAGCAACTGCAACTGTACATTTTAGCATGGCTTTGAAATAAACAAAACGATGTGGCTCAATCAACTACGGCGTCCGTTGCATTTGAATCATTCTGTTTTCATTCCCTTTAATTTGAGCTAAATTAATTCCCTATCTTTGCTGACTTGGGTGTATGTGTAATGCTGTAAGGGTAAGTGAAGGGAAAATTTTGATTACTATCGGATTTTACTTCCAGTACTAATCCGCTACTACGTTTTATGTGTTTTTTTGTTCTTCTTGTAAATCGTTTTCCATTGTTTATACCTAGTTTTCGCTTTCTAACGAACAGTGTTTTTCCATCTTCCCGTTTCTACTTAATACCGCGTCATTTCTCACATTTGCAAAAGGGGTTCCCGTGTGACTAACAGCCTAAACTATGTTGTGACCATCATCAAACCCTCGTCCTCGCTTCTATTACCTGTTGTAACGTTGTAATGTTTCAATGCTTTATTATATGCTTAATATAATTTTACGATACATGTGCCTATCGCTTTGTTTATGTAATGCTTTCAACGAGATTTCCTTGTGTGTTGGCTTTCATCAACTATGATTAGAATTTGATTTGTTTCGAGAATTAATTAATGCATCATATGTTATTACTTGCCATTCTGTCCACCTACCTGGTGTAGGCTCGACGGGCGTGTGTGTGTATGTGTTTGAAAAATCGATTTCGTGTTTGTGTACTGTAAGAGTGTTCCTATCCCTTATTCGCTACCGCGGTTTGTAGTCTCTCATGTATCGTGGAATTGATTCATACTTATAAGCGCTGATACGCCTTAGTTATTCTTTAAAGTTCTATATTACTTTTCCTTCATGTTGCTTAACGAGATTTGGTATAAAAATTTCGGCTTGCCTCCATTCATTTACTCTTCGCCGCTTTTCATTTCCACTTACACATAGTATTCTCATTATATAGTATTTGGAACATGGAACTAAACAAATTAAAAACATTTACTGCAAACAAATAAACTAGATAAGAAAACTGACAAATACTCTGCAGGGCAAAGAAAGAAAAGGTTTTGGGTGTCTAGTAGAGATAGTGGTAACAAGGATATGATTTTACATGTGCATAAAAAAGGAAAGCATTAACAGCAGTATGAAAATATAGAAATATAGTGGAAACTTTATGGAAAATATTCGCAACCAAAGAAAGGAAATGACATTCCGCCTTTCTAAATTTCCACCTTGTAACTGTTTCCCAATTGGTAGTGTTATAATGTACGTTTTCACTCTAGGCATAATTTTGTATATCAAGTGTTCATGCTTTATCTCTCTTAATTCGCCATATTAGATCTCATTTGCTGTATTTTTTTTTCTTTAAACTTTTTCACTTTGCGTGCACTCCTGTTGGAAAATCTTGACCTGTTTTTGCTTACATTTTGCTTAACTCGTTTCTAAACAACTATACATTTCCCGTGTCTTTGCCATGTTTATTCATATCCTGTTGGAGGAATGTCTCGATTGAGATTTTTTTTAATGTTTCATAACTGTGCAAAACTATTTTTTTTTTCTTGAGTTCCTATTTTTAGAAACTCTTTTCGTGCAACTTGCAATGAATTCATTTCATGTTTGTTTGTTTACTTTTTGGCGAGTTTAGGTTGAAGTTTCTATTTTTTTTGTAGAGTAAAGAGATCTTCCTTATTTACGTTGTTTATTTTGTGGTTGCACTACATTAGTCTGAAAAGACAGTATTGAATAACATTAACAGTAAAAGTTTTCGCCCCCCCTTTTGGAGTCTTTTTCCGCTTGTATTTCCTTTGCTTTCTATGTACAGTCATGACATTTTTTTTTATCAACAATAGCTTGTGTAAAAATTGAATATTGGTTTGATAGATTTTTATGCTTCCGTACCTTGTTGGTGACATTATCGTTACAGGTCGATATTTGTTCAATCGTGAGTCTACGTTGCGATCCTTTTTGGCCACAGTCAGTTTACCTAGACAATAAAATGTCTACGCATAGACAACACACTTAACTCTGCCGATTGTTTGTCCCTAGTAAGACTGTATTAAAATTTGCATAGACCTCTTTACGCTTGAATTTCCTTAACTCTCTATACTATTGCTGGTAGGCCTTTCCCCAAATTGCAGAGAAAGAAATTGTGCCATCCGAGTTACGTTTTGTTACGTATGAGCATTTGTTGTGTTCTATATCAGATAAGAAATTCGGTTTTAATATAAGAGAACGCTTAGAGAAAGATACATTCGGTAGACAAAGAAACAATCGAAAAGAAAACTCTAGCACACGCGACATCTCCGACACGCTATGAGAAGCCTGCTCTCTATTGTGCGTGCGGTCGCGATACATATCGCTACAATTTAATCGCTCCGAATCGAATAATAGTTGCATTAGTAGTAGTAGTAGTAGTACTGGTAGTAGTAGCAGTTGAAAGATGGGTTGATTAAGTCGAACTTAAGCTGCATAAGAACAAACTTAAAAATCAAACCTTTCTCACAATTCTGTTACAGAGTAGAGATCATTATTCGCTTGCAAACCACCACGCTGCAGCGAACGATAGTACACGTTCGGATTTTTGCTGTTGGTTTGCGTACCGTGGCTAGAATCGTGATGATACTCATGACTAGATCGATGATGGTGACTCCGTTCGGTGCGGTCACGTTCTCGGTCTTGATCCTTTTCCCGTTCACGATCCCGTTCTCGATGTTCTCTGTCCCTGTCACGTTCGCGGTCTCGTTCACGATGTTCGCGGTCTCGATTTCGCTCCCGATCTCGATCGCGGTCCCGATCTCTGTCTCGTTCCCGATCTCGATCCCGATCGCGGTCTCGATCACGGTCTCGATCACGGTCCCGATCTCGATCTCTATCACGATCCCGATCACGATCTCGATCCCGATCTCGATCACGATCCCGATCTCGCTCGCGATGGTGATCACGATCCCGATCCTTTTCCCGTTGCTCCCTTTCACGTTCACGCTGCTCCCGTTCTCGTGTTTCGTTGGGACGTGTTTTGCTGAGGATGCTTTTCGGTTGCGGCTGATGTTGACCAGCACTGCTCGTGGAACCGAACGAACTCGATTGACCTTGTTGTAGGTACTGTTGCTGTTGCTGCTGCTGTTGTTGCTGCTGAAATTGCTGCTGCGGGTTATGGTGATGATGGTGATTTTTCGGAAGAGTTTGATAATTCGCCACCATTGATCCTCCTCCACTGGGGGCTGGAGCGGCTGCAGACGACGAATGGTGATGGCTCTTGGCCTTTTCAATATTGCTCGGTTTGGAGTGTGGTGGCTGGTCGATGCTACTACTTCCACCGGAATACGAACGATTGCGACTGCTAGAACTGAGACCCGCCTGCTGACGATCGTAATTTGCAAAAGTGCTACTATTCGTTGCTACGTTCACGTTCGGCCCAGATTGCTGGGGTAGTTGCTCCCGTTGCCACGGTTGCTGCGTAAGTTGATGGTACTGCTTGAAATGAAGCTGATTTTGCAACTGTTGCTGGATGGCATTAAAATTGCTCGATATACTCATACCACTGCTACCACCGTACGAAGATTTGCCCTGCTGTCCTCCTGCCTGGCTATGGTGATGGTGAAGCGATTGAATTGGTGGTGGCGGTGGTGGTTGAGGTAACGGTTGTTGTGGCCGTGAGGGTGGCAGTGGAGGGGTAACGATGAATCCGCCCGAACCGGACGCCATCGCTGCCGATTTGCTCTGGTACTGCGAATCGTCTTTGTGTCGGTTCTTCGGGGGCAACATCGGTGGGGTCACCTTGGGTGGAATAGTGGGTTTTCCGAGTCCCGTTGGGGTCGTTAGGGTGGACAGACCGCCGCTACCGGTTTGCTGCTTGTGTGGTCTTTGCAGCGACCGATACTGATTGAGGGTGGCGGCACAGAGCGGTTGTTGGCTGTTTTTGATTGAACTGCCAGCAACGCTGCTACTCCCGCCACCGCCAGCACTGGTTGGTATGTCTGGTAGCGGTTGGTTAATGATCGACACATTCGAACGTGTCGTCGCAGTTGACGCAATCGATGGTGGCGGGCTGGCGAATACTGAACCCGCGCCCGTCTCCTGATACAACTGATTTGTGCTCGACAGCGATCTGTGGTGTGTTTGCTGCTGCTGTTGATACTGTTGTGGCTGTTGCGTTTGTGGCAGCGCTTGCTGATGATGTGACTGTTGCGAATGATGATGAAAGCCACCTCCACTGCCTTCCCTCTGATGATGGTAGGCGGAAGTGTCGATGCTGTAAACCGTTGGAGCGTAACGCTGGTTATGTTGGCTATCCAGATTGCTTTCCTTCTTCAGTATCGATGTGGTTACCGTTGCCGGTGCAGTCGTTGTTTCGGTGTAGCCGCTTCCGGGCTTCTTGTACGGCAGTGTGGCGCACGAGTAGGATTGTTGGCTGTACTCTTTCGACACGGTTGAAATGGCAAGCTTTTGCTCGGTTCGGTCTGAACCGCCACCGACGATCATTCCCGGAGCAGCACCTGAGGACGACAGCTGCCGATCCTGATGATGCTGCTTGTATTGCTGTGTTTGGCTTTGGCTCAACATTGGCTGCTGAACGTTTTTGAGATTCGGACTCGGGCTTGTGCCTGATCGAGCACTACCCAAACCGGCCACCGCATGATGGCCACCACTGCCTCCTATTCCAGCACTCACGCTTAGTGAACCACCATAACGTCCACCGTGCCGCAGAGTCGCACACTTGTTTACATTTGCTGTTGCGTTGTTCACCGTGCTGCGGATAGCTTTCGGTCCTATGCTCACATACTTAGGATCAAAGCGATTAAAGCCATTGTTGGAAATGTCGCGCGGATCTTTGTCGGATAGTGTTGCGGATGATGCTGTCAGTTTCTTATCTGAAAGAAATTCAACATTACATGAGTTTGTGATACGTAAAACAGAACCATATTAGACTAAAAAAAATGCTCACCTAGCTTATTGCTGCCTGCAGACATATTGCAGGCAGGCGATTCTCAGTAGAAATCATTCGATTCGAGTGTTTTGCACTGTTTACTTAGGGTGGCGTATTTGCCGTTATTAGGACCCATCATAGGAGCGTGCTGCGAGGGTAGTCGCCCAAGAGTGTGATGGCCAGATGCTCTGTGAAATTACACGACACATAATTAGTATTAGTAAAAACAAAAAAAAACAAAAAGAAATGTATAGAAACATTTAGCAGAAACAACCGTCTGCACAGTTGGGTACAAGCGAGGGCTTTAAGGAACAAACATAAATTGGATCTGTGTGTAATACATCCTATCAATTTGCGGTGCAATAAAAACAAACCTTAAACAAACCATCGTAAAATAAAAGGAAAAATCGATCGAATACATTTTCCAGTACACAAGTTTTAAAATTGATGAAAATGTGTGTGGGTTGTTAAATGGTTTAATATGCATGACCTCAACTTGTACGTAGCTGATGTACGGATGATAAATAATATGCAAAAAAATCACTAATCCCAAAAAGGAAACTAATACAAACGAATAAAGTTAACATTTGGAATGAATGCAGTCGACGAATTATGAGCATAGCTATGCTAATTGCTAACTTTAATAATAGTTTGCATCCGTTTATCGAAAAACTATGTTGAATAGTGAGTAAGGATATAAAACATGAATAACAATATTCATCCAAACACGGTGCACTTTGTTGCGGTACAAAGTTGTTTGTCTCCGTGCCCAACACAACGCATAGTATAACTGTCGCCAAGTACCAGCAGTCGCAGCTTGCAAAAAAAACAACAACCAATTACATACGTAAATGAAATGATTGCAAAATGCTTTACAGAACAATTTGTTTGATGTAGATAACTTAGAATAAAAAAATAAGAACAAAGAAGCCATGCCTGTTGTTATCATGCACCACAACGTTATAATCTGGTGGCGGTGATTCATCGCCACTATAGGATGCAAACCCGCGCATTCCGTGTGTGGTGCCATTACGCCCACTGGTCGGTATGAGCGTTCCGGTGCCAGCTGCTGCTCCGGCACCACCCGTTGTCCCGTTGCTTGTAGCGGTTTGTGCGTGCAGCAGCGTTCGATTGATCGTCATCGTGCCGGAAGCGATGATTGGTGCGGCCGGTGATGCGTTTGCGCCCGCCGGAAACAGTGGCGTTGTTTCCGCCTTATCCTCGTAACCAGGCCGCCTGTTAAGAGATTGCCAAAAAACAGTGATTTATCGTTAGTTAAATTATCTAAGGGCAACACAAAAACAGACCAACTGCATACTTTTTCGTAAGATAAATCCATGTGTGTGAATCGACACAAACGAGCAAGCTTAAAATGGCTGCGGACACTAAGCTGGCCAGCAGCATTAAAGTGAGTCCAAGCAGACCACCTTCGCACAAGCTTCGTGTAGCATCCGCATAGTGTTCGGCTACGGTGCGACGGTCCAGCATGACCGAGAGTGCCGTCAGCTGGCGCTTGCTATCATCGAGCTCCCCGTTGATCTTGTTCACTTTCGAGCTGATCTGAATGCCCGGATACAAATCCATGCCGATGCTGTTAACTGTCTCTAGCGATTCTTTAGCGCGATCCACGTGTACTTTCGATTCGTTCAACCGTAACACATACCGGTTGGTGCCGACGGTGCTGCAATACGTATACTGGACATCTTTTAGCTTTGGCTGTAACGATAGGAGAAAACATAACATGAAATAAGAACTGTATTAGCGATAAAACAGATGTTAATCACGCCAAATGAGTACGATTCGTCCTCATCTGCTCATCTGCTATTAAAATGGGACATTAAAAGCAACAAGCAGGCAATTTCAGCAAAGTCCACGAATTATCAGGCAACAGCCATAAAGCAGAATCCCAAACATCAAGCATACTTAAGTACTCATTTAATGTGGAATTAAATTTGTCCTTGAAGATTATACAGACATTTATAAATAGTCGGTCAAGCAGAGATCATTGTTTTATCAAAATAGAGTGAAGTATAGGAAAACTAATATTGAAAAACTTTATCAGAGTGGTTTAATAAAATGCGGTTTATTCGATCGTTAATAACAGTAGTCTGTAACACTCAAAATTATTACAACCAGTATGCAAAGTTTCTCATTGCATCGGATTTTTATCCATCCCATTTATGTAAAATCCCAAAGATTTAGCAGTAAGTATGATAAATTTATCCCCGAAAATTTTGTTTCCACTCGTAAAGTTTAAGATAAAAGTTGTAACACCAAAAACAGTAAGTAGGATGCAGCATTTAGAAAATGCAGTGCAGTGCTTCATTTACAAACTTACATCTTTTGCGAAAAAAAAACGTGCGTAACAAATAGCTAAAGTTCCAAGATGAAGAAATTCGGCAACCGTAATGTTAAGGACTTTATTCACGAAAGAAGTACAACAACTTAATGCCGCTTCCATGACCACCATCCAGCATATGGTCAGCATGGAAGAATTGTTTCCGTTGTATACGGCAACAAATCCACACCCCGAAGGATGCGTTCCGGTTCGCGGAGCGTCACTTCTGGTGGTGAGAGTTTGCATGAAGACAGCTCAATCTCGTCCCACTTTCAACTTTATTATCCAATTAACGTTGAGATATGACATAATGGAGATAATTTTATATCTTGTTTATCTTTCTCCTCTATCGAAAGATCTTTTCTTTTTTTTTCATTACAAATTTTACCAATTCTGCTCGGATGTGAGAGAAAAGTTATCAAACGTCTTTTCGCGTGCGCTTTACCGTAGTTTTTTTTACCAAGTTTTTGGGTGTATGAACAAGCTCACACTGTTATGGCGATAAACTGTCGCAAGAAGTTCCAGAGGGTTTTCGAACTTCTTAATATGGTTGGGCTCTTTAAAGATATCGTTACTGTTTTTGTACTATGATACGCTTTCAGATGTGAAACAGTTGGGTTTTTCGTAATAAACAGATTGTGATTTTCTTAATAACCTCACAGAACTTCGTGAGACTAGACACTCGTTAAACCATGATGTTTTATTTAATGAACGTCAGCAATTTCCTCTAAAGCAATATGAAAATTAAATTCCATGTTTCAAGCAAAGTCTTACATCAATGCAAATGGTGAATGAATAGTTATGCTCATGAACAGTGATTTGTTCAGCGCACCATAGTGAAAAGCCAAGCAATTGGATGACGGCCATTCAAGAATGAACGCAATAGGTAACGTACATGTCTAACATCAACTCTGAATAATTACTCCACACTCGCTGTTTGCTTCCTCGGACACAGATATGCTCTTGCATTGCTGTTGCGTTTCAGAACTCTTCAAGTCCTCCAAAACCACCAGAATACCAGAAGGGAACTTCATTCATTCCACATCATAACACACACAAGTAAAAAATGTGAATTATATGAACGGTAGGACCATAGGACTTAACAAATGCAGGAAAAAAACGATTCCTTCGTTAGACAATACGTATACGGCGGGATTGAACAAGAGTTGAATGAACGGTGAAGAGCTTCATCTCATCAAGTGTTGTAACATGAATACATGGTCCTCCTGGGCCGCGTATGTACGCCTCCTTAGAAATGCGATGATCTGTGATGGAGTTCCTGGAATATTGTTTCGCATTACAGAATTTATCGGCGGAATGATACTACAACCGTTGGAAGGAAACACATAAAGCACATAAAATTGTTTGATAAATAGAAGTATCCGAAGAGAACATTTTCCAACATTTGTAAACAGTTTGTATAAACAACATTTCTTCAAAATGTTCACATCATTTCAAGTAATTTGAATGGGGACAGTTGTTGTTTAATAAAGAAAAAAAACATATCGACACAAGAATTTTGCATCTTCGACAATACTAGTTTCTGCATGTTAATCTCATGAGAAACAATATTTGTTACACTTTCCTCTTTCGAGCGCAACTATTTTTATCTTTTTAAAAACTTCTCTTCCTTCTTGTTAGTATATTATCGATTCGTAGACTTACATGGCTGCATATGAAGTCATTCGGTTTCATGCAGAAATCACCCAGCGCAACAGCACTAGCCAAGTAGATGCCGGACAGCAGCCAGCACACAGTGACGGCTAGCAGCCCGCAAACGCTGAAGAAGATCAGGGCGCAACGAGAACTTCGTGTCGCTCCAATCATCAGGATAATGCACAGCAGCAACAGGAACGTAAGAAAACCGAGCGTAATTGGCCACCGCAGCTCCTCGTAAAACTCGTAAGTCTGCAAAAGGAAATAGAATAAAATATTTTTTATTTCATACTTAAATTGATTGAACGTATTTATTTCATTCTTTTCTTTAAATCTTAATACATTGAGAGTAGGAGAGTACAATACGATGTAGTTCTGAATAGATAAAAAAAAATATAGTTCTCAAAACACAAGCGAACAAAAAGTTTAAAAACAAAACAAAAAACAGAAAATTCTGCCTGCGGCTATTCAACAAAGTTTTATCAAATTTTTCAACACCACTCAAAAGAAAGAAGCATGACGATGAAAGGCAAAAGATGGAAAACCCAAGAGCACGGGTCTGGTTCGCAAAGCTGAAGCTGCAAAACATTTTCTTACGTGAGAACACACGAGAAAACTATTTTAATTATTAATTAGGAAAGTTTCACTGCACTACCTGTAAACTTTCCAAACATTCTTTCTCGAGTTGTTTTCAATTCCGGGGTTCTACAATTCCTATCGTTCTCATTAAATTTACGCCCCAGCAATAGAATGGAGTAAGGGATAGTACACAAGAAATAGCAAGAGTGAACCAATTCATTTCCGCAATTTCTATGGTGCCCCAAAAAGGCAACAACATGTTTTTGGGGCGGGGAAAGGTTGCCGAAAGCGCTGTTAAATCTGGCATCACTCAAGTAGTTTTCAGACGGTTTCAAGTTGAATCTCAAATGCGATAAAATAGTACGAATGAATGAGGAAAGAAAATTGCTTTTCTTTTTAATTTATGCAATAGATAAAATGTGATTCATTCTTTGGTCCCAGAGCTAGTGCACGATTACAGTTAACTTTAAACCAGCAGAAAAGTTAGCAATCTAAAATCGAAAAACCACGACGAAACACCATGGAATCAACACGGAAAACATTCTCGACTAATGTTGGCTATTGTAAAGAGCATAAACATTCGAAAGCGTAACACACAAATGTCAGTCAAAGAAGTGTCAACCGTTGAGTGCTTCATGATAAAACAAAAAACTAAACAGAATCCTTCATCAAAACTGTTTCGCCCAATCGTTCCTGGCCCCTTGTACGACGAAGGCATTCTTATGCAAGGGAAAACAGAACCAAACCACTGCTGCTAAAAACCTTCGGGGAGTGCACGGAGTTTGTGTGATAGAACACTGGTGGCGTTGAAGCGTGAATTTTTCATCTTCTGCGAAAGCTTTTGTGTTTCTCCAGTTGCTGGCGTCATAGGGACCGGGTTGTTCGATACTGAAGAAATGGAGCCCGGAGCAATTACTACCGTATCGCTTCACAGTTCATGCTGCAAAAATACCGGCCTTTTTTAATGGAAAATTTAACTAAATGTGTACAGAACCTGGATAGTAGCTGATGCGGCAGAGCTTGTACTTTGGGGTCTGATTTATCATAAAATTTTGAATAGGTTCCTAAAAAACTATGTATTTTTTGGCGGCATTAGTCAACGCTTTTGACAATAGTAGTTTATTCTGATGAGTTGACGAAGGGAGTACGTATCTGTTCGGCAGCTACATTTCTCATTTACTGTCTAAAGAACTAGGTCAAGCGGATGAACAAACCGAAAATGCAAGTGTGATGTAAGCCAAATCGACATGCTGATATCGGGTGTTCTGATTTCGTTCTACCAAGTGCATTGCTTAGCACTTTTCTGCTTAAGTGTAGCTACAGTCAATTGGTAATATTGCATACGATTGCATACGATGCATACGATACACTTCACAAAAGAATTACTCTTGGGTATTCCGATCTCTAGCTCAGTCGATACTTATCTAACGCCATTAATACCTGCTACTAAGCTCTTTATATAGTTTCTTTTATAAATGCTTTAAAAATGTTGATTTAGAATCAGCAACAGGAAGAATAGCTTTGAAATTACTTTTTCTAATTATCCTATTACTTGTCTCATAACCCCGTTAAAGAAATAATAACAACTCCAGAAGATGAATTTAATAACATTAATTTCAATTTCAATACGAGTTTCAGAAAAGTAACCTCATGCAATTAGACTTCAATGTTTACTTTAAAAATTCTAGATATACTTACGTCCAGTAAACTTTTTAATGTAATGTCCGTATACGCAGGACGCGTAAGATACACGATCGTTTCCAATGCATTGATAGCAAAGGTCGTATTGTCTTTGGCCATCTTAACCGTATCGTGAAGCATATAAAGAGCGGTTGCATTCGGCCGATGGGCCGGTTGTTCGAAGATTTGTTCCAGCTCCGAAAGTACCACCTTCGATTTTAGGTTATGCTTAACCAGTTCCGTCTGTGAAGTAAAAAGAGAAGAAAGCGTATTAAAAATTAGTTTGAGATGAAAAAGTATTCTTTAGTGCACGCGTACATATATTCGAAATTGAATAATGAAGGAGAAAATAAAGGAGTTATCGCACAGAAAACAAAAACTGCTGGTACCTTGAACGATTCTACTTATTAATGCCTTCCGCATTTTATTTACTGCGGGAGAAGCAAGGGTAACATCTACCCCCATCTTTAATAATCCCCAATACTTTACTGCCTGGTTTCTAAGAGAGAATTAGTATGTTAACGAATCTATTGAGAATGAACGTCACTACAACAGTTTATTCGAACACCAGCCAAAGGTCAGATAATGTTTGATGTTTACAGTATTCAAGTTAGTTGATAGGGGATATCATTTCAATTTGACGATAATCGATTGCTGTAACTAAACAATCAAGCTATTTTATGCCTAAGGCTAAAATGATCATTTACATGACTAATCCGTTTTGATCCGGAAAATAGAAAACGTTTATTACGAACTTAAAGTATTTCATCTTTTTTGGGTAAATATCAAGGGTTATTCGTGAGCACATTACTTTGCCTGTTGCTCGTGGAAAGGGTAATTTCTTGGGGGGAAATATTCAACAACAAAAAAATGAAACCACCATCCACGGTAAATACTGAAACGAAACCAACACGCCAATGAGGGCATCTCATATGCATGCCGTAACCGCATTTGCAACCACACCATGACTAATGTTAAATGTAAAGAAACAGCACAAACTACATCGCGTTCGTTCTTGTGACAAATCTGGCACTATTTTACCGTTGGCCAGTTTCGCGATCGATATAAATGACTGGTATTATTTAAACCGCAAAAACCTGCTTTCTTAGATTTCGTCTGCGAGCAGCTCAAACTCTTCGATAAACCCGTTTGTGGTCATAATCTTCGAATGAGTTGAATACGAACGCCGCATTAGACGTTTGCAGCATCAACATTAGAACGCAAAACATTCCTTTTCCAATCTGGATGTCCTCTAGCACACTCTTGTATGTTAGTTTTCTATGCAATGCTCAACATTAATGTACTTTGCGACGGGCACAGCAAACACCACTAAACGTACACACCGCATCTAAAAGTAAAGACGGACGGATTACAGCTCAGTACGACATCACTTACCTGATTTCGTACGTTCAGTATCAGTTGCTCGATCTTGCGACCCGAACCAAAGATCTGTAGCACACCATTATGCAGATCGTCGTTGCCGTACAAACCGAGCCCGATGGCAGCACAGCAGATTATGGCGAAAAAGATTAGGGTGCACTTTTGGCAGCCGTGTGACTTGGGTTTACGCGGTTTCCGGTCGCAACAGCGCGTCAACAGATACAGCAGCAGGAACACGAGTGAAATGATCAGTAGGGCTGCCGGTATTGACGCCAGTATACCGAGACTCTGTAAAGGAGAAAGAACACATATTTAGATCACATTAGTAACGGTGTTAATATGTATAAAATGTTATTCATATTTAAAAGAATTAATTTTATGCGAAGAAAATGTGCTTATGGACAAGAATTTTATTTCTTTAAAGTCGCAGTTATTCTAAGCTTACTTATTGGTTAAGTACACACAGCCTTATAAAGCGTGTAAGTGATTCCGGGACGAAATCAATGCCCCTTTCCAACCACAACCAAAATGGTTCAGAAGCATGCTAACGAGCAATAAACTATGCAGAATTACATTTACCACCAATGCCACCGGCACGCGCGTCCTGTACTACTACTACACGTCAACAATTTTCAACAAACAGCCCAAACAATCTTCCAAGACAGGGGGACGGAAAGAATTTCCGTATGCTTGACCGGATAGAACCAAAAAAAAACCACAATGGTGGCAAAAAAGCAATCGAAGACGGCGTCCGTAATTTGATGGTGAGTACGAGGAGTACTGGAGGTGTAGCAAATAGCACTCGCACGATATGTTTTTCCGACACGGGGAAAAAGGTAGAACACCCAGAATGGCTGTGCGACGACGGTCGAACGAACTCCAGACACAGTTTCATTCAATTGTGGACTAACGTCTTGTGGTTGCGGAATCCAATGCAACCGCACTTCCATCATTTCGCCATCACCGTAAATAGGGGAGACCTTTGCATGAATATGATGAGGACAAATCAGGACAAATTATTCATAAGCCTTCTGCAATGATTGTCGTGGTGTAACTAGAACCATGGTGCTGCACAATGACGTTTTCATTTCGAGTCATTTTAGCGTCATACACTATTTGTCTGAACTAGTACAGCTGGTAATGTTCCCTCCGGTATGGTTTCTTTCAATGCTATTATTTAACGGAAGCAAACGAATTGGAGATGTGGATGTCGGTGTGTTTCACTTCCGTGTGTGCCAGGGAATACGAAAAAAAGTCTACCCCTTTAGAATAGGGGTACCAACACATCTCACGAAAGGGGTCACATATCACGTAAAGATAATTCTGAAGATGCGAGGTGTTCTTGGTAATTCTTGGGTAACCAAGAACAAATTTCTTGAAGTACGTATTAGATGATATCATAAAATAGAGGCCTGAGGCAACATCAAATACGACCCGCGATACTTTTACCTAATGTTGAATTCAAACATTGACAAAAGGACTTCCAAAATGTGACACAACTGGCGAAATTTGGTGCACCAGACTTTGCCAACCCCTGCCGTATAGACGAATTCAATGTTAAAGCTGCCTTATCGCGGTACCGGATGTCTATTAAAAGAATTATGTCCCCGTTGCAAAAGGACCTGTTTATCTTTCCTGCTAAATAATTTATAGTACACGAGTGGTACAAATGTTGTGTGCCTTTTTGTTATTAGGACATTACGATTTGATTAAACATAAACAAAGTCTTAACCGTGTTGAGGAATCGTTTAGCTTCTAGCGATTGTTTTTATCGTGGTAAAACTTTAAAAATACTTTCGACACAAGTTTACTCAGCCTAATGATGGGCAGAAACCATAAAACTTTCATCATTTGCAAAAGTGTGCAAGTTTTCCTAATTCCCCGTGTTAATACTTGCCACACTGGATAGCAACCGTGAAGAAGCCCAAAACTTCTTCCAAATTTTTTCCACAAAGTTCCCAATATCCCACCAAGAGGTCGTGGTGACCCGAATATGCTCCATTGAAAGTATATACCATTTCAAACCTCGCTACAAACATCCGCTTTCGGCCGTGGAAACCTTTAAAGCAAGACAACGAGGCTCAAGAAACGATACTGTAACATGGTGACGATAGACGAAACTTAATCCTTAGTTTCCTTAATTGAACTTTCCACTACCGGCAGCAATGCGGATTTGCTCAACACAAAGAAGAAAAAAACCTATTCACCTTACTTTTACCCAGTCACAATACCGTACTGTACCACTCTCTGGTAGGTGTTGGGGGGAATGGTTTAATTATGCTTTAAACTAATGCTCCAGCACGCGATGTATGTTATGCCTTAATTTATGCACACATTTTTGTCGGCCAGGTACGTCTGTTGGACTAGGCAATATTTTTTAAATTCTATGGGTACTGCATGCTTCCGGAATGCTGGCGACAAATGGTCGCAAATCAAACAATGATATTACTTCACAAAACGAAAAACGTTACAAAACAATGAATATATTTTGAGTTCCAGTAAACACATTTTTTCCAATATTAAACAGAATTCTTAAGGCGAAGAATTGTAGTTCTATTGCTTAAATACGAGCAGAGAAAAGAACCCAAAAATACATTCATTCTAGGATACCTGTTGTTTTGGACTAGCTGGGCAAAAGAGGCACGTTCGTCCTTCCATAAAGGATTCAATGAGCTAATCAGCGAAAGCTTCGAACATGCTGAAAGTCCGACGATTAGTCAGTTAGGTCACAAGTTCCGAGCGGTTGAGAGATACGGTGAAGAATCTCGTTTGTTTGATGAAATTCTTCGGCTCATTTCAAACCCATGGCTCACCGCCAAGTACCTCCTGTACACAAGCATATATACGGTGAAAGGGGGTGAAACACTTGTGGCAGAACTAGAGAGAACGTGCACAACCAAACTGCCCATCATGATGATAATAAAAAAGCTAATTGCATCGCATTCCGGAAGCATTCGGTGTCCCATTGGTAATACGACCGGAAATCACGTCTAGCACCAAATAAAGCTGCTAATGGTAATACCCGGATGGGGAAGGAAATTAATTATTAAAGGTCAAGAATAATGGGTCGTTCGATAGGGTAAAATATAATTGTTACTTTTTTCATAACTCTATTTACCCCCTAGAAGTAGACAATTTCGAAGCATTGAACCTTTCATGATGACTATATGTCAATTGTCTGTCAATGCAAAGGACGCATTCTCGTCACGTGACCCATAACCGTGGAATGAATTCAATACATATTGACTATCATTCATTAATATGTACAATATGAACCTATACTTGTCATCGACTTCATTGTGATAGCGAACATAATTAGTTCCAGCATTCGTCTCTCTCTCTCTCTCTCTCTCTCTCTCTCCGCAAAACTATATTACTACAAGAAGAATTGTTTGGAAAAAGCCTAGGAGGCAATTGAAAATGAATATCCTTTGACGTGTAGGATTTTTTTTCTATTCACCATGAACATATGAATATGAGTACTGCAGGATCGATTTTTCGCGAACCGGATTTACGGTATCGACAAACAGAAGTCACAACTGCAACACAGCGAATATGAGGGCGTCCCGGTGCACATGGATGCCAGGAAATTAACCGGAAGCAGTCGACAGTGCATCGACAAAAAAGAGGAACAAGTAGTGGAGCAACTTTGAACGAATCATAAACTTGCTAAAGTCCACAAAACGAATCGGAGATGATGGGCAGAAAGAAGGAAAACAAATTAAAAAGACTTCCTGCAGATTGCGAACAAATAGAACAAAGGCACCGGGGAATGGAGAAGAATATAAAAACTATTAATACCATTTCTAGTGGATACGTTTTTCTGTTGTCCTGTTATCGCAAACCAATAGAAATTATGTACCGCTCTTCCATTTACTACACACTGCAATGGTGCAACATATGCATATTTGCGTGCCATATACAAGAACCATGATATACTTCGACCAGAGGTTGGTGGAGGCCGCCCAAGACCAGTGTCCGATTGTAAAAGGATATGTAATAAAAAAAAGAGACTAAAAGAGTACACAATGTACACCCGTCCCCGGTACTCTTCCGGCAACGAAAACATGGGTCAGTGCAGTTTATTTATAGCAAAAGTGTCTGTTTTCCCCCGTCGGAATGCAGATCCTTTTGCACGGGAGCCTGTACGAAGATGCAAATGGGAAGGGCAATTTAAAGCGAGTGAATCTCTCATTGACCGGCAAACGCCTCTTGCTACATTTGAATGGATTTGTAACATTCAACAGCCCATCCTTAGCTGCCCCCTACTATCGTGCAGTCGTGCACTACAAGTACCATGAATGGAAATGCGAGTTTCCCTCGTTAATTGGCTTTTCCCTCTTTGTGTAGAATGAGAGAAAAAAATAGCAACTTAGGAAAAAATAGAAACTGAATCTTTGTCAGAAGAAATACTTCAGCTCTCGGTTTTCTTTTTTTCCTCTAGCGTTGAAACAATTCAATAGTCGAGTCTTGAGTACCTGTCAACCTCACAATATTACCTTTTGTGGAACTAAAAACTCTGAATTTTTGCCCTACTCGTTCATATTTCTTTTTTAATTTTATTTAATCACCTGTAGATAGCCGCGGAACGGCGGCAGAGATGGTAACGGCGCTGGTCTCTACATGACAGGGCCTGGGATCAAGTTCCATCCGAGCCAAAATCCCGTACTACCCTGCTACAGATAAGTAAAGTTAAGGAGAGTCAGAAATTGCAGACCAAGAAGAAGACCTCTTGAGGATGTCTTTGTACCAAAAAAGAGGAAGCAAATGTATCTACATATACATAACCATCGGAAAAGAAAAGTGTTTTAAAAATAAGTGTTCTAATGAAATCGTTAATATTCCATTACTGTATCGAATCGAAGGATCGAATTTATTTGAACACGTAGCAACTCCATGTTCGAAACATGACAAATCAGGCGATATCGATTGGAGGAAGAAAAAAATAATCCAAATCAAAGTTATCAAAAATCTAAGTAGATCGATCATGACATGCTAATGACATCTGTCCTTAAAATCCTTTTGAGTCTTCTGGAAAGGCCTACAATACCCATGTAGCATATCTGCTAAACATTAAAATAACCAACATATTGGAAATCTCAAATAACACATAAAAATTCAAAGTATAGAATCGGTTAACAAAATCGCGTTGGTCCTTTCCTATTTTCTTCTATTCTCATTCTGACACTTGACATAAAACACATGGCTAGGTTTTTTACGTCCTTTCTAAACACATCTGTTTTGTCCCTTTCAAGTACCTGAAAGTTGACATATAAGAAGACCATTCATTACGTTGCATATGCAATACTTTCTCACGATGTGAATTGCACTTGAAAAGGTTTCCTAAGTTTCCATTCCGTACCCTGCTTCGCAAAGACCAACTCGACGCATGATTTATAGGCTAATGCGCATCAACCGAAAATTACAGAAATGCATTAGGAATTACTACAAGCAAATAGAAACACAGAAATAGAAACATTCGATACATAAGCCGTTATGTAAAAACCATGTACACCTACACAACTCAGAGTATAAAATAAACCAAAATTGTTAGAACGCGGTCAGTCTCCAGAGATCGATCGTGAGTTGACAGTTGTCAAGGATCAGATTCAAAACTGGGATTCCAAACCAAATTCTTCGTGTTATTATTTCAAGAGTATCGAGAGTCCCCCTACCCAAGGTAAGGCCTCGATGACTCCAACGATCAAGAAAGAAACTTTACAGTGTAAGTAAAGTAAATTACAGTGTAAAGCCGAAGTCCGCTAAGTGGTGAAAAGAAAACTAAATTTGTATATTACACCCAGAAGGACCGCACTTATTGTCAGACGAACTCTCTCAAGTGTTGAGTATTTTCGGACACGACACGACAGCGGCCCAGGACTAAAAATATCTCCTTGGGTAAAACCTCTTGTGATATCCTTTATGTTCGTTGATATTTCAACTACCAAAAGGATTTTTTTTTGTAACATTCCATGTCTTTCCTCCTCACTAACTCGATAATCAGCCCTAAGTACGAAGGAACGATCCAGAAGAGATTTGATGTCGGTTTTGTTGTGTGAAGACCACCGCAACTATCTCCAACCAATAAATACCAATGCAAAACACCAATATTTTGTCAGTCATAAAATAAAAATTGATCATTGAAGGTGTCTAGAAAGCGATCTGAATATAGAAATCTCCACAATGAATCATCTGATTTCCAAACAAATTCTTTGTTTTTAAAAGAAACGGAGATGAGTCAGAAAATCTTGAAGTTTACAGTTTATTCTATGATTCATCTTTTCGACAAAATAAACCGTATGAGAACATCATTATAATGCGAAAGGCCGTAAGATATTTTCAATCAATATAACTTCAACAATTGCAAACATATTTTTTATTTTTTTTATTCAGATAGAATGGCCTGTAATTGCAAACTTATTTGATAAAAACTAAAAAATCTCATTTTTGCTCAATTTCAAATTTCGTGTTGTCATTGAGAATCGTAGACATTCGTAGACTAAACCGTTTCTTTTCATCAACAAGTCGTAATAAAAGTGTCCTATCAATGTCAAAGCAAAGTACATAAATTGCGCTACTTACGTCTATCGATCGAAGGTTGTCGTTTAGTGGTGGAAAATGGGGAAAAGTAGAAAGACAAAATGTCAAATCTGCATTTTCCGGCTTTTTATTTTTGTGACAGAGACTGACGAACGCAACAGTTGTGTTATTTTTGCGCCAATGTTTGCCGCAACACCTCCACACACACAACCAGCCGGGTTTGTGCTAAAATAAGTCAATGGGCATAAACACCTCAGTATGACTCTTAAGGTGTTGTTGTTCTAATATATATGTTTATATGTTCCAAAGCTTATTTGAGCGTAGTCGGTAGGCAAAATTATTATTTTTAATCGCTTAAACTGTAAAAAAAATGTTATGAAATCTTTTATTATATTGTTACACATTGATGCTTATCTTTGCTTATGATTGAACACAAACTTTGCCCAACTGCCTCTTTGCTTTCGTTCTACTGCCCATCACATGTACGTTTCACGTTGACAGCTCGTTCAAGTTCTGCATAATCAGTTGGCCTAGGTAGTTACCGAGCACATGGTTTTTGATATTTCCCTCATTTTCAACCGGCCGATACTATGGGGCCGCAAAGTTGGGTTTAGGAGAATGTTTTCGCTAACAAAAATAAACACTCACAACGGCGTAAGGATGGCTGAGGCAAAGCGACGAAAAACACATCAATCCATGAAAATATGTTTATCAGCTGTTTGGACACGGTAAATACTTGACGAAGGCAAATAGCAAAACTCATTTGATGGATTTGATTCAAACCAATTCTATTACGGTGTGCTACCGGCTTAACGGCGAGGGGTTTGCTTGTGGTTGTGTGATATTTTTGTTTTGTTTATCGGTAGAATTTTTTAAAAACAAATTTAGATCCATCGAAAAAAAGCGTCCAAAGTGAAGCCTGACACGGCATTTTTGGGCGGACGGGAAAGTGAAGAATGTCCGTCGATCAGTTATGATATTATCAATTATGAAGGGGTAAAATGGAACTACCCCAAAACGGACAGTGGCGTTGAACGCAACCACTTTCGACACGACCACAATTGTAGTGAAACGTTTATTGGAACATGATTTTAGTATGGTTTGATATGAAGGGTCAAAACCAAATTTCTTACAAGCCCATCAATAATATTTCTTCAAATAATATTAAAATTAAATTATATTAAAATATTTATTAAAACTTTATTATATTAAAACAATTTGGTTAACGTCTCTAAACATTTTATAAATAGCCATGACGATATTTATACTTTTATTAAGAACGATATTCGATTGAAAATTTATCTACCAAACAAAATGGAACCAAGAAAAACAATCTCGAAATGTTCTAGTAAATGGCGGAAAGAACACTTTCCAAGAAATTCCAAGTCAATCAATTCGTATGTCTGAATTCTGAGTATCAGTTTGCAAAATACAAAACGTGAGAAAACCCGCGATTGAACAATGAAAATGGAGTTACTTATAGGGAGTGCGCTGCATGTTTGTTATATGTCAATATATTGACTAGAGATCATTACCAATTGTTTCCGATACCAGAAGCTTCGAGAAGAATTCAATAAAAATATATTCGAATTCTTCGAATATGTCGACTGTATAGCTCTCCATTTAACAAACAATCGTTGACCTTTAAATATGATTAACCTAATAAATTTATAAAACATATTTAACGTTGCATAATTTTTCTCAACGAGTACAACATCATTCTTTGCTCGAATAGGCTCGTACCGGGAGCGCACATTACGTGATTAATCAAACCATCTCAACTTTCTCGGAGTGTACCACTCGAGTGTCTCATTCTTCAATCACCTTTATTTAAAGGCCAATGATCAATCACCATCCCGGGAGGAAAGAGAATCAAGCTTTACGTTCCTTGTAACGCCAAACCGGTGCCGGTACCCATCCCAAGTTGAACGGCTTCCGGTGCTTATGTAATTCAATTTTCCCCAAGATTGGATTTTGCTCAGAAATGGACATTGAAATGTACTGTTCAATCTAGAAAAAGTTCGAACGGTGACCTTAGCCGGGCCTTGCTTCCTTCAATTTATCACATCGCAAGACATTCTTTACACCGAACGAACCAATGTTTCGTTGGAACAAAAAAAACGAACCCTTGGTAGGAAAATAATGCTGATAAGAGAACTTTGAGTAAATTTGACAAATTGTTGCCGAATTGTTACGTCAAAGTGTTCCGATGTCTCTTTTATAATTTAAATCGATTACCTTTCTATCACACCACCAATTCGATTCTCACGAAGGAAGGATGACAAAAAGTAGTAAAGTTGATGATTGCTTCTAAATGTTGAATCAATTTGCAGAATTAAGAAGGGGAAAAATCATCCTTACACTGACACGCAAATGAGTTTTCAACAAGCGATTAATGTTCGAATGATTAAGGAATCTATTTGCTTGGCACACAATCAAAGGGACCAACGTTCTGACATTACCACGAATGCAGTTACATTAGTTGCTATCTGTTTGAATTTTCAGTTCGATTTTTCCTTCTTCTCCTGTGTGTTTGGGTTCTGATGGTCACACAAGGCGAAGATGAAGAGAATCAGCAAAGCGTGAATTATTTCCTACAGATGGAACTACAGTTTGTCTTTATGCACAATATTCCAGTTTTCCCTCATGATGTCATGTCACTTGAGAATAAATTGTCTTTCGAACAGAATACGGTAACATTTTTCTTCTTTTTATTACTGGAATCTATAATACCTTCAACGAGTTTTTATTAACGCGTTTTGACGCTTGGGGGCTTATTTTGATTTTTGATCGCTTTTAGATTTTTTTCTTAATAAGCGATACAATTAGCTGCTCGATTAATGTAAAAATGGAAATGATAATACATAAACATGTTTTATAATCGTTTGTTTCAATATTTAAAAAATTGTCAAATTTTAAATGCTATGTTCGTCAACAAATTTCAAGAAATTACTGAGATATTCTGCTCAATTGTATCCATACTTAAGAGATACCATACTCAAGTCAGTGGATAGACACAGACATAAGATATTGCAATTGCTCAATTCTCGAATTTCAAGACAGAATATTTTAATAACTCAAGCCCCAAAATGTTGTCAGTACATTGTGAACGTAGAATTGAACTAAAATCAAGAATTTTGTGTGAGATTTATGCATGAGAGGTCTATGTTGTTGTGGGTGTACTATTACGGGGTTTCGTTTGCTTTCGACACTTTATCGACTGTCCTATTTAGGAAACGATAATTCAATACAATTGATTTCCTTGCGGGGAAGAATGACTTCCTGTCAATTATATTTGGGTGCTTCCGTTCTGATTGTTTCTTTTTTGTTGATGTAACTACTCTACTCTGTATGCTATATACAAAAGGAATTCTTCAAAAAAGAATTTCAATTCGCATATTTCAAAACTTGTTATGTCTTACCACAAGACATGACCACATCGTCTAATCAGGATAGAGAAACTCTGGAAAATGGGAACTTCAAGAAATTGATTCCAATCGGCATACCCTTTCAAAACGACTCACCCATGTTGGAAGAAATCTAACATGCATGGTGTCAACATTTGCTAACCTATAGACAGTGAAACTATTACCAATACACACTAATAAATACGGCTCACCCCACAGACTTATCAATTTACCAATCTTTGAGCTATGAGAAGAATTCATAAACCGAAGAACCACACTTCTATACCCACTTCTCCGCACAAAACAATTTAGCCGGAGAGAAATGGGTAAGTCCATTGCGGGGAGTCCTCGCGTCTATAGAATATCAATTGCAAGAAGACCGCAATGGTCGCAGAACAGGAAACGGAAGCTGAACAACTATGGAGCGCATAGGAAGAACGCTAAGGAAACGGGTTTGTGGTTCACAAAAGCTCACGGTCAGCAACAACCACCGAACGATGGATTTAATTCCACATTCCATTAAACGATCTCACTCGGTCTGCCCCACTGCCAGAGGCTCATTAGAAGACGCAATTCGACTGCGGAATAATGGACGAATTTCTGCCTTATTTGAACATTGGTAAAAGAAGGACCAGACAGAGGAGTGGTTTTTTTCTTGTAGTCAGAGACACTTTGCTACATCGATAACATTACGATGCCTTCCCCGTTCGGTGGTTGAACCAGCATAACCGGGGAAACAAAAATGACATCGCCACACAATACAGCAAAAAAAACAAAATGAAGTTGACAAACTTACTTCAAGGTCAAACAACTTGCCCAACAAAGCAACGAGTGAGGTGCCTGCTTTTTTTGTTGCTTCACTTCAGTATATTCGATACGAGAAAGTGTGCTTGATTTACTTGTTGATGGCGTTGGCAAATGGCGATGGTGATGACGATGATGACAACGCGTCGATATCGCGAAATGGTATCGTTTCTGAGTATGATCGATAAAACAGCCAAGACCTTCGGTAGACCGTCCGATGTGAACACAAGACATTAAAAGCGAAGGACGTTTTGCCTGCTTTTGCAAAGGGAAGGTCGTTTAACAGCTTACGACACTTTGATAATCGTCCTCGGTCTGTTTGCGGGAGGGTCGGTATGTGCTTAGCGAGATACGAGTTGGGGTTGTTGGCCCATTCCAGCGGAAACTTGTTTCCAATCAGTTGTTGCTCAAGCGACTCGGGTTTTTATTTTTAAACCAGGCGTAAAACACGTGGTAAAAATGGGCGACACTTTTGAGGGAAATACATTATCGCTTTTAATTTATTAGTATATTATATATGTAGGAATATTAAGTGGGTAGGTTGAATTTAGTGTTTATTGATTTGCAACCGCTTCGTTGCTCCGATGCGACTGTCCGCGCACACTTCTTTAGCGATATTTTTTAGGTTAAATGCTATAATAATTATAGCACAGTACCCGCGCAATATTTTCTTCTTCTCTCCTACATATTTAAATTTTATTTTCGCTATTTCAAAGTAGATGAGAGGTATTCCAAATTCTAAAACAACATTTCACGTTCTTCAAAAATAAAAACACGAATAAGTACCGAAATTCTATCTGTTAACAACTAATGTGCCGAAGCATGCCATCTGCAACATCTGCAACAGGCATGGGACACAACAGCAGGATGTCTCCCTGCACAACAAACATGGCCGCTGTCGTTTGATCTGTAGATCTTATCGCTGGGCAAACATGCATATGGCGCGTTTCGGTAACGTTTGCATAAACCAAAAGAGTACCTCTTTCTTTATCTCTTATCTTAACCATTATCAATATTGTTACTTTTCTCTCATTTTCTTTTTTTTGTCTGCCTGATAAACATTATGCATCTTACTGTTGTTAATGGATTTCTGTATCTTATTGGTTTACTTCAAGATTTTGAACTCCTGCACACAAAGTTGTGACACAATTTCTCGAGTGTGGTAAAAAATAATTGTAAACATATTTTTCCAATAAGAAATCATTACTATCTACTCAAAGCAATAATGTGATTATATAATATAGCAATATTTTTAGACAATTTTGGTTATGTTCCCAACTCCATGCCTATCATTTGATAACGAAGAGAAAGGTGTCTAATTGTGTTTGTCTTCGTCTAATCAGTCATCAAAGTCTTTTTCTTCTTAAGAACGGCTAGACCGTATTAAGACTTATTTTACCAGGTAGCCCGATAGTCAGTCCTTGCTACGAGGGGACGACGGTCCAGATGGCATTTGATCCCCAGTCCTATCATGTGGTACTGACGCCGTTTAACACATACTCCACCGTGCCGCGCTATAACGCTAGAACCATTAATCATAAATCATAACCAAAGTTCATGTTGTTACCGAAGCTGTTTCGCAGAGTTGTTTTACGCACAGTGGCATATTGTAGAATTGTTAAACCATATTGCTGTGTATTGCTGATCCATGTAAATGGTTTAATTGTCCGGTGAACATTGTAGCTTACCTGTAGGAGAAAAAGAAACAACAAAAAATGATTTAACTCTTGCACGTGACCGATTTCATATTTGCATAAAGCGAGCAATAGTAGAACACTGTGGTACAATAAGAAAACCATGACCCTGCACGACAAAGTACGGAACTGTGTGAAGAAAAAAACAAACAAACAATCAACATTTTACTACTTCATACAGCACCAAAGTCAACTCGACGACCTACGACTGCAATTATGTTGTCAACATATTATGACCCCGGTAGGTTGCTTTCCCTTTTCATCACGTCTTGATCATCGATCATTCACCAAAATCACAGCCAACGATACACCCACATACACATGTCGATGCAGAGGAAGTAATAAAATTTAGTGCCAGGCGCAAAGGTGAACAGTGCGGTCAGGTTGTAAAGATCGATGTGCCTCGTAAAGTATAATATAGGACCACCGTATGTATGCGTTTTTGGGGGAGTACTACCTAAACTTTATTGCGTGAAAAATGGCCACCCATTTGCACCCGTATTTGCATGTGTGACTTATTATTTGTATTATATGCTAATCTTCTTAAAAGAATTACGAGAAGAGGAAATGTAAATACAAATAAAATGGATCATTTTGAATCTTTTGAAAAGAGTCATTCATATGAATCTTCAGTAAAGAGTCGTTCAAATCATGAGCTGACGCTCAAAATATTACTATGGGCCCTTATCCTAAAAGGACCGACCGGTTGGTGATCCACATAACACATCAATCATCAGAAACTCCAAGGAATAATAATTCAATGAGGATTCATGAACCTTCAGAATTGAGATTCAGAGTCATTCATTCGGTTGATCGATTCGTTGTTTCAATTATTAGAAAAATACTTGTATTTTTTGCCATAAACACATTTTTTTTATCACGCCGAAGGTCCAGACATTGAAAAACGAATGAATCATGCTGTACACAACGAGACATGCTTGCTTGGCAAATAAACTAACACCATCGTTTTCTTCAACGATGGAGGTCTTGGAGGCTATTCTCTGCGTGGAACCAACAACCACCACTACAGACGGTCGACGATTAGAGATATGTTACTTTACCTAAAATCACAAAAAAACTCCCCATGCTTTTCACTCCCAAGAAGTGTCTATGCGTTGGTATTCCCTTGTCACACAACTTTTCACTCTTACTTTCCTGCCTTCTCCTCGACATGGACCGATCAGGTCGATTTGACAATTTTGTTCACCCCCAGCAAACCTACCCTTACACCACGTTGACCCTCCATGGTAGCAGTCTGGCATGGTTGCCCGGGGCCGCGTCTTACCACCGGCAGAACACACATACATTATTGAGAGAGGAAATGGAATTTATGAATATTTATGCTGCCGGTTTTTATGCTGCTTACGCTCGCTCGGCGCAACCGGTTCTCGGTCGGTTCTCGCAGTATGCGTTCTCTCTTACTTTGCTTCCCCCTTTGCACAAACACACGAAAAACACCCATCAGCATACGACACACGCATTCGGCGGCGTCATTGCTGGGCTTCGAAAAGTCAATGTTTTGCCGTGCTGAGATTTACAGTCGCACACACTTCACTCATGCCCATGCTCTTTTGCTCTCTTTTCCGTCGTGCCACAATGCGCCACAGGGCCCCTGTTTTTTCACCCCCTCCAAACGCATCCAAACAGTCAAACCCTTAGCATCGAATGAATGGATTGAAAGTAAAAGAAAAAAAAACGGAGCAAGAAAATTATGTCTCTTTACCATGCTGCATGCGCGGCTACGAACGTTTTAATGCTTAGTTGCACACCACCACAGACGGCCCAACACCGCCAACACGAAACACGGGAGTATTAGGGGTGGAAAACAGCTAAAAGAAGGAACCCGATCCGTGTGCTGGCCCTGGCCGTGGCAATGTGTGGATCGAGATTAACGGTGAGGAAGCAAACACTTGAGGCCAGAGACAGAGCATCAAGATTTTACATGCTAGCTGTTCCTTTTTCGTTCTTTTATGACCGATGATGTATGGTTTCCGGTAGTGGGATATAAATATGAAACTTTGTCATTCGTAAGGACCACGAGCGAAACATCGGAAGTTGGAAATTATGTTTGAAAAAAGTTTTACATATTCAATTATTAAATATATTTGAACTGTTTAAGCAATAAAATAATTATTTGGGAACCGAAATCATTCATAAATATGTTCTCGTTAACGCTAACCAATATCTGTGACTCACAGGGCAATAAAGTAAAGGCTTGCATATGAAGGCTCATGAAGGGTGCTTGGGGTGCCAAACCTTAAGCAAAAGATCGAAAAGGGTTGGCAGCCCGGCGGATTTATGAAGAGTGATATTTCTTTATTTAACCGAGGCATAAATAAATCATATCCAACCGAACAGCAACACATACACATTGCAGCCTTTCATCCAAAACCCGGAACACACTCCCGTGTCTGAGCGGGTTTTAGTGTTCGTGACCGAAGTGAGAAAACAAATAAAATAATGCTTTATCGTTTTCCGCGCGATCTACCATTCTACACACACGGGTTAACTTCTTCAGCGTGCCCTAAACCTTCCACCAGCGGACCAGCGAGTGGTGTCGTGGTTTTTGCTGCCTACGATTTGATACTGTTTTGCCGGATAAAACTGCTCCACATTTTGTTGCAGCCCTGAACGGGCGCGCTAGTGAATTGGATCTTCCAACAAATCGAATAAAATCATAAATTTTGCTTAATGCTGGACAAGCCGACACCCCTCCCCATTTCAGATGGGTTTGAGTGTGGGCGAGCATGAGCATTGTAGATGCAAACATTTTTACGTAAAGTATTGGGGAGAAAAGGGCACGTGGGGAAAAGCAGCTGCCGTTTGGGGCGCTGTGGACATGTTGACGACTGAACGCACTAACTCAATTTCTTCTAATTTATGTGCAATCACGCTTTGTTTGGAGCCGATTTCTCATTCGCTTCGACGAGGGAACAATCTAAAGGGTGTGTGAAGGGTTTTTGGTGTGGACAAACAGCCCTGAATCAGTGAGAGATCGAGAACAGCGCATAATACTGACAACTGCACTTTCATCGTGGTTATAAGGAAGGATGCAACAGTGCAATTGTGGTCGGAACCACAGAATTCTACGAATTCTACAACATTGGTAGAAACATGATGCAGGACCAATATTCGATTCAATTCTATTTTCATCGACCGTTGACGTCATCGGCGCAGGTAGTGACGTAAACTAGGATACTCAACTAACACACGCCCCACGAGAGATGCTAGGAGCAAGTGGAACATTGGAAACTAGGTTAAACGATACCATGGCAACCGAACTCGGATCTCGGTACAAGGATATTCGCGCACAGATGAATTCAAAAACAAAAACACGAGTAAATTGAGGAATGACGTAGGGGCTTGCATTGTGTAACTGAATGCATATTGCAAAATTCGACACTGGATGACATTGGACGGGAGAAGAAAAAAAAAAAGGAATTGAACACGGGAAAGCTATCCAAAAATCGGCAGGAGGTCACAACCTATGCTCAAGGTTCTTGACTAATAATGCATCGAACTGACAACAGTTAAGTGCATTAAAGATTTCTAAAGACTTTGCGGGAGGTGGTAGAGTGAGCCTTTTCAATAGAATTGAAAACAGTCTGTTCGGTTTGTCGGTCGACTCGGCAGGAGGTCTTCAAAAGTCATTACTTTGAATGTTTTGCTAGAGATGGTTGACTCGTTTATGTCTTATAACAAGTATAACTTGGAGAATGGAACCTTAGACAAATTTAGGCGTTCGAATTTCAACTTTTTGACTCTCCAGAAAAGATTGCTTGATCAAAAGGCATTCATGCAACTGAACTTCCAAGAGAACTAGAGATAGGAATGTTACACTCTATTTCCTATATTCCAGTTCATAACTATGAGTTTTAGGTGATTTTAAAACAGACAAATTTCTACTTCAGCTTCAAGTTCTGTATTTTTTCTTCTGTTGTATCTTCAACATTTACTATTACAAATTCTGCACCAGAACTCTGAACAGCAGCATCAAGAAAACCGATACCATGAACCCTTGAAAAATATTATCATCCAGTTCCTTTAGGCCTGCTTCCTCTTCCTGAGGAGAGTGAGAGAGAATGTTGATCTGTTTCGGTGTCAGCATTCGCGTCGGTTCAATAAACTTTCTCTTCACCAACAACCCACAACAGAGTTCCGCACGCCCACGGACCAAAGATTTGAAATGCACTCATGTCTCATGGCCCTTCACGTTTGCACCGCTTGCATGGCAAGCATGCCATTGCTGGAAACCACAGAGAGAGAGAGAAAAAAACAAAACGGTATTCCGTCGTCCATTCGACCCGTCCAGAACACACAGTTGTGGGTTGTTTATTGAAACATCGAGATATCGAGGAACGATGGTCCTAACCTGTCGGCATATGTACCGGGGGGATGCCATCCGGACTAAAGAGGCGGCGGTAGAGAAAATTGAACATCTACATACATACTCTACCGATAGTTTTCTGTCGGAAAGTCTGTAAAGTTTGTGCCAGATGATACCGATTGTCGATTAAGTGCACTTGAACACATCAGGAGAGACTCGTTTGCATTCGTTCTTGGCTAGACAGACGTCTATGTTTAGACACTTTCAGAACCATCAAAAGCAATTAAAAACGCTTAGATATATGAGACTATCTTGAATAATGCAATCGAATGAAGAAGATGTACTGCTGCTGTTACATGATAAAATACTGAAGAAGTAATATTTCGAACAATAAATCCGAACAGACCTATTACAAATTCTTATTTTTTAATCATTAACCAGGGTCTTGTCGCATTGCTAATCGAAAGATTTGGATTGCTAAAAAATACCTCCATACATCTTGAATCCTATGGAGATAAGGATCTGTTTGAATACTTCAAATCATATTACAACTATTTGATTAATATACTTATAGCGCCTGTAGATCAATGATCAATTTCACTAACAAAACCCCGCAATTATTGTGCAACAACACGTTACGAATATGACACATTCCACACTTTGATTAGATTTTTATCACCCTAAATGAATGTAAATCGGTTAATTTAGCACCTTCCCTTTGCGGTAATTATCAGGTTGGTGAGAATTATACCAAACGGTGCAGGAAGAGAAACAAATGCAAATGAATGTCCAATACGCAACTTTCTTGCGTAGCGGCCAACAGCATAACAACAAGTTCGAATGTACAGCACACAATGCTGAATGTTAGAACAACGAATAGAAAGTGGAGAAGAAATTGAGCCACTCTGTAGCCAGCCAGGTCAAGGTAAATGTAATCTGGATCGAAATTGGGGTTGTTTAGTCTTACAACCCAATTGCTGTGAGTCCAATCATCCAATTGTCTTAACAATCAGAACGATTCATATCTGGCATTGCAAAAATCCCATGGAAACAGGTACATCATACACCGAGAATTCGAAATAATGCAAAATATATAAGAGATTTTACCGAGGTTCACTTTGATTGGCTTCAATGCCGGAACGACTTCAAATAAAATCTTTTTTTTTTATTCTTCACTACCTCACTTCAACGTGTATGCAGACCCCTAGAAATGTACCGCCGCATGACCTCGGATTAAAGAGAAGCGATACGAAGTATCGACTTACGCAGCCGGATCATCTTGTACAACGGTGTGGTTGGTGGCACCAGTGAGGATTGGTAACTGGTAACAGAGCCTCAAAAGAAGCAGAAACAAGCGTTGGACGACAAGCGGCAAGAGTAGAAATCCGAGCAATCGGCACTACTCTCGCTTACTGGAGTGTATGAGTAGTCAAAACGAGTTTTCCTAGATCTAGGTTAGGTTCAACACACGACGTGTGTGTGTGTATGCACACGTAGGTC
Organism: Anopheles funestus; assembly: GCF_943734845.2. Classification (NCBI taxonomy): domain Eukaryota; kingdom Metazoa; phylum Arthropoda; class Insecta; order Diptera; family Culicidae; genus Anopheles; species Anopheles funestus. Next base: position 32,384,647 of record NC_064598.1, on the reverse strand, counting down.
TAGTCAATTAATATTTCCTTTCAGACTATCTTGACGATGAACCCTGAACCAGCAGCGCACTAGGAGTGCCTGAGAGTGCAACGCTTTACTGCAGTTGGTTGCCCCGTCTATTGAGAAACTTCTGAGTTGTAGCATTTTTTTGTGTGTTGTACTGTTGGGATCACCACCGGGAAGCAACACAGCGGCAATAAACAAACATAGCGGAGTGCAAAATGTACATAAATATTTGATATACTGTTTAGCCTCAAGCAAGCATCGTGGGGAAGCTTACGATGGCAAACAGGCGACAGTGACGATGCCTGCATCGTGTCGCCCAGGGTCGTTCCGATGCTTCCGAGACGATATTCTCTATGGAACGGACGAGAAATGAATGGTCTGTAAACATTGGAAATAAAAACGAAGAGCACCACGTCACAGTGATATTGTAGCTCAATTACCAGAGTTTCTAGTTTTATTGAGAAGAAAACCCCTGCTACATTTCCTGACGCTTACATGTAAGGGAAGATTTAAAAATAAATGAACTTTGCGCGTCACACAAAGACTACGCAGACTGGAAACATTGGACAAACTGAAATTGAAAGAATTTCTCCCGGTCAAAACTTTAATGCTGTTTTATGCTCCCCAAAAGAGGAGCCACTCCCAGCAGTGGTGTGTTCTCTATTCTAACCTAGCATACTTGTCCATGTCGTCTTTCTCGCTCTTCGTTTTTCTCTGTCCGCATTTCTCTAGGCATCGCCAGATTCAACATTAACATTTTCTGATTAATTACCGTTAGCCGTGGAAGTTACACAGGTTCGCGCACACACAAACACGTTATAGCATCATGCTGTTCCGAGTGCTCCAGTTCGAACGAGAACCAGCGAACCCGAAACACGACCAAATTCCCCCAAACTCCTCTGTTAGACATCCCCGCTCTTGGGTACCCCATTTTTGGACCTTGATTGTGACGTCCATTGCGCTGACGATGAACTTCCGGTTGCGAGTGAACGAACGAACGAGCCACGACATCAGTGCTCCACCAAACCAAATCATTAACCCCCTACCCGCTTTTCGGGAGTTGAAGCATTTTGTTTTTCTTTGCGACCTTCCACTGCCACTGCAGTCTTCCAACCCCTCTTCCTTCCTTCTACTGCAACGTTGAAACAATTTCATTGAGGTGTCCAAAAATTGACCGCTCCATTGGCAAAAGGTTCGCTCCAGTGTGCCCGGGAAAGGTTCCAGCGACCTAGCCACGTTCTGTTCCGTAACTGGTTTTGCGGAAATTAATATTTATAAGAACGAAATTATTTTTACTTAGTTTCTTTCTTTTTTTCTCCCACTTTTTCCCACTTCCATCTTCTATCGCTGCTGTACATTTTCATACCTGGTTGTGTTTCCTGATGGAGCACGAATGCGTGAACGGGACCAGGCTAAGAGCAGTTGGGAAAAAGCACTCTTTATCCGCACACGTTACGCTCCAGTAAGGGACCCACATTTCCCTCGAGAACCCGTTACCCAATCGTGCGTTTATTAAGCGCCGTACGGAAGTTGATGGAAATGGGGTAAGCAATGGGTCGAGCGATTGGAAAATTTTGCGTGAAAAAAAAAGATTATCCAAAAAAAAAGAAAGATACTTTTACCTCGTATTTCGAATGCGGCAAATATAAACAACGGTGCCAATGACAATTGGGTGAGTACGGTGTACCCGGGAATTTACGCTAGAACACTTTGCGTTTTTGGGTCCACTGCTTAATACGGTCAGCAAATTGAGATGAATGGTCCATTTGAAGTGTTTGGCACCAATGGAATACCCTATTTGTATTGAATGGTGTTGTCAATTTCTAAAAAAGGAACACAACGTACGGCGCAATACGATAAGAATTAGGAATTACCTTTTGATAGAGGAGAGGTTCGTTTACGAGAAAATTTAATTTGCGATACTTTAAGAGAATGAAATCATTTTGGAAACCTCTTGCTATACCAAATATGTTTTACGAGATAACTCAACATTCAATAAAATAGGGATTTTTTAAATACAAAAATAAATCTATTTCCAATGATTTTTTTATGTTGTTTTCTACTCTTACCCAACAAGAGCTAGCGCAAAAGGGTTTCCAAACATGGGATTTAACCTTTTAAAAGCAATCTGGGCAACAATCGAAATAATAAAACACACACATCAAACCCCTTGAAAGTCATCCGATGCTAGGCTAGAGTGTCAGCAAAATGCATCAACATAGGAAAGTAATTTCTATTCGAGACAAAGCCATGCCACACTCATCCCAGCCTTATGTTGAACGCATTCGCCCAAGAGTGGCTTTTACCTGGCGCCTTAATGGAAGTGAAAGTATTTTAATGCATCAACGAAAGCTTGGCGCTAGATGAGCTTCGGTGCGGCGCGTATAAACAAAGGGAAGTGAAAAAACGCAATCACAATGCTTCATACAAAGGACGTCACAATAGCTTTATGTAACACACGGATAAAAGTTTGCTTCATATCATGTATTTGCTTGTCTGGATCATGAGAATAAAAATGATAGCAAATACTCAATAAATTCGAGAGAAAAAACTATTAAAGTGATGTGATATAATTTTGTAATTTATTATGATGTCTATTGAATTACTGCGGATAAGATATATTAAGTAAAACGAGCTTTTATATGTTTTTAAATTAAACGATATAATTTAGTCAATGATTTGAATTTGGTTTACTATTTTAATTCAAAACTTTTCAGGTCATGTCATGCTGGCCATTTCTGACTTACTACACTTATTCTTACCACGTCGCCGAATAGTCAGTCCTTGCTACGGAGAGACGGTTCGGATGGGATTTGAACCCGGTCCTGCCGGGTGGACCCCCGCCGTTTATCACATACACTACCGGGCCGCTCCGACTCAGGCCTATTATTAATGCTATTTGTAATTGTGATTGCTAAGCTAAATTAATTTTGATAATACACACTAATCTACATTCATATAACAGTATTGTACAGTTATGATTATTAATTAATTCTGTACAGTAAAAGTACAGTTATAATATCTTAATTAATTAGTTTTTATCCCGTCGCATCGTTACATTAAATCCACATTTTTTGGCATATCGCATCAAACGCCATAAAAACTGTGAAGCCAAAATAGTCTGTGCATAGCAGATTCGATTGTTTTCCTGCTGAGAGATTCAATTTGTTGCTCGCTAAATGTAAAAATAAAACATTTTTTAGTAGATTTCAGTAGATAGTCTTTCCAAAGAGACAGCGAGTTGACGAATTTACCTATTCTAGCAGATTTCTACGGCAAACTGTGTCATTCGCTCCTCAGCTGTAGAAGCAACAATATTTAAATTATATTAATTTGAAATAAGTGTGGCTCAAATCCATTTTTTCATATTTTATTATTCATTCTTGCCCTTGGTGTCTGCTCTGTAAAATAGTTTCCCTTAGTTTTCCTAACTTTCTCCTTATATTGGTAAAGGGTTACTCTATCAACCAAAGAATTGAAATAATCTATCAAAGGATTTTAAAGGAGCTAGTAAACCGTATTTATTTATGCCTTGATGTATGTCAAGTGAATGATTTTCCCAACGATTTTGCAAAGTCAATCTAAATCGGAAAGATAGATTTATCAAACAATTATTGCAAAAGATGAAAAACGATTTTATGTTTTGTTTTACATGCACTTAAGTAAACACGACTGCAGCCAGCAGCCTTTTCAGCAAACGTTGGGAATTGAGAGTAGAGACGAAAAACATAACACAAACGAAAACAAAAACGTCCTCTCACATCAAACAAATGAGATACGGATACGAACATCTGTTTCACTGCAAAACGGTCTGGAAGAAACCGCCAGTACTATCTCTAATATACCATAGGTGAACATGTAAAAGCATTTGTTTGGTTGAGTTTTAGCTGCAGATGGTTGAGCGGAAAGACACACCGATAAACAAATACCAGCGACTTGGATGTCGCGATCGTGCAGCCACCCTGCAAATGGTGAACGCAATGGTGAATTTCTTACTTTTTCCCCATAACTCTACATGCAGAAGTGTCCTACGCACAGGAACGACGTTCAATGTTTTGTTGGTAAACCGGGACAAAGTGCTTGGCGATGATGCCGCCGTAGCTTAACTTGGGATTTTCGTGGCCGGCAATGAAAAACAAAAGGTTTGGAAGGTTGCGGCAGAGAGAGTTTTACTTGGCCGTTTGCCGGGGATCATTTGCTGATGAATGAAGTTAATGAAGAGAAAATGCTGACACACATGTTTTGGAAGATCTCGGTGCGAAGACTAACGGGAGGCCAGATAATTTTGGAAGGCAAGGCGAACAAGAAAAAATCTTTATTTACTTTCTATCATTCGAAAAAAGAAGGAAAAAAATGTATTTGCTTTACAACATTTGTAATTAAGAAACAATTCTAAATGTTTTATGAACGTCTAAAAATATAAATAAAAAAACAATAATAACCCAAAAAAACATCCATTATGAAAAAGTCAACCTCAGTACGCTTGTACTAACATTTGTCGGTTCCCTTTATCGACCTTGTGCATTTTCTGACTACTAATGACGTTCAACATCCCATCGCTGCCTTCTCACACTCGCCCCATACCGAACGAACCCCGTCCTCAAAACAAAAGGTGGCAAAGTGAATAACGCTTTTAGTAAAGGCTACACGTTTCCTTCGGCGTAAGTGCTTTGAACGGTGCCCTGTTGCCACTAAACATATGCCAACAATTACAGCCCATTATGGGTGTGTGCGTGCGTTAAAGAGAGAAAGAAGAAAAAAATGGGGGGAATGTGAGAAAATCATAAAGCATAATCACAGCTACAGCTCGACCCGTATACAGTTGCGACAATTTCAGCTCCATGCTAAACAATGAATAATACACGCCTATTTAAATTTACTACCCTGTTCCGACAAGACTGTGCGTAAAATATTAAGTTTCCCTTCTAAATTCTGATTGTGACCGATGCAGTGCATATGGGCCCTTAAAGGCAGTGAGTGCGCGTCACATGTGCAGCAACAAATGCATTTAATAATGCTGCCCGATCCGCGGCGTTATTGCACTCCAAAATGATTATGTTTTTTTTCATACATTTTAATGACAATTAGATGACGCACAAAGCACCAATTGAGTGGCTAAATGATTAGTTAACGTACCCGGCATTTGATACTTTGGTGGAATAATAATTCATTCCTCATCCAATTTACTAACAGCTGATAGTCGGATAGACATAAGACTGGGAAGGGATTTAAGAGGGAGCTTATCAAAGGTCAAAGAGAAGATGATAAGGTGGTGTTAGAAAAGCAAACTTTATTTAATGCGCAAATTTTTGTCCGTAACGATTGTTTTTATATGCATAGTTGACGAAGTACAACTACACTGATACAGGGTTTTTCGAGTTGGTTTGCTGTTAGCTTCACACGTTTTGCTACTCCACGCAATTGATTTCAACAGGTCAATTTCTGACAGTTTTTAAGCTTCCACTAGTAAAGATGGAGTTGGGTTTGATGTGAATGTGCTATTGTTTATATGTGAAATTGTCTATTTCTTTTGTAATGTAAAGGCTTACATAGGAGAGGCGCCGGTTTCTACACGACAGGAACGAATTAGTGGTGGGAATTCCGGAGTGGATTACGGATGCGGAATTACTTCCGAATCGACAGCGATTTTGATTTCGGTTTTGAATCTGAAGTGAAATCAGCAATTGACTACGGAGTAATCCAGGGTAATCTGGAATTGATTGCCCAGTGCACTCCGGAGTTGAATCCTGGAGTTAATATCAGAGATTACTCCGGATTACTTCCGAGTAAACTCCGAATTACTCCAGATTAACTCCCGAGCAAACTCTGGATTACCCCGGAGTTACTCCGGACTAAACTCCGGAATGGCTCGGAGTCCGATTAATCCGACTCTGGGAAAAATGAGGATCACTGGATCGAATATCACAAATCCCATTCGGACCCACATCTACGAGCAGCTGACCAAATTTAAAGTGAGTAGAGCAAGAAAAAATGTGAAGACCGAATTAAATCTAAAACCCCTGTAAGTGAAGGCAACTTCCTTTATATAAAAAAGGGTTGACTACCCATTGAATAGAACACGAGATTTTCAACAAATTATTATTATTTTAATAATAATTTCTAATAATTGCCAATTGAGCAACAAAGAAGATAATTTTCTGTGACATTTTATAAGGTTGTAAACAAAATAAATAATAATTTTATTACAATGCACTGTGTTGTTCGGGTTGAAATCGATACTGCGCAATTTTTAGATTGCGATATTGAATGATGAATTTCCGTTTTACAGCTGATTGTAGTTGAGCAAAGTCAGGACCCCAAACGATACAAGGCGCAAACAGCAAACAAAGATGCAATATCTTGCACAGGAAGTGTGAACAAAAATAAAAAGCCGCCTCAATCTAACACTGCATTTCTTTATAGGAAGCATTGATATCTTTGCAATCCTGTCGTTGGCAAATGTTGCCCGTTTTTACAACCCACATCATGTATGGTGCCCTCTGCCTTTTCACATTTTCCGTATGTATCGTTCCCAATATCAAGAACGAACTTGTACCATCCGCTGTTATTACACTTCTGGTGTAGGCTTTTATCGCAATCTGGTTCAGTTTGCTTTACAGTCGTCCCTCCTTTTTACCCAGTGCCAAAACACTATCACACTGCACCAGTGCAGCTGCATGCGATGCAAAACGTGACCAACGATGCGAATGGTGCGCTGGTGCAGCGTAGTGATTACGATGCTAGCACAAGGCAGAAATGTGCTAAAGATGGGTGAAACTAACTCACCAGAGTAGAGCGTTTTGTCGAAAGCTTCCGGCAGCTGTGCAGGCCGGCATTTGTCTGCGATAGAGGGCACGTACCACTGTGATGAGAATGGTCGACCACATCCATCTTTCTTCGCGTATCGATTAGTGTCCGAAAAGGAAGCAGAAAAAAACCTCGATTTCATACATCACACCACATAAAGGCACTTCTCATCCAAAAACTCCTTCGGGGAGGCTTGCCGTAAATTAATAGAACATTTTACTCACCTCAAACCTGCTTCACCTTCCACACAATTGTAGTGCATACCGGCTTTGGATTGTTTTTTTAGATCGTCAAACAAACATTCCACCGGGGACGGGACACGGGAGCGAACGCGTCGGGGTTTTTGTGTGTCCGATTGGGTCACACAAGCCCAAAGGGGTTCCCCGGGACGCACCAGTAAGTAATCGGAAACCGCGAGCGATTTCAGGCGAGACCACAAGCGGTCTCCCACGAAATTGGAGCACACCCAAGCGCTGCACGGGAATGTTACGAAATATGGGGCGGCTTTGGAGCGCATTTTATGCTGCTCACATCACGAATCGGTCGGAATCGTACACGTATATCGCCGAGAAGCCAGCGAGTTCTGGTACGTTTGCAGCACACACTAATGCGCCTCGGCATCGGCAGGGTTTGTTGTTTGCGTTAACGTCTATTGTGGTGTGTGATTTTTATCACTTTTTTTTGCTTTATTGTTAAACATGCGATGGCTGCATTTTGTTTGATTTGAAGCACGAAAGCGTATTTATTTTTGCTGGTCCAAATAAACGAACGTAATCGAAGGAAAAATGTGCAACAAATCATGTTTTTTTTGTTTTTGGAAACTCAAAAAGAAATGATTAATTATTACTTTAATTACTTTCGTATGAAGAACAAAGTTTTGAATTATGTTCAGTTAATTTAAATTAATAATAGAAATAATTCATTATTTAATTGATTCAATTCAACTTTTTTTGAATAATTATAAATTTAAATCTGTTTTACCTACATACCCTCGAAAGTGTAAAATCTACCAATAGAAGCAATACCCATCCAATACATGAAGTAATTTTTTTTTTAATTTTTCAGACCTTTTTTACAGCTTATGTGTGGATTTTTCTCTGCTATAAATTACGCCTTCCATAAGTTAAAATTGTGCAGATTAAATTTTTTTTGTTCGTTTTGATCATTGAGCCATTATTCGAATAAGCTCTGTTCGTGTGTTTGTTCTCCCTAATATTGTATTAAAAAACAAACAAGTTTCAGACACGTAATTCGACGATTAAAACTATTTTCCATTTCGATAGGCGGTTTGTTACATGAGTAACTAAAAATAATGCTAAACCTTTGCTGAACGTTGACCGAAGGCTAAGAAATCAAATCGAATTTTACAATTTCGCCTCGATCCATCAACGTCAATCTGCCGCGTACGAGATCGTTAATCGTGGGGCAGCAGCCTTAACCTGGTTTATCTGCACGACGACCATCACTATTACACATTCACTAGAAGGAAAATGTTAAATCGCTACCAAATGACGTTAATGGGATGGGAGTGAACACCGTCCACCTAAAAGGGCATACTATTGCTCGTCCTGTGATCATAAAAATTTCCGCTACGATACTTTCGGCTAAAAGAATTTTCATTCGCAACACATGCTACACCACAGGCCAACAGATTAAAGAGAGAAAATTCTATTTTTCGTTCTAATGCTACACACACGCCCATTCAGACTATTCAGTCTGGCAGTTTTCATGTGGGTTTAAAAGATGTTTTTGATCAGACTTCCGACAAACCGAGACAATTATAGCACTGTTTGCCTTTTTCATCGACGCCTATTTTTGGTACGCTCTTTTTTTTTGGCATTTTGTTGTTTATTGACGCAGAAAATGTCAGGAAAACTTAGAAAAAAATGTAAAAACATTAGAAGCGAAAATATAATTTTAAACTAACATAAAACATGTTACTGATGCTGACATCGTGTTTTGAAGAGGATTAAATATTTAAGGTAATAAATTTAATGTAAAAAAAAACTCATTTTAAGCTTTAACAAGAAGTTAATAAGAAGAAGTAAATATTTAAACTTAGTGCTGTTCTCTTTAACACTAGAACTACCAAGCGTTTTAAGCGTTTTTCGTTCGTCGGTAATTTTAAAACAATTTCGAAGAGTTTAAATATATTTTATTATTTATTGGAGATCGTACTATAGAATATATTTATATGTAAAATTCATGTTTCAACTATCTTTGGATTATTTAACCCACAAAAAATAATGTCATGAAAATGAAGCGTTCCAGTCAAAATGACTGGTCCGGTAGTTCTAGTGTTAAACAGAAAAATCTCTCACAAACATGATCAATTCGCTCCACCATTTCTTAATCGCACAAATAACACAAATACCTTACCTATGACATCAACAAACCAAAGGTTTTGTAAATTACAGTTGAATGAAATAAATGCCACGATTAAGATAAAACTCGGATAAGATATCGGGTCCACGGTACAAAATTAATAAAACCGTGTGTAGCTAATCATACGGCCAGGCACTAACTTAACGGCGAATGTGTTATATGAATAGCGAAAGTAATCGTACCCGATAAGCGTTACCACATTGGTGGATGGTGACACCCATGAATGGGAGTTGTATTTACTGAGTGCTTTACTACGCCTTGCCTCATACCCTACCTTTGGGGTGGGTGGGGGCCAGAACCGGTACAGGGGTGGAAACACATATTAAACAGATAAAGGTTACACACAAAACCCATACCCGGTGTGACGATAATGTATGACCGATAATGATTCCCCCTCCCCGATAACTGATAGGAGAAAATTGTACACGAAACGTCACACTGGAACCATTTACGGCGAAAAGAAAAGGAAAACAGAACACCAGCGTCGAATGAAAGGGCCGGAACACGGTAAAATCGATTCAATCAACTAATTACAATCACGCGAAAATAAATTCAATCAAACCGCTGGGGTATCCCGCCGATTCCGATTTTGCAAAAGCTTGACGCCAACATCATCAATCGATCGGTTTCATCTTTTTTTTCTCTTGTGAGTTGTGTGGGCAAGGGAAGCGTCAAAATCAAAAACCTACCATTACCAGGTAATACCCTATAGACAACGCCTATATCTCGCCCTGTTGTTGCCCTTGGCGGTGAGAAGTGGGCATCGTATTTTGGGGCGGGGAGACACTGAGCGTAAAAAGCGCTCAGGAAAATTGGAATTGAAGTTGAAGGTTTTAAAAAAGGGAAGGAAGTGAGAAGTCGCGCGTGTGTGTATGTGTGTGTTCTCAAGGGAATGCACCTGGCCAACGCCAAGACTCATCGTTCCGGAGGTAACGATACTTACGTCACGCGTTTTGGGACGACACACCAAATAACGTTATTGCCAAATGGTTAGGACACGTCCGTCATCATTACTGGAATGTATATCATTATTTTAATGCAGTCTACTTCTGTTCGAAAACGAGCAATGATGATCCAAAAATAGGTTTCGCCAAAGGTATGTCCCAAAATAAATGAAATCCCTCTCCACAAAACCAGGGATACTGGAAAATGATTTGCTAAACAAATTTGATCACACTCTTCTTTTTTTTCCTTCCCACTTTTAGCGTCAATCACTCACGGGAAAGGATTAACGATGGGGCGCAACAACAACAGGAAGAAGAAAAATCCAAACGAGGACGCAATCTTTATGGCGTCATCGCCCCGTTGCCAGGACTGACGACATCGCGCGCACGAAGGGACAACTTCCTTCAGCAGTAAAATGACCGTATACGCGTTTCCGGTGTGTTCCGGTACGTGCACACATACACACATACCAAAATGTAAGGACACGCCGCTGGGAGGATGAACTATTTTACGACCTTCACCCACACGCACACACATGCATGTGATGTGTGGTTGTAGTCACTTCCACCGATATAAACCACAGCAGGATGATTTCCTTGACATGCAGTACGTCCTTTGATGATCAACAATTCAAAATGCTTTACATTTTTGTTTGTTTTCTTTACCCTCAAAATTAGTACTTTTACTAAAATCGGAACTTGATAAAAATGGTACAAAATTGTTTTAAACCTGCCCGGCAGATAGAGCGTTCCAGGATATGACACGAATCGGAAGAGGACTGCACGCATACAGAGAGAAAAATTGCGTGAACCATTCGTCACTGTGTGCGTACCATCCCGTTGACAGTTGTTTGTGTAAGTGTAGCGTAAGATTTTTTTTGCGTAGAATCGAGTAAGGATATTCATTTTCTAACACCATCTCTCTGGGCCAACTCATCCTCCCACGTCGCCGAAAGAGCGTGGTACAAGCATTTCCCGAGAATGTGAATTTACCGGTAGAAAAAGCAATAGTAATTGAAAAATAATTGTAACGCCCTCACCATCCACAACTGTTTAGTGTGTTTCTTGTTTACACAGTTCTTCGGTGGCTTAAGAATCGTTGCTAGGAAATGATAAAATTTAGCCAAACACACGCAAAAGAAAGATGACAGTTGTAGTGTGTAAATTTCAAAAAATAAGAAATTTTATTATTTTTTCCAAAACTTTGGAAAATATTGTTCTTTAAGCCTTTTTGTACAGTGAGGTAGACATTAAAATACCCCTCAAATAGCCTTTGATTTAAAGCTTTAAATTTAAAAAACTTCTTCAAAAAACAAAAAAAAAACACTAAAGCATAAAACATACCCAACTGATATATTTCTATGCTCGTGTGACGTCAGCACGCGTTTTATTTACTTAAAGGAACATATACTTCAACGGGAGAATAATCAATCATTAACTTATCATCTCCATGTTGGGCCGCCTTGGAAACGAACGCTCACTCAGTTTCCTTCCGCAGTTAGCCAGAGTAGGTCGATATACACAAGTGGTACGGTTAGTGGTTACAGTGGGTGGTAAAGGATCCTATATAGCGTTGCTATCTGACATAATGTTGACATTGTGGTAAATTTTCTCTTCCAGTCCCATATACACGAGCCCCAGCCAATTTTCTTCGCACCGAGAAGAGAAACGCGCGCGAGAGATCAGATGCTGTCAACAAACTTCTCTCCAGAAAGATGGTGATGCTGGGGGTTTTTTTTTGTGGCTCTTAACTTCTCCAAACACGAGCACGAGTTTCCACCACCATTCCCTAAAGAGAGCCTTGAAGAGAACGGACCTTTTGCCTCCGACTTTTCCCAGTAGCAGATGTACAACTTTTCCCAATACTAAACAAGTAATGAGGAAAAATCACCTAAGCTAAACGAGGTTTTAACAAAATTTAATTCCACATTCCACTAAGATTCGCCACTTGGCACTTACCTCAGTGTAAACGGTGCTGTTCGGATTAAACGTATCGTTGACCCGATGCAGCGTTATGTTGATGTGCGGTACCGAATGCAGCAGCTGCACCAGAAAGGACGGTGCAGGCTGATGATGCTCCATGATCACGTTTCCGTACTGCATTGCGTTGAGAGAAAGGGCGGTAAGTTGGGTGAATCTAGCCTCTTTCCACGGATAGCCCCTTCCGCCCCGGGGGGGTGGCTTGTTGAAAACCGCTTATGCCGCTCCGTGCACACGCGTGCGTGCGTGCTTGGATGTGTGAGTCGTGCAGTTGATTATCTCGCTGACCAAGCTTATCCACAAACGACTATCCGCTGGTATTAAAAATGCTTTTCTTTCTTACTAACGCATTCTTAAACTCGGTGTCGGGATGAAACAGCAACCAACACACATACACACTGTCGACAACTACAACCACAAATTTACGCTCACACACAATACAACATAAACTCACACATACACACTGCACTAGGGCAAAGATTTTCTCGTTTTCACAGCTTCTTCTAAACGCTCTACTCACTTCTGCCACGTTCGGAATTCTTGGCTATAATTTTTTTTTTATAGAACGTGGCTTTTTCAACTTTTCCACACTGTACACATCCACGCAGGTGGACCCTCCCAAACCACACACACACACACACACACACGCACCACTATAAAGCAACTATTTTTGTTGATCCTTTTTTTTTGCCGTGAATATTGAACTTTTCCGTGCTGGAGATGTTGGAACCCGGAAACGAACTCACTTTTCACTGTGCCTTGCTCACTCGCACACCAGCATCTTCAACCGCCGCCGCAAATCGCTAAAATATTTCATCCTGAACACAGGCGCGCGCACACATACACACTGCTGCTTTAAAACAAAATATTTCCCGCAAAACTGAAAGGACGAGAGACGGAGAAAATTCCCCGTTGGAACAATCAAAACAAGCAACTGCAGCGTAAAATTAATCAAGGGGATGCTGGCGATTGTTTCAATACACACACGCGCGCGCACACACACACCAATGCACATTTGTTCGCCCAAAAAAAAAGGGCACCAAGTCCTTGCGTATCGACTTTGGTACTAAACATTGGGATGCTGGCGTGAACGAATTCATGCTGGTGAGCCTAGCCATCGCATCTTGACAGCTTCCTTATCACTGTGGTAGTGTGTGCAGGACATTGTGTTTATCCCGTTTCATTGCGTATGAAGAAGCAAACAGAACGAATGGTTCTGTTCCATTTTTTTTTTGCGAGCAGAACCGGAAAAAATATCCTTGCAATAATATTCTTCTTCTTTCGTGATGAATAACACACGCACACACATACATACGGACACTATCGCATCAGCATCCCATTTCTAAATACATTCTCAGAAAACAGAAGTTACTCTTGCTCACGCACACATGTATTCGGCACGCCTTGCGTGGTGGGTAGCTACGTAATCAAAGTAATCCTGCCGGAAGGATAATCCGCTACTGTGATTAACGTATAAGAAGAAGGATCTTTTTTCCCTGCAAACAAATTGTTAATCTAAAAAGGGAAAACGAGCGACTCTAAACAAAGTTGGGCCATCCACAAATGGATTCCACTAACTGCTTTCATCTCAATTATATGGGAATAGTTTGCAGATGTAGAATAAAAAAAAATCATGCCGTGACTTTTCACACAAACTCAACAACCCGGGAGGACCATCTTGGGCGTGCGTGCATGCGTGAATGAATCGTATGCAGCCTCCCTTCGGAGACGGGAAGGACCCTTGAACGACCCTTCTTTAGCCTGGTTTACTGGTCGCTTCTTTACACAGAAATTTTGCAACCCTTCCATGACTGTTGCAGGACTGCCCACAAGGTGCGGCCAAGTGTTTGCGTTGGCGGATTTTGCAAACGTTTTGCGTATTGTAAGCAGCTAATGATGGGCCGTATCCTTCTTATTTCACACGCATTCTCATCATGAACACGTTATTACTTGTTTCCATTCCATTTGCACTGCTGCTACGCTGTCTTGTGTATATGGATTTCAGTACAATTCAACAATATCACTTTTCTTTTCAAGAACACAACGATTTCTATGTTGTACAAACACGTAAAACATGTAAATTATTTTACACCGATATAATTGCTTTCTTTGCGAACAATTTAAACAAGCATTTTCTTCTTTCTAACAACTGTACGCGGAAAAAAACTAAAACATGACACGAGATGTACCTAAACACGTCCGTCGCAGCTCACGGCTTGATATTTTTTATTTTTTTCGTGTATTTTGGCGTGTTGGTTTCGTGAAGTACTGAACCCCGTTCGCTTGTAAACGCGAGACACGAGCATTTGCCGAAGTGTTTCGAAAATTTTCGAAAAAGGTAGGTGTGTTCGAATTCGAACTCGAAAATGGTTTTAGATCACACAGGAAAATATAGCATTGGGTTTTATATTCAAGATAGTTTTTAAATTAAATCTACGGTTGGTAAATAAACTAGTAGAGCACGTAAATATTTATTCAAAAACTAAATAAATAAATCTATTCTTTGACTATCTATTACAGCTATTAGAATTTTGTTTTTATCATTCGTTTCGATACAATAAACAATACTCGGGCTTCTTTCATAATTTATTTTACGTAAAAAGCTTTTTAGATAAAAAGGAAGTGTTTATTTCATTAAAAAATGAGGTATTATGCTTGATCAATACCGTGCACGTGTGTGTATGTACTGCAGGTATAAAATTAGTAATGTCCTTGAACCATTTCACACTCAGTTCGATGTAAACGGAAAGGTATAAATGTCTCGTAACGTTTAGATGTTGGGCCATGCTCCACCGATCAAGTTTTTGCCTCGATACCGGAACGTGAAGGTCTTGATCGTAAACGGTTTACCATTGATTGCCAGCGGACATTCTTTGTCCGGTCGCACCTGGAAGCATACGGTGTAAAGGGCGAATTCCAGCTCGGGTGATGTGCCAACAAACAGCGAATTGGACGGTTTTTGTAGATTATCGAACGTTAGTCGAACCTTTGCAATTTCTCCTTTCTACGGGAAAGCGTTATAAAGATAAAGGTTAGCGATCATTGATCACCCCGTCCCAAACTCCCCTCGTTGCACTTACCGTGCCCAGCTCCATCTTCTTGTTCCAGCCCTTATAATCGATACGTCCGGCCTTCTCCATATCGTACACGTACAGCCAATTGTGCAGCCCAATCATCGTACCATTGCTGACTTCGTTCAGGAACACATGTTCAAACCCGGAACTGCCAATTTTGCCATTACCGCGCGAGTACAGTGTAAACCAGATCGTCTTCAGCAGCTCGTGGTGCGTCTTCGGGTCAGCCGTCACGATGCCCTTTTTCTGCAGGAACAGCATCGCTTGACGCATCACATTCGTGGCCAGCAGTGCATCGACAAAGTCATTCTCCTCCTTCTTCTCTAGCGGCGTCACATACTCGTTGGTCATCGTATCCAGCTCGTAGTTGTTGAAGAGCGCACGCATCTTCTCGATCGTCGGAATGGCGAAGATCTTGGCCTCATCCACAGTCAGGAATCTGGAAATAAGCAAACCAATTGTTAGCTGTTCCGCTGCTGGTTTTAAAATTCAGAATAAACGTACGGATTTGGTGCCTCATCGGTATTAACGAAGGACGACGTCTGTTTCTGATAATTGATCGTAACGAACTTGCTCGGGCTGTTGGAGTCTTTAGTGAACAGTAACTCGGACAGTGCCATCAGCTCATCGTCGGTAGCCGGGCCATCACCAACGGCACTTGCTGAAGCTGGAGTACTGCTCGCCTTCTGGGCACCGGGCGTTCCGGGTGTGGTTGGGACAAAGCTAACGCCAGGTTTACCTCCCGGTTGTACGGTCGGTGGAGTACGGGTCCATGCATTGGCAACGGTTGATGTCGGTACGGGTGGGGGTGTGGGACTTCCACTGCGCGATGTCGGAAGTGCTGGGAAGGCATCCTTCGATTTGGGTGTCGTCGTGGTTGTCGATGACGCTCCACCAGTGGATGGAGTCGGGACAGATTTTGCAGTAGTCGATGTAACTCCCGCAATGGACACCGGACTTTTGGCGGTAGTAACGGCCGTTGGAACAGCGGCTGCCTTTGCAGTGGTGACACCAGGTTTTACCGTAGTGACCGATTTAGCCGTCGTCGATGGGGCAACCGTGGTGGTGGATGTTTTGTCCTTTTTGCCACCGAACAAACCACTGAAGAAGCCTTGCTTCTTTGTGGTCGGTGTCGCTACGGTGGTCGTGGTAGTGGTCGTCGTTGTGGTGGTAGTCGTTTTTTCTTCATTCTTCGAGCTTCCACCAAACAGTTTGCCAAAGAATCCTTTTTTGGTCGTTGTCGACGGAATCGGTGTGGTACTGGTAGGGGCGGCGATCGTTGCGGATGGAGTCACGCTCGGATCGACGGGTGCATACGAAAGGAGTGAAACATTCGGATCCTCTTCCTGCTTCTTTTTGCTACTACCGAACCATTGGGCATCTGCAATAAAACGGTTAGTTAAGGTGAGATGTTTCACTTTCACTTGATCTCGTTATACGCATCGAAAGTAGCTCCCATGAAGTGGAACTGTTACGTATTATCATTTCCATATTAAATGAAAACTTTCCTGATAATAATTAAAATATAATGAATTCTTCATTTTTCAACCAAGATGTGACAAGAGCTAAATGGGTTCTATGAAATAATTAACCTTATTAATCTAATAGCGTTCCCCTAAGGGAAAGGTATTCCTAGAACTGTTTCTGTTGCCCTTTAGGGGCTGATTATAAATACTGTCTCGTGTACACGGGATCCGGCTCAAACACGTGTCGGTTTAAAAGATTGTGATCGATTTAGTTGATTATTCTAACTGATTGCAACTGTCCACAGCTTCGAATGCTTGGAGCAATGTTGTACTAGATCGTTTTTCTTCTTCTGTCGTACGTCAACAATCGTTTGTTTCTGGGAAATGAAACATCAAAACCCTCTTAGTGCCAATATCCCACTTGTTGATTTCAGCGGGAGGTGAACAAACACGATTCCACATCCGAAAACCCACACGTCACAGGCGGTAACGTTAAGTGATCACAGGCGTTAATTAAATACGAAAGAGATGAGTTCAGCTCAAACATTCGAAATAGGCCAGAGTCAAGAAGGTCAAGCGATTGCAGTTACACTTTGGTGAGCAGACAATACACGGACAAGACAAGCGTTTGAAACTAATAAATTTTGAAAAAAGGAAATGATCGAGACTAATTATCAGAAAGAACACACAGACGGATCGTGTTGCCCTTACCCAACAACAGGGCACTTTCTGATCCGAACGGTAGATTTGTATGTTTCCGAAATGACCTTCAGCAGGGGTTTGTGTCAGACGATTCAAAACAACGATAAATGATTGCCGGTAGTGTTCCGTACCGTTCGGGTGCATCATTTGCAAGTTTAACCGGGTTCAATTGAATCAATCAAATCGAAATGAAACGTGCTGCGACCTTCTGGGATCGAATGTCAGTTTGCTAATTTATATGCCACCGGATGACATCAGAGCGCCCAACTGCTCTGGTAGACATGATCGAAGGTGATCGCGTTCGATCGTAACATTATGTACGAGCTTTTGTTCTACCAAACTCTTTGAAACTATTAAACTCAACAATTACTTCTTTTTGATATGCCTTACCGATCGTCAATGCCAGGCAGAGCAAAACTATGCTTCCAGTGTGAAGTATCCGCATTTTGCTGCCGGTAACCCAGGCTATATGTTTATCCAAGCTGTAAACAAATACAACACAACCACACGGACGAGATTAAACGAACCACATCTAAAGGAAAGGGACACAAACAAAACACACACAGGCACAATTGTACAATCTGGTCCACACCTGAGATTTCGACGTGTTTCCACCAAAGTAAAAAACCGATCTGTACGATCCAACAGACACCGAACGAATGGCAAAAGGGACGGAAGCGATGCGATCGGTCCGAATCTCCCACCCGCAGTCAAGTCTCTCTCTCAGCTGATCGTCTTTATGGTAGGGGATCGGGTCACTTCTCGAAAACTCGCTGATATATGTGAAATGTCGATCGATTCGAAGATCTTCCTCCGGTGTGGGTACTTTCTTCTTGCTGGGTTTTACGTGTTGTTCGTGATCACAAATCATGATGACCTCTGGAGTTCGCGAAGACGCGCAGAGGATTATGATTATCTCACCTTTTTCGTAGCTTCGTAGCCTTGAAAGATGCATGCTGCCACCATAAACACGCCAGAGTGGTTTGCTTTTGTTCCCTGTGCTTGTTGGATTTTTATTTATTTTGGGGCGTATATTCTCCAGTGGCTGAAGAAAGATTGCTGAATGGACTTACCGTGGCTCGATCATGTCAGGGTTACGAAAATATGTGTAGAGAGCTATTATTTGCCATTTCACATGATGAAGATCACTTTTGTAGCAAGTCAAAATTAGTTGATCAGCATTTAAACTGGGGAAACATTTAAAAAGCATTTATAAGCTGTACAAGCTGCATACAGCTATAAGCTGTAAGCTGTAAAAGCTGCATCATGCGTTACACAGCGTTACCACAACACATATCAAATGAAATCCTAAAAGAACCTTAAAGGAATTACTAAATAGCGCAAAACGTTTCCTTTTAATAATTTCTGTACCTATGTCACATGTAGAAGAAATGCAGTAAATTAGTTGCATTCCATGGAATAACCGTTGCAAGTCATTCCGATTCACGGTTAATTAATAAATTTATTGTTTTGATGAAGTCGACGAGAAAGGCAAGTTTTTAAAAACCATTGACGATGTTTAAAAAAAAACGGACCATCAAGAAAGTTCGTCGCCGGATGCTGCTGACTCCTGTGATACAAACAACGGATGCTACTAACAGTACCGATCGAATATTAGAAGTCGGCTAGCACCAATTAGAAGCAGCTTCGAGTAGCAAAAAAAGCTAAGGCTATAGCCTTAAGAGATTTTCAGATTTTTAGTTTTTTTTAAATTATTTTTTATTTTTTTTTATATTTTAACCATTATTTGAGTGAAAAAAACGTATTTCAACCAATTCGCATTAAAACATATTAATTTATAAATTTTGCCTAATTTCCCAAAAAAAGGTCTTGCAAAATTTTTAAATGCTTAGAATTTTTTAAATTTTTGTATTAGTTTTTATTCTTTTTTTAAATATAGCATTAATTGAGTCAAAACAAACTTATTTCATCCAATTTACAATAAAATAAATCAATTTATAAAATTTTGCTAAATTTCTCAAAAAAAGGTAAGGCTATAGCCATAGGAAATTTTCATATTTTTTATTATTTTTTTTTGTTATTTAACGCATTACTTGAGTGAAAAGAAACTTATTTCAACCAATCCGCATTAAAATAAATCAATTTAAATAATTTTGCAAAATTTCTCAAAAAAAAGGTAAGGCTATAAAAATTTCAAATTTTAAGTTTTTTTTATTTTTTTTTATTATTTTTTATTCTTTTTTTATTTAACGCATTACTTGAGTGAAAAGAAACTTATTTCAACCAATCCGCATTAAAATAAATCAATTTATAAAATTTTACTATATTTCTCAAAAAAAACGTAAGGGGTAAGCCTTATAAAATTTTCGAGTTGAAAATTGTTTGTAATTTTTTTCTGATTTTTTATTCTTTATTTAACTTAAAGCATTATTTGAGTGAAAAGAAACTTATTGCAACAAATTCGCATTAAAATATATCACGTTTATAAATTTTGCTACATTGCTTAAAAATGAGGAAAATTTTACATTTTCTCAAACAGGGTATGGAACTTGGTTCCTCGAATAACTTCTGGCACAGACATCTGAGGGCATGGCCGTCCAAGAAGAAAATGTAGCCATTGGTGTCATCTACCGACCACAGGTAAAAGATTGGCGATCCAGTGAATACCGACAGAGTTATAGGCAAAACTTGGTGCAAAAATGAGGAAAATTTTACATTTTCTCAAACAGGGTATGGAACTTGGTTCCTCGAATAACTTCCGACACAGACATCTGAGGGCATGGCCGTCCAAGAAGAAAATGTAGCCATTGGTGTCATCTACCGACCACAGGTAAAAGATTGGCGATCCGGTGAATACCGACAGAGTTATAGGCAAAACTTGGTGCAAAAATGAGGAAAATTTTACATTTTCTCAAACAGGGTATGGAACTTGGTTCCTCGAATAACTTCCGACACAGACATCTGAGGGCATGGCCGTCCAAGAAGAAAATGTAGCCATTGGTGTCATCTACCGACCACAGGTAAAAGATTGGTGATCCGGTGAATACCTACAGAGTTATAGGCAAAACTTGGTGCAAAAATGAACCTTTTGAAATTTTAAAATTTTTATATATTTTTTATTTTTTTCTGATTTTTTATTCTTTTTTTAACTTAAAGCATTATTTGAGTGAAAAGAAACTTATTTGAACCAATTGGCATTAAAATAAATCAATTTAATTTTTTTGCAAAATTTCTCAAAAAAAACGTAAGGGGTAAGCCTTATGAAATTTTCGAGTTGAAAATTGTTTGTAAATTTTTTTCTGATTTTTTATTCTTTATTTAACTTAAAGCATTATTTTGAGTGAAAAGAAACTTATTACAACAAATTCGCATTAAAATATATCACGTTTATAAATTTTGCTACATTGCTTAAAAATGAGGAAAATTTTACATTTTCTCAAACAGGGTATGGAACTTGGTTCCTCGAATAACTTCTGGCACAGACATCTGAGGGCATGGCCGTCCAAGAAGAAAATGTAGCCATTGGTGTCATCTACCGACCACAGGTAAAAGATTGGCGATCCGATGAATACCGACAGAGTTATAGGCAAAACTTGGTGCAAAAATGAGGAAAATTTTACATTTTCTCAAACAGGGTATGGAACTTGGTTCCTCGAATAACTTCCGGCACAGACATCTGAGGGCATGGCCGTCCAAGAAGAAAATGTAGCCTTTGGTGTCATCTACCGACCACAGGTTAAAGATTGGCGATCTGTTGGTTACCGACAGAGTTATAGGCAAAACTTGGTGCAAAAATGAAAATTTTGAAATTTTCAAATTTTTATATATTTTTTATTTTTTTCTGATTTTTTATTCTTTTTTTAACTTAAAGCATTATTTGAGTGAAAAGAAACTTATTTGAACCAATTGGCATTAAAATAAATCAATTTAATTTTTTTGCAAAATTTCTCAAAAAAAACGTAAGGGGTAAGCCTTATGAAATTTTCGAGTTGAAAATTGTTTGTAAATTTTTTTCTGATTTTTTATTCTTTATTTAACTTAAAGCATTATTTTGAGTGAAAAGAAACTTATTGCAACAAATTCGCATTAAAATATATCACGTTTATAAATTTTGCTACATTGCTTAAAAATGAGGAAAATTTTACATTTTCTCAAACAGGGTATGGAACTTGGTTCCTCGAATAACTTCTGGCACAGACATCTGAGGGCATGGCCGTCCAAGAGGAAAATGTAGCCATTGGTGTCATCTACCGACCACAGGTTAAAGATTGGCGATCCGGTGAATACCGACAGAGTTATAGGCAAAACTTGGTGCAAAAATGAACCTTTTGAAATTTTCAAATTTTTATATTTTGTTTATTTTTTTCTGATTTTTTATTCTTTTTTTTAATTTAAAGCATTATTTGAGTGAAAAGAAACTTATTTGAACCAATTGGCATTAAAATAAATCAATTTATTTTTTTTGCAAAATTTCTCAAAAAAAACGTAAGGGGTAAGCCTTATGAAATTTTCGAGTTGAAAATTGTTTGTAAATTTTTTTCTGATTTTTTATTCTTTATTTAACTTAAAGCATTATTTTGAGTGAAAAGAAACTTATTGCAACAAATTCGCATTAAAATATATCACGTTTATAAATTTTGCTACATTGCTTAAAAATGAGGAAAATTTTACATTTTCTCAAACAGGGTATGGAACTTGGTTCCTCGAATAACTTCTGGCACAGACATCTGAGGGCATGGCCGTCCAAGAGGAAAATGTAGCCATTGGTGTCATCTACCGACCACAGGTTAAAGATTGGCGATCCGGTGAATACCGACCGAGTTATAGGCAAAACTTGGTGCAAAAATGAACCTTTTGAAATTTTCAAATTTTTATATTTTGTTTATTTTTTTCTGATTTTTTATTCTTTTTTTTAATTTAAAGCATTATTTGAGTGAAAAGAAACTTATTTGAACCAATTGGCATTAAAATAAATCAATTTAATTTTTTTGCAAAATTTCTCAAAAAAACGTAAGGGGTAAGCCTTATGAAATTTTCGAGTTGAAAATTGTTTGTAAATTTTTTTCTGATTTTTTATTCTTTATTTAACTTAAAGCATTATTTGAGTGAAAAGAAACTTATTGCAACAAATTCGCATTAAAATATATCACGTTTATAAATTTTGCTACATTGCTTAAAAATGAGGAAAATTTTACGTTTTCTCAAACAGGGTATGGAACTTGGTTTCTCGAATAACTTTTGGCACAGACATCTGAGGGCATGGCCGTCCAAGAAGAAAATGTAGCCATTGGTGTCATCTACCGACCACAAGTTGAAAATTGTCGATCCGTTGGATACCGACCGAGTTATAGGCAAAACTTGGTGCAAAAATGAAAATTTTGAAATTTTCAAATTTTTATATTTTTTTTTTATTTTGTTCTGATTTTTTATTCTTTTTTTAATTTAAACCATTATTTGAGTGAAAAGAAACTTATTTGAACCAATTGGCATTAAAATAAATCAATTTAATTTTTTTTGCAAAATTTCTCAAAAAAAACGTAAGGGGTAAGCCTTAAGAAATTTTCGAGTTGAAAATTGTTTGTAAATTTTTTTCTGATTTTTTATTCTTTATTTAACTTAAAGCATTATTTGAGTGAAAAGAAACTTATTGCAACAAATTCGCATTAAAATATATCACGTTTATAAATTTTGCTACATTGCTTAAAAATGAGGAAAATTTTACATTTTCTCAAACAGGATATGGAACTTGGTTCCTCGAATAACTTCTGGCACAGACATCTGAGGGCATGGCCGTCCAAGAAGAAAATGTAGCTATTGGTGTCATCTACCGACCACAGGTAAAAGATTGGCGATCCGGTGAATACCGACAGAGTTATAGGCAAAACTTGGTGCAAAAATGAGGAAAATTTTACATTTTCTCAAACAGGGTATGGAATTTGGTTCCTCGAATAACTTCCGACACAGACATCTGAGGGCATGGCCGTCCAAGAAGAAAATGTAGCCATTGGTGTCATCTACCGACCACAGGTTAAAGATTGGCGATCTGTTGGTTACCGACAGAGTTATAGGCAAAACTTGGTGCAAAAATGAAAATTTTGAAATTTTCAAATTTTTATATATTTTGTTCATTTTTTTCTGATTTTTTATTCTTTTTTTAATTTAAATCACTATTTGAGTGAAAAGAAACTTATTTGAACCAATTGGCATTAAAATAAATCAATTTATTTTTTTTGCAAAATTTCTCAAAAAAACGTAAGGGGTAAGCCTTATGAAATTTTCGAGTTGAAAATTGTTTGTAAATTTTTTTCTGATTTTTTATTCTTTATTTAACTTAAAGCATTATTTGAGTGAAAAGAAACTTATTGCAACAAATTCGCATTAAAATATATCACGTTTATAAATTTTGCTACATTGCTTAAAAATGAGGAAAATTTTACATTTTCTCAAACAGGGTATGGAACTTGGTTCCTCGAATAACTTCTGGCACAGACATCTGAGGGCATGGCCGTCCAAGAAGAAAATGTAGCCATTGGTGTCA
The DNA here is from genome assembly GCF_943734845.2 of Anopheles funestus. Taxonomy (NCBI): domain Eukaryota; kingdom Metazoa; phylum Arthropoda; class Insecta; order Diptera; family Culicidae; genus Anopheles; species Anopheles funestus. Next base: position 32,360,793 of record NC_064598.1, on the reverse strand, counting down.
TCTACCGACCACAGGTAAAAGATTGGCGATCCGGTGAATACCGACAGAGTTATAGGCAAAACTTGGTGCAAAAATGAGGAAAATTTTACATTTTCTCAAACAGGGTATGGAACTTGGTTCCTCGAATAACTTCTGGCACAGACATCTGAGGGCATGGCCGTCCAAGAAGAAAATATAGCCATTGGTGTCATCTACCGACCAAAGGTTAAAGATTGGCGATCCGTTGGTTACCGACAGAGTTATAGGCAAAACTTGGTGCAAAAATGAACCTTTTGAAATTTTCAAATTTTTATATATTTTGTTCATTTTTTTCTGATTTTTTATTCTTTTTTTAACTTAAAGCATTATTTGAGTGAAAAGAAACTTATTTGAACCAATTGGCATTAAAATAAATCAATTTAATTTTTTTTTGCAAAATTTCTCAAAAAAAAAAGTAAGGGGTAAGCCTTAAGAAATTTTCGAGTTGAAAATTGTTTGTAAATTTTTTTCTGATTTTTTATTCTTTATTTAACTTAAAGCATTATTTTGAGTGAAAAGAAACTTATTACAACAAATTCGCATTAAAATATATCACGTTTATAAATTTTGCTACATTGCTTAAAAATGAGGAAAATTTTACATTTTCTCAAACAGGGTATGGAACTTGGTTCCTCGAATAACTTCTGGCACAGACATCTGAGGGCATGGCCGTCCAAGAAGAAAATGTAGCCTTTGGTGTCATCTACCGACCACAGGTTAAAGATTGGCGATCTGTTGGTTACCGACAGAGTTATAGGCAAAACTTGGTGCAAAAATGAAAATTTTGAAATTTTCAAATTTTTATATATTTTTTATTTTTTTCTGATTTTTTATTCTTTTTTTAATTTAAATCATTATTTGAGTGAAAAGAAACTTATTTGAACCAATTGGCATTAAAATAAATCAATTTATTTTTTTTGCAAAATTTCTCAAAAAAAACGTAAGGGGTAAGCCTTAAGAAATTTTCGAGTTGAAAATTGTTTGTAATTTTTTTTCTGATTTTTTATTCTTTATTTAACTTAAAGCATTATTTGAGTGAAAAGAAACTTATTGCAACAAATTCGCATTAAAATATATCACGTTTATAAATTTTGCTACATTGCTTAAAAATGAGGAAAATTTTACATTTTCTCAAACAGGATATGGAACTTGGTTCCTCGAATAACTTCTGGCACAGACATCTGAGGGCATGGCCGTCCAAGAAGAAAATGTAGCCATTGGTGTCATCTACCGACCACAGGTAAAAGATTGGCGATCCGGTGAATACCGACAGAGTTATAGGCAAAACTTGGTGCAAAAATGAGGAAAATTTTACATTTTCTCAAACAGGGTATGGAACTTGGTTCCTCGAATAACTTCCGACACAGACATCTGAGGGCATGGCCGTCCAAGAAGAAAATGTAGTCATTGGTGTCATCTACCGACCACAGGTAAAAGATTGGCGATCCGGTGAATACCGACAGAGTTATAGGCAAAACTTGGTGCAAAAATGAACCTTTTGAAATTTTCAAATTTTTATATTTTTTTAATTTTTTCTGATTTTTTATTCTTTTTTTAACTTAAAGCATTATTTGAGTGAAAAGAAACTTATTTGAACCAATTGGCATTAAAATAAATCAATTTAATTTTTTTGCAAAATTTCTCAAAAAAAACGTAAGGGGTAAGCCTTAAGAAATTTTCGAGTTGAAAATTGTTTGTAAATTTTTTTCTGGTTTTTTATTCTTTATTTAACTTAAAGCATTATTTGAGTGAAAAGAAACTTATTGCAACAAATTCGCATTAAAATATATCACGTTTATAAATTTTGCTACATTGCTTAAAAATGAGGAAAATTTTACATTTTCTCAAACAGGGTATGGAACTTGGTTCCTCGAATAAATTCTGGCACAGACATCTGAGGGCATGGCCGTCCAAGAAGAAAATGTAGCCATTGGTGTCATCTACCGACCACAAGTTGAAAATTGTCGATCCGTTGGATACCGACCGAGTTATAGGCAAAACTTGGTGCAAAAATGAAAATTTTGAAATTTTCAAATTTTTATATTTTTTTTTATTTTGTTCTGATTTTTTATTCTTTTTTTAATTTAAAGCATTATTTGAGTGAAAAGAAACTTATTTGAACCAATTGGCATTAAAATAAATCTATTTAATTTTTTTTGCAAAATTTCTCAAAAAAAACGTAAGGGGTAAGCCTTAAGAAATTTTCGAGTTGAAAATTGTTTGTAAATTTTTTTCTGATTTTTTATTCTTTATTTAACTTAAAGCATTATTTGAGTGAAAAGAAACTTATTGCAACAAATTCGCATTAAAATATATCACGTTTATAAATTTTGCTACATTGCTTAAAAATGAGGAAAATTTTACATTTTCTCAAACAGGATATGGAACTTGGTTCCTCGAATAACTTCTGGCACAGACATCTGAGGGCATGGCCGTCCAAGAAGAAAATGTAGCCATTGGTGTCATCTACCGACCACAGGTAAAAGATTGGCGATCCGGTGAATACCGACAGAGTTATAGGCAAAACTTGGTGCAAAAATGAGGAAAATTTTACATTTTCTCAAACAGGGTATGGAACTTGGTTCCTCGAATAACTTCCGACACAGACATCTGAGGGCATGGCCGTCCAAGAAGAAAATGTAGTCATTGGTGTCATCTACCGACCACAGGTAAAAGATTGGCGATCCGGTGAATACCTACAGAGTTATAGGCAAAACTTGGTGCAAAAATGAACCTTTTGAAATTTTAAAATTTTTATATATTTTTTATTTTTTTCTGATTTTTTATTCTTTTTTTAACTTAAAGCATTATTTGAGTGAAAAGAAACTTATTTGAACCAATTGGCATTAAAATAAATCAATTTAATTTTTTTGCAAAATTTCTCAAAAAAACGTAAGGGGTAAGCCTTATGAAATTTTCGAGTTGAAAATTGTTTGTAAATTTTTTTCTGATTTTTTATTCTTTATTTAACTTAAAGCATTTTTTGAGTGAAAAGAAACTTATTGCAACAAATTCGCATTAAAATATATCACGTTTATAAATTTTGCTACATTGCTTAAAAATGAGGAAAATTTTACATTTTCTCAAACAGGGTATGGAACTTGGTTCCTCGAATAACTTCTGGCACAGACATCTAAGGGCATGGCCGTCCAAGAAGAAAATGTAGCCATTGGTGTCATCTACCGACCACAGGTAAAAGATTGGCGATCCGGTGAATACCGACAGAGTTATAGGCAAAACTTGGTGCAAAAATGAGGAAAATTTTACATTTTCTCAAACAGGGTATGGAACTTGGTTCCTCGAATAACTTCCGACACAGACATCTGAGGGCATGGCCGTCCAAGAAGAAAATGTAGCCTTTGGTGTCATCTACCGACCACAGGTTAAAGATTATCGATCTGTTGGTTACCGACAGAGTTATAGGCAAAACTTGGTGCAAAAATGAACCTTTTGAAATTTTAAAATTTTTATATATTTTTTTTCTGATTTTTTATTCTTTTTTGGCATTAATTGGCATTTTTTAATTGGCATTAAAATAAATCAATTTAATTTTTTTGCAAAATTTCTCAAAAAAACGTAAGGGGTAAGCCTTAAGAAATTTTCGAGTTGAAAATTGTTTGTAATTTTTTTTCTGATTTTTTATTCTTTATTTAACTTAAAGCATTATTTTGAGTGAAAAGAAACTTATTACAACAAATTCGCATTAAAATATATCACGTTTATAAATTTTGCTACATTGCTTAAAAATGAGGAAAATTTTACATTTTCTCAAACAGGGTATGGAACTTGGTTCCTCGAATAACTTCCGACACAGACATCTGAGGGCATGGCCGTCCAAGAAGAAAATGTAGCCATTGGTGTCATCTACCGACCACAGGTTAAAGATTGGCGATTCGGTGAATACCGACAGAGTTATAGGCAAAACTTGGTGCAAAAATGAACCTTTTGAAATTTTAAAATTTTTATATATTTTTTATTTTGTTCTGATTTTTTATTCTTTTTTTTAATTTAAAGCATTATTTGAGTGAAAAGAAACTTATTTGAACCAATTGGCATTAAAATAAATCAATTTAATTTTTTTGCAAAATTTCTCAAAAAAACGTAAGGGGTAAGCCTTATGAAATTTTTGAGTTGAAAATTGTTTGTAAATTTTTTTCTGATTTTTTATTCTTTATTTAACTTAAAGCATTATTTGAGTGAAAAGAAACTTATTGCAACAAATTCGCATTAAAATATATCACGTTTATAAATTTTGCTACATTGCTTAAAAATGAGGAAAATTTTACATTTTCTCAAACAGGGTATGGAACTTGGTTCCTCGAATAACTTCTGGCACAGACATCTGAGGGCATGGCCGTCCAAGAAGAAAATGTAGCCTTTGGTGTCATCTACCGACCACAGGTTAAAGATTGGCGATCTGTTGGTTACCGACAGAGTTATAGGAAAAACTTGGTGCAAAAATGAAAATTTTGAAATTTTCAAATTTTTATATTTTTTTTTATTTTGTTCTGATTTTTTATTCTTTTTTTAACTTAAAGCATTATTTGAGTGAAAAGAAACTTATTTGAACCAATTGGCATTAAAATAAATCAATTTAATTTTTTTTGCAAAATTTCTCAAAAAAAACGTAAGGGGTAAGCCTTATGAAATTTTCGAGCTGAAAATTGTTTGTAAATTTTTTTCTGATTTTTTATTCTTTATTTAACTTAAAGCATTATTTGAGTGAAAAGAAACTTATTGCAACAAATTCGCATTAAAATATATCACGTTTATAAATTTTGCTACATTGCTTAAAAATGAGGAAAATTTTACATTTTCTCAAACAGGGTATGGAACTTGGTTCCTCGAATAACTTCCGACACAGACATCTGAGGGCATGGCCGTCCAAGAAGAAAATGTAGCCATTGATGTCATCTACCGACCACAGGTTAAAGATTGGCGATCCGGTGAATACCGACCGAGTTATAGGCAAAACTTGGTGCAAAAATGAACCTTTTGAAATTTTAAAATTTTTATATTTTTTTTATTTTTTTCTGATTTTTTATTCTTTTTTTAATTTAAAGCATTATTTGAGTGAAAAGAAACTTATTTGAACCAATTGGCATTAAAATAAATCAATTTATAAAATTTGGCTAAATTTCTCAAAAAAAAGTATAGCCTTAGGAAATTTTCAAATTTTTAGATTTTTTTTATTTTTTTTATTATTTTGTATTCTTTTTTTTTATTTAAAGCATTATTTGAGTGAGAAGAGAATTAATTTTTTTTAAAAAGTCGTAAAATCGTGAAAAGGGTTTTAATTTGTATCACGAAGTAAAAAAATAAGATGCTTCCAAAATTCCAAAATCGTGGATACCAGCTATGAAACACATGATCGATCGTGCAAATAAGTAGAATGGAAAGTAAAGTATTGTTCGAGTCTTTCCTTTCTTAAATTTACCCGAGATTGTCTGGCCAAAAACCTCCAGAAAAGACTTAAAATTGCACACGTTGAAAAGTCCGCTAAAATAGTATATTTTGGGCACTACCAGCACAAATATAATCCCTAAATTGCAACATTAAATGCCTCGGAAACATGCAGCACGATGCTCAACAAAATCAACTTTCAATAACCTTCTTAACATGTGCCTTCATAACTGTTGAAAGGAACCTTTTAGATGAAACTATTAAATTTTATGATATTTAGAAGCAAACATTTCCCCACACAACAAAAATTTATAGGATTCATTAACCTCGATACAAAAAAAGCGATATATGCCCAATACTGCCCGAAACCGATTTGAATTGGTATTACATTATCGGCCTTGTTAACGGGTGTGATTCGTGTTACAACTCCGAAGCAATAAAACGAAAACCTGTAGCAAATAATCGCACCAAGTACCTTATCTATCGAAGGAAGGGTGTTCGACGACGACGAGCTTTCAATTGGATAAGATTACAGTTCCCTTCTCCAACAGGTCCAACATCCATATCAAACTGTGCCCAATTCGGCGGTGATTCAGTTGCTTCCGTTTCGTCGATACAGCGTGTAGGGTGCAGTTTTTGTGCATTGTGTTTAATTACAAAAAAATCAAGTGAATCGATCTCCAAAACAATGACAACCGTGGACGAGCATCACATCACCCGGCCATATGAATGGGCTGAACCAGTGCCGCTTAAAACCAGTGTACAGCGTGTCCGAGAGCTGGTTGAGATGGTGCTAAATTTGATTATGTTTGCCTTCGAATCCATACCACTCTGGTGGGAAGCACTGGTGGCACTGGTTGTCACACCGAAGGAGAAAAACATCTCCGGACAGACGGCACTGGTGACGGGTGGCGCAAACGGGTTAGGGCAAGCGATTGCGATCGCCCTAGCCCGGGAAGGTTGTAACGTGGCCATTGTGGATGTGGATGAAACAAATAGCGCGGCAACGGTGGCCAAGCTGCGGCGCCACAATGTGTCTGCCGAGGCGTACAAGGTACAAGCGAGATAAAGAAGATCTCTGACGTGATTTCCGCGGACGGTGGGCAAAGGTCACAACGTATCTCGGTGATGGTTACGTGTGTGTAGGATAAGAAACGGTAGACTATTGTCTACGTTACGGTGCTTTCAGGAGAAAGAATTGGTTATTTTGACAATCATTGGCCATTATCTTCAGTTGAAAAAACATTAAGTCAGACGGAGAATTTCAGCTTAAAGATATATGTAAGACATTTCGGGGCAAAAAGATAACCATTTGAGCAATTTTTGAAACAAAACAAGTAGTATACCCCTTAGTACATTTAGTGGACCGTGTGTCGGATATACTAACATTTTGAAGCTGTTATTTAAAAACATTATCGTCTACTTATAAAAAGGCCATTTCAATCTCAGGTGGACGTTTCGGACTACGATGCTGTGCGTCAGCTTGGCCGTGACGTCGAGCGAGATCTTGGTCCGGTCGATATTCTAGTGAACAATGCTGGCATCTTGCCAACTAGCTTCTCCCTGGACGCTCTTCCTTCGCACACCAAGCGTAGCATGGAGGTGAACGTGCTGTCAAGCTTTTGGGTATAAATACGTTCTACTGCAGTTCCCGTTGACCTTCCTACGTGTAATGATTTAATCTTCTATCTAATCTTTTTCCAGACCACACAAACCTTCATCGACAGTATGGTCCGTCGCCGGAAAGGACACATCGTGGCAATCAGCTCGATCGCGGGCTATATTGCACCGGGCTGGGCAAAGACGTACGCTACGACTAAATTTGCCATCCGAGGCTTTATGGATGCGCTAGAGGATGATTTGTATTTACGCGGCCAGGCGAAACATGTCCACACTACGACCGTATTTCCTTTTGCCTTTAACACACGCAAACAGGCTATCAACTTGCTGAAAGCATCTTCGTAAGTGATAATAAGAAACATTATAAAAAAGGATTGTTGGACTGTTGATTGTCCTTGGTTTTTTTTTCGTAGTGGGCTAACACGTGTACCGATCTACGAACCAGCCACTCTGGGTGAGAGTGTAGTGAAGGCTATCAAAACTAATCGACGGAAGTTGGTCGTTCCGGATATGGTTAAACCCTATCAACTTTCTATTTATGAGTAAGTATCCCTTGCCGGGAACATGAAAAATTTAATTTTTACTAAGCAATGTAATCTTTCTTTTCCTTCAGAAATCTCCCAATCAAGATACGCCAGCTGTTGACGAGAACAATGGCACAAGGGGAGGTTAAGTTGTTGGATTAACTGGACGATGCGAATCGCATGTTTTATAATTATGGTAGGAAAGAAATAAAGTAAAATATTACAGTAGTGTTACAACATATTTACCACAGATGAATGCTTTATTTTATGCTTTTATTTGAGTCGATCATGTGTTCCAGATCGATTGATTATTTATCCGAATATAGAGTGATTTAATTAAGTACAAATTGCACTTTGCATTACATATTACCGCATTTATTGCTTGATCAATTTAAATCATTTTTTCTGAATTTAAATCTTCGAACACATAGCTGTAGTAATCCTATTATTCAAATAATGGGTACATGCAATATTCACAAACAATTTCGTTGACATAAAGACAACTATTCTAACGATCAGTAGATTATTTATGCATTTTTAGATGTAGGAAAATTGTGCCAGATAACTCGATCAACGAATAAATGGATAAACAATCAAACCTTTTTTAATTACTATCCTTCCTTTCATTAAAATCTTTATCCGTTGATGTACGTTCAAATTCTTCAGAGCCGTATTTGTAGTTTAAATAGGTATGTATTTAAATACTGTAAACATTGATATTATTCATCATTTTTTCTATATTTATAATTTAATTTCCCTTAGTTTTATTTTATTTTTAATTAAATTCTCAAAAACGAAATTAGTATATAGCTATGGTACACACTGTACTGATTGAACAACTGAAATGAGATGCAGCATAAGTTCCTTCAGCGCGTGAAAGAGATGAAGAATTCTTTCCCCTTCATCGCATACTCCCATACTATCGATCACCAATACTAGATCATCTTCCGATAGAACTAAGTGTTGCCTCCTTTCATGGATCCTCTCTTGGTGTTGAGGGTTCATTTTTCGACGATTTTACCAAAACAACACGAGACATCCAAGCAAGGAGGGAGCATCAACTGCCGTTCGCCGGCTTACCACTTCCTATTGCGCTCTCTTTTCCGCATGTTAGTATTGAAGGTAATTCGTAGGCCTTTGCTATTGCTCCAAAGGACTGACGGAGATGAGAGATAATTTCTCCTTCATAGGATACTCCCATATTATCGATCACCAATACTAGATGAACTTCTGATAGAACTAAGTGTTACCTCCTTTCAGGGATGCTCTCTTGGTGTTGAGGGTTCATTTTTCGACGATTTTACCAAAACAACACGAGACATCCAAGCAAGGAGGGAGCATCAACTGCCGTTCGCCGGCTTACCACTTCCTATTGCGCTCTCTTTTCCGCATGTTAGTATTGAAGGTAATTCGTAGGCCTTTGCTATTGCTCCAAAGGACTGACGGAGATGAGAGATAATTTCTCCTTCATAGGATACTCCCATATTATCGATCACCAATACTAGATGAACTTCTGATAGAACTAAGTGTTACCTCCTTTCAGGGATGCTCTCTTGGTGTTGAGGGTTCATTTTTCGACGATTTTACCAAAACAACACGAGACATCCAAGCAAGGAGGGAGCATCAACTGCCGTTCGCCGGCTAACCACTTTCTATGGCGCGCTCTTTCCCGCATGTCATCATTGAAGGTAATCCGTCGGCCTTTACTATTGCTCCAAAGGACTGACGGAGATGAGAGATAATTTCTCCTTCATCGGATACTCCCATACTATGGATCACCAATACTAGATCATCTTCAGATAGACCGTTTCCCTAGCTTAGTGCTTCATATGGCGCTCTCTTTTCCGCATGTTATCATTGAATCATTGAGTGGTAATCCGTCGGCCTTTACTATTGCTCCAAAGGACTGACGGAGATGAGAGATAATTTCTCCTTCATCGGATACTCCCATATTATCGATCACCAATACTAGATGAACTTCTGATAGAACTAAGTGTTACCTCCTTTCATGGATGCTCTCTTGGTGTTGAGGGTTCATTTTTCGACGATTTTACCAAAACAACACGAGACATCCAAGCAAGGAGGGAGCATCAACTGCCGTTCGCCGGCTTACCACTTCCTATTGCGCTCTCTTTTCCGCATGTTAGTATTGAAGGTAATTCGTAGGCCTTTGCTATTGCTCCAAAGGACTGACGGAGATGAGAGATAATTTCTCCTTCATAGGATACTCCCATATTATCGATCACCAATACTAGATGAACTTCTGATAGAACTAAGTGTTACCTCCTTTCAGGGATGCTCTCTTGGTGTTGAGGGTTCATTTTTCGACGATTTTACCAAAACAACACGAGAGCATCCAAGCAAAGAGGTGATATTTTCGCTACCGTTCGCCGTCTCATTTTTTCATAAAGCGATCTCTTTCCCGCCTGTGAGGATTATTCAAGTGAGTGTTACCTCCTTTAGTGGATGCTCTATTGGTGTTGAAAGATCGTTTTGGGATGAATTTGCGCAGGCGATTAATTAGTAATTTGCGCAAGAGACGAAAATTTCAACGCATGCAGAAGTGAAAAAGCGACATTTTCATTTCTTTCCATTCTTGACCATTAGTTATGCGTTCACTAGTGAAATCCCTATTAGTGAATATCGCCATTTGTTAAAATAATATTTAATAATAATTTAAAACGACTCTTAAACATACTAAACAATACAAGAATTAAGACAAATACTGCCAAAAAGCCAATTTATATTCTGTATACATACCTTAAAAACCATCGATTTTTTTGTCAGTTTTCGGATTACTGCCGTAAATGGAAATGGATGTGATATGAATGCAAATGTACTTCCATTATTGCTTTTATATTACATCTATAGATTTTATTTTCTCTCGATAGTTCCATTCCAGTTTCAGGATTCAATATGTTTGCTAATTAGTCCCTTTTCCCTGGAACCGTGTACACATCTTGTATCGTCCACTTGTAATATACCTTGTAATATATCAACCCCTCCAACCCTCCCCATACCTCTCCCTTTCATCCCGTACCACACCAATGATCCACAACGGTTCCGTTTGGTGGGGGAGGGAGGATTGCTGGTGCCTTTCCATTTACCCCCTAATTAATTTATTCTGTTTGACAGTAGTGTATATGTGTCCGTAGCGATAGATAGTGTGATAGTCTTTACAGTAGAGTCACTTTGCTCTCTTCTATTTAGTAACAACTCCAAGCACCTTGTGCTAAACACACATACACACAGAGAAACACACATACGCACAGGTACACGCGTGCACCTCCATATGGACATGGCGCACGTACCCAGATAAATTGGAAAAAGGATCGTTCGTTTTCCCTTCTTATACAAGCAAGATCGGGCCCAGCCCGCAAGTGCTTCTGGATGATGATGTGGGCACGTTCGTGTCTATGGGTGCGCACGTGTCCACGTGTGTATGGGTTTTTATTTTTTTTCTTCTTCCTCTCCATCAACATTGTGCAACTTATCGTTTACTAATCGTTCTTTTTTCTTCAACATATTTGGCTGGCGTGTGGGATACGTTATGTGCGCACTGAGGATTCTTACAAGTTACCCATACTTGCATTACACTCTCCGTACCACGCTGCGCGGGTTTTGAATGAAACGCTTTTATTTCTTCACAATTGAACTACTACTGCGCGCTTCGGAGCCGCAGAGCTTTTAGTGGAACGTGGCGCACTCCTAGCACTGAAAACGTAACGCTAGAGCTTGGTGGTGCTCTCAAGAATACACTCACACACTTACACACACACACACACATACATATACACATTTACAAACGTGATTACAATTATGACACACTAAATTCACTAAACCACCATCATATCATCCGGTGGCCCGTACAAGGTGAATGTTCTGATAGAGAGAGAGATTTTTGTTTCCTCTGTTCGCATATTTACATCCGCTACATGTTTGTCCGCAGCCGCAGAGCGCTTTTTGCCTCATAGTTTGGCTAAATATCAATTTATATCTATGTTTGCCGTGTATATTGATCTCATCATCGCCTTTCAGTTTTTGGGGGGTAGAAGTTGGGTTTTGTTCTTGGGTTTATGCTCGTAATATCGTAACAAGAGTTTAGCTGCTTCTATTGGTCCATTTTCAAAAAGTCACCACCACCACCACACCATGACACCAGGACACGGACAGGGACGAGTTCATGCACAAACGAACTTCATAATTTTTTTTTCCTCTAAACTCACGCACATTTCCTTTCGATTGACTGTTTTATCGAATCTAGTTGTTGCCCTCCATTTGCGATCAATTCTTTATTTGGAGTGGCCAAGAATTTTCCGAGCCTTTGCTAATGGCACATTATGTATCACGCCTAACAATCCGCTGCCTTCTTCAACGAACCGATCCTTCGAATCGCAGTGTAATGTGACATGTACCGTGTCCTTCCTGTTTTTGCTAAAAAGTATGTAAAGATCGTCGTTCCGTTTCGTTCGTTCTACCACGCTTACTAGATCAAAAGTAGTTTCGACACTTGCAACACTTTTGGGGGGAAAAACTGCATTCAAATTTGACGTTACACTAATTTGACATTTTTTGAGATCCTAAACTACACCGTGCCTGTGCCCTTTTTCGCAGCGCCTTTACTACCCTTTCGTGGCATGTGGCTTACTGCAAACACTTGGCCCGGTTAGAAAAGTGGCACCAAGCGGGTGAAACACACACACACAATTTGTAGCGAGGGCATAAGGGAGGGACACGTTTGATGGAAATGCATTGATTGTTATCGTTTGTTGTTTTGCTCTTTCTTTTTTCTTCTGTTGTTTCGGTTTGTTTCGTACCGAAATGTCGGAAATGACAAAGATTATCGTTATAATGGTTACATTTTAGCGCTAGCATTTTTTTCTGCTTCTTACCAGTTGCTTTGTTTTAAATATCTGTTTTGTTTTCTTCTTCGATTTGTGTCTTACTACACACACGCACAGTTAGGACCTGACTTTTACATGACAGTTTTATATGTTACGTTCAACTTTTTTATCTCTTTCTCTTAATTTCTTCTTAATGCGTACTCTAATTGCACCTGGTGTGATAAAGCGGGAGAGGTGGGAAGAAGAAGAATATCAGTCAGGTGGGGTAGCACTTCCTGTTTGACGTCACACAGCCACAGCTTTCACATTAAATAGGCTCTTTCTTGTTTTGTTTTTCCTTATTTTGTTTAGTACTCTTTTGTTTCCAAATGTGTTATAAGTGTAATAAAATAGTTTTACAAAAAAGGAAACAAAAGCTACGAACAGAAGAAAATAAATACTACAACAAAAAAAAGTATTTGACAGAAAGCAAACAATAAAACAACCAATTTCATGTTCCAACAAATATGGTGCAGGAATGGTGTATGAGACAATGCAATTAGAGAGCAACAATTTAACTTGTTTTGTTTATCAATGATGATAGTATGGTTTCACTGTTTCGTTTACTTTTTCTGTGTTTTTTTGTTTTCTGTTCAGCTATGTTTAGTCTGCACGATTAAATGTCTCTTTTTACTACGCTCGATAACTAGTGAAACAACAAATTGATTTTAGTCTATTACTACCGTTATTGTTTTCACTAACTCTTGGCCACAACAGCCCCAAGCTGGCGAACACTATTGGGTTTTTTTTTACTTGTGGTTTAACGGTCCTGCATTTTTTATCCTCTTACATGCACACACGCGTACACACACACCCACACGTACATACAGTAACAGTTCGTTAGACAATGAGCATTGAGTAGACAGTTTGGTTGTGAATTTATTATTATTTATAATGTCGCCTGCAACATGATTGTTAATCAGTTCTAATAATATCAAATATCTATAGCTGTCGTACTCTAACGCCATACTACAAATTGGGTTTTAAATTCTGCTTTACGTTTATAACGTTGTATTGTTTTGTGTCGTGTTCGCGTGCGTGTGTGTTGGATGTGATGTGTTTTGTTTAATGTGTTTTCTTAAAACATCTTTTTCTTCCTTTTCACGACTGTAATAACGAGCTTGCTCTTTACTATTATGTTTTTTTTTCCTTTCTGTTTGGTTACACTTTTCTTGTGTTTTTTCTGTGCTCCTAACTCAGCGCAGCTTTCTGTCAGTAGCAGCAACAATTATGATAATTTGGTAAACCGTTTGCATAAATTATGTACGTATAATAGCGTGAAAGATTGCAGAAATCTGAAGCAGCTCAGCAGCTTTTTGGCGTTAGCGAGCTTTAGGCGACGAGCGATGGAAAAGTTTTTCTGCATCTTCAAAAGGCGCAAATGTAGCTGTAGGTATGTATTTTCGTGACCGTATTCTTTTTACTTTTTTTCCTGCCACCGAGCAGTACATTTAAAGCGTGCGAAAGTAACATCGAACGAAGAGAGTGTGTTTAAACTTTTTGCTTTTTAGGCGCATGTTGTCTGTAACTTCTGCTTTCTGCTTTCTGCTTGTGTTGTCTATAGGTTTGCTATGGTTGTTCGCTGTGTTGTACCAGCATATGCTGCCACCGAATCTAATGTTTAGTTCAAAGCTCTTTCATATCTGCCATCCAAAACTGTACAAAGGAACGCATTTGGTTTTCCGCTAGAACCGTTGGACACGTTTCACTACGGTCACTGCTTACATGTGCATATTTTTGTTTTATCGTTTACTTGTTTGTGGTTGTAAAATTATGCTCGGTAGAAAAAGGTTTTCAAAGATCGTTTGTTGCGTAGATTGCATCGTGGTAGAAAAATGGGGAACGCATGTAGTAATTATTTTGGATCGAATTTGGTACGTTTAGTGATATGTTTTCATTAGCAGATCTGTTCCTAGAGTTTGTTTTCCATTGTCTCGTGAGGGTAGTGACATTGTGGGGGAGAGTATTTCCATATGCGAAATGAAACTAGTGCATGTGTGCACATTCATACAATCGTTTGTGTTTTTCTTTAATCCTCCTTTCAGTTTAGATATCCGGGGTTTATATTCCGTTTTTAAGGTTTTCCTTTTTTTTTTGTTTCTAATCACACCGGTTTTAATTTCTTCTATATTTATCTGTTGTATTGTTCCTTAATTTTTGGCATGTTCCGTTCTAAAAGCTAACATTGTTTAACGTTCTAATTTTCGCTATTAATTTTTCTATATGAATTAAGCTCGCGTGTTAAAAACCATAAGTCAATGTTAATAAAACAATAATTTTTGTGATGTAAATCACTCTTCAAAGAGAGAAAATCAAAATTGCAAAGAAAACATAACAAAAGTTAAAATAATATGAAAACAATAAACAGTAGACAGTTTAAATTTGGACCGTTTAGAAATAAAAAAGCAAACTGATAACGCAATGAACATGCCAGCGAATTGTCTGCCCCACGTATCTTTAGATTATACCAATCCAGCTCTTCCCACACTTGCATTCACCGGTAAAACTCACCCGTTCGTCCGTTGTGAGCAACTACGTCGGTAGACACTAGACGCTTTCCGCCGGCGGTAACGTACGTTCGCAACATTTGCAGATCAGGGAACTCATACGCTCGGTTAAACAAATCCAGTAGCTCACCAGTGCGGACGTGTGCTTGGAGGAGATGGATTCCGACTCGGCGAACGGTGCTCTCCGTTCCGAATCCATCGATGTGCGTGCCGGGCCGAGATGCTGTGACTGCGGTGAATCTGCCTGCAGTGAGGTTGAGGTGAGCAAAATGCCTTGCAGCGACGGTTCGTATGAAGAATTCGCGTGTCGTAGCAGATGGTGTTGCTGCTGCTGGAGTTGCTGTTGTTGTCAAATGGTTTCACCAGATGGTGCATTACCATCGCCTCCGGTGACGGCTGCCACAGAAGAGGACGGATCGTCCGTTAGCAGCAGCAGCGAGTTATCGGTCCCATTGCGCAGCGGTCCTAAGCCCGATTTACGATCACTGGACACGAGCGCCAGACTGCCACCATCGTTGTCCTCCGTCAGGGAGCGATTGTTGAGCGAAAAGGTGAGACTTTTGTGGCTACCGCCGCAACTAGATCCCGCACCGCCACCGGTCGTACTACCGCTCAGACTGCGACAACAGTGACGTCCTCCGATCGGCACATCCAGACTGTAGGCACGGCTACGGGCCGCTGCACCCGCTGGTCCACCCAAACCCAACACCTCACTGTGACGGTGCTGCATGAGGATGGGGGAAATTGATTTCGGTTGGTTCATTACCACCGGCGGTCCTCCACCGTAGAAGGACTCACCTGGTACGAGTCCAATCGTGTGATGTTGGTGTTTCTGCTGCTGCTGCTGATGCTGATGCTGCTGATGATGATGATGCATCAGCGAACTACTAACACTAGCTGGCTGTTGGCCAGTCATTGTACTATCGCCACAAATCGCCACCGGTCCGAGATCTCCCACATCGACCGTGCGTGACTTCTCTAGACGATGGTCCCGCTTTGGCACACCGGCTGGTTTCATGCGGTCGGGAGCATTACCGGCTAACAGCTGCAACTTTTTCGATTCCCGCGAGTCAAAGTTGAAGCTTAACCGGCCTGTTAGCTGGCGCAACCGGGACAGGAACGATTTCGAACCGGTAGACGCTGAGGACGATGATGTGGTCGCTGTACGGTTCGCCGTCCCATTACTGCTGCCATTACCATTGCCACCCTTTACGCCGCTTCCGCCATCATCAACATTACCGCCGCCGCCTCCGACACTCCCGGAAATGGTCCCATCGATTCCACCATCACCACCACCACCAGCAGGACAGCCCGGCCCCGGCGGATACATTCCTGGCGATCCGGCCAAAAAAACTTCACGCCCATCGAGATGCTTTGCGAGACTGTTGGCCGCACTGTTTGTGTTCTTATTGTTGCTAATGCTATTGTTATTGTTATTATTATTATTATTGTTGTTGCCGTTGCCTTCGGCACTGTTGCTGCTGCTGTTGTTGTTGTTGTTTTTGTTCTGGCTGTTGTTGTTGTTGCGCAGCTTGTCCAGCTTTTGCTGCTGATTAAAGCTTAACATTCGGCAAAAGTGTTTCCCAGCGCCACTACTACTACTCGATGTTCCGGCCGTTCCACCGTTGTTGTTATTTTTCAAATTTGCCACCGCACCCGATGCAGCAGCAACCGGGCTGCCACTCCCGAACAGCTTGCCCAATCGTTGCTTCCCCGTCGGTGGTGGTACGTGCTGGGCAGCCGTGTCGGCTGCTGCCGGTGCTGTATCGTGTGTGCTGTTCAGGCTGGTGCTTTTGTCCGAGGACGAATACATGGTGTCGTGATCGAGGCTACGGTGCTGCCGCTGATGGTGGTAGTACAGCACACTGTTGTCTGAGTGGACCGTCTGTATCGGGACACCGTCGGACATGCGCCGGTTGTTACTGTACTGGTCTAGGCTAATGGCGCGATTCGAACCAAAATACGTGCGATTATTAGTATGCTGTATGTTGCCGTGGGAACCACGGGTGCGCGTACCTGTGGTGTAGTATTCACCGATCATTGACGGGCGTTTCTCGCGGCTACCCTTCCGGGAGTTCGGGTGCGACTGTTTACGGTGGATGCTTTCCGTATCCACCTTGAACTTGGACGTTTTTTCCGCCACCTACGTTCCCGTGGGAGGTATACGTAACGGGGGAGAAGCAAGCCGGACAGAAAGGTTTAGGCAAGGGCGTATAACAGTTTCGATTTTGTTCATTCATGCCCGTTACGTGCCGTTGCGTTGGTTTAGTTTAATGGCATCAGCAAATCAGTTGTGACGGGATCAGGTGAGTTGCATTGTTGTCGATGGGTGCGCGCACACACACAGACACATCGAATCGAAGATTGATCGAAGAGGGAAGAGTTGTTGCCATCGGGAAAAGGGGGAGAAAGAAAAACATTGTTATTACGAACGAAAGCAATCGTTTCTACTGCGTGTTGGACTATTAATGATGACGGTTTAGCACTCGCACTAGCTCAATCATGAGATCAGTCCTGCTGAGTTTAATGTGTAGCGAGTTGAATTTGTTATGCGTGTTCCAGTCTTTTTTTTAAACACAAAGCAATATGCATCAAAGTCGCATGTGTCGCAATGCGATGTACAAATTTCTACGGAACGTGCGTAAAAAGTTTCGACATGGCCGATACTAGCCAGGAAAACTCGAAAACTTTTTTTTTGCTTTCTAATAACGCAGAATGGATCGCTAGCGTTTAATAGATTGCTACACTAGAACTAGCACCGGGTGAATCGATCTCGGGACCCCCCTTCGGGAGTGCGCACAGTCTGGGCACAGCGGCCCCACTTACGTCGACTTCGGTGGCCGTCTCGGAGTCACCACTTTCGCTGCCCTCCGGTAGATCGTGCAGTTCGGCTGCAATTAAAATAGGCTCATCAACAGACGTGCGAGATGCGGATTTTTGCGAGGGAATACTACGTCGCGATTTAACACTGATGCCGGACTGGGACCGTGGCAGTTGCGGTGAGCCACCACTCTCGGACGAAGCGGCTTCCGCTTCGGCGATCGATCGCCGTGTCTTGTTCGCAGCATCGTTCAGGCGTCTGCAAAAGCAAGTGAAGTTAGCAAATTTGGCAGACAATTGAAACAAAAAAAAAACTTTATCATAACGTACCGATAGTAATCGAGCGCGACCTTCACCGGAGTGATGATAAGATCTGTTAGTTCCGGCAACAGTTCACCAAGGGCTTCGAATAAGGGCAACAGTACGAGACCGATGAACCGGACCTGGCTGCCGGGTTTAGACACTTTGTCCGGATCCATAAAGGGTGTCACTGGTAGACCTTCGGACTTTTCCGCTGCGCTCTGTGCGAAGAATTCTTGCAACAGTCGATCAACCCATGGTTCTGCAACATCCATCGGTCGCGCTTCGTTCGAAATATCCGCCACCTTGATCAATACCATGCAGAGCTACAAAAAAACGATGAAATAATTAGAGATTAACAGGCTTCAACAGTATTCTTTTGTAGTAAAAATATTTACCAAATTCGTATGAACCTTGTTGCTGTAGTCGAATTCGGGTGTAGCCTCTTGAAATTGCGTAAGGATTTCGTTATGTCGGGCCATATCGGTGGCCAATATGCACCGGATAATTCCCTCGCGTACATCCCTGCAAACAATAGGTAAAACATGCCAATAATTAGAAATATTATCAGCAATGTGAGTATGTGTGTGTGTGAGGGAGAGAGGGAAACAGAATGGAGAAATACTAAACTAGCACTCGTCACGATGAAGTTGAAATGAAAATTACTGCCGCACACGTGCCCAACCTGCGTCGATTTCTCTGTCTCCTTTCCAGATTGGCGCCATTTAGCCTTCGCCGATTGGAAACGATTTACAAGCGCCAATGGCACCTACGGGTAGCTCAATTACTGGCACCTTACTCTGGTAACTTCCTCCCAGCGCCGTACCTGCTCGCGTTAATGAGCGGCTCGTGTGGTTATAAGCTGATGAAGGTGTTGTCGATCGCCGCTAGGTTGAGTTCAATCTCACTTTCAATTACTCAGCTCCCGGTACTTCAGTGCTATAGCGTATACGAAAGCATAGATCCGGTTTCTCACATCTTGGGGGCATGTCGTGTAACGTTGGGAGTGCGTTTCCATCGAAGACGCCATACATTAATCATCATTAGATGTCATACCAATTAGATGCACCGATGTCTTCTTCGTTGGTGCATTTCGCCCGGGAAGAAATCCGGATGGAACACAAGTGTGGTACGATGGGCAACAGGTTGTTGGACGAATAATAGACCACGCAGTAGTGTAGTGCGCGTTTCGCGTTGACCCCGTGTACACTGGAGGTCGTCAATTAGGTCGTAATTAAATACATCTTTCTAGCGAAGAGCTTTCAGCGTAGAAAAGGTTCACCTTTACGGTATTTGCGGAGTAAGCGCAGAGTGAAATTGTCCGTAAAATAGGGTGCCGAAGTCATTTAATAAAGAGCAACGATAAATTGATCACCAAACTACAAGCAGTTTCAGTTTCAACTTTATCGCATCAACACTAATAACAGACCAATTTCTAAACTATCTTTTGCTGATATCAATTCGTCTGATGGAACATTTCACTATAACATGTCCATTTTTTCGTTCGTTTTTTTCCACTTACTTGTACATGTCCTTGCTCATGTTGCGAAATATGTTGCATTCCGGGTGCTCCAGCAATCGAAACGCGATCGAGCAGTGATGGTTTTCCAGCGGTGAAATGTCATTGTACCTGTGGAGACGGAATGAAATGGGAATGGTATCGTTGTTAGGGGCGTAAAAAATAAATCGAGCAATTTTGTAACTATCCGAGTGTGCTGGAGTCAATCCTGGACAGTGTTGCGTTATGCCACGAATCCTATAGAGGAGCCGGGCATCACCGACATCTGATACTCGAAATGGGAGCTTTATTGGTATCGTATAATCTATTCCTTTCCCACTGGGTTCTTTTCCAACTGGCCCACGACAAATGGGCAATGGAAAATCAAAGCTCAACGATCTGGAAGCTTCTTTTTGCCGTACAAATGCACATTCCCCCTAACCAATCTAGATTTGTGTGTGGGCACATACAGTGAGCATGCGAGCATTGAAGCGTATGGCGCTTCAATTGGACAAACAAATGGTTCTATCAATTTGTGCAGTCAACAAACTCCGTTCCCCTGTTCTGTATCCGTTTTTTGCAGGCCATGGTATGCCGGACATGGTTTGCTGTAGAATTTCGGTAAGCTTATGCGGATCAGCTGGACGGATGCTGATGCAGCTAACCATACTGTTGGTTTTGGTTGGGTCGCTGTGCGTACGTTTCATATTCTCGTTATGATTGTTTTACGTCAATCTAACTCTAGGTTTATTTGTCTCTCCTAATAGAATCGTTCGTTTTGTTAATAAATTTTTGACTTATTTACTAGTTGTAGATTTTTGACGATAATTAATTGTATTTTACTTGTTAAAATAAAAAATTTATGCCTTTAAAAGTAGGGGCGAATGGAACCGATTGGCAGAATATTCGACCATTTAGAGCCCCAACATTTTTTATTAAATTTACTGGAAAACATGTGACAAATTGAAGCATTTCAAAACTGTTATAAAATCATATATCGTCTTGTATCGGACACGACATTCTTTCGGGATTTGACGGTCATTGCTAAAATTCCTTGCCTTGCCTTTATCAGACGTAGACGTGCTTTTGAGTTACATTTTTGTTGTTGGACCATGTCGTGCGAAAATCTGGTGCATTACCACTGTACCATCAGGCCATTTCCGAAAGAGTTCAGAATGCCCCAACAAACATTTCACACAAGACCTCCAAGGAGGTTGATCGGCCACTTATTTCCAAGTTATGTATATTTATAATAATAACATAATAGGACATGAATTGATTATTGAGACTTGGAGACATTCCTAACTTGTTTTGAAATATCGTAATACGGAAGTTACATTCATACATAAGAAAAGCTTTCAGAACCTCAAATTTGAAAAAGCGTAAGGATTACTTTGAGCAAAATCCAGAACATGTGAAAGATTGCAGATTTATTTCTGCAAAATCTTGTTCATCTCTGAAATGCCTTCGGCTTTTCTAGTTAAACTTAAAAAAAAACTATGTAATGTATTACCTCTTACTAGTTATCCATCAATGGATAAATAAAATCAACGAACCAAACAAATGCTATTATAATAAAACATTCTAATCGTATAGTGCTAATAGAAACGAAAGGTTAACCATTTAATCTGACCACAAACAGTCGAAAATTGAGTAAAAGATTGAAACTGTCTTGATATCGGCATACAGAGAAGGTAAACTCATCCGTAAAAAGATTTAATAAAAAAAAGCTGCTTTTAGATGTATTACATCTTAATCAACGAACGGAACTCCGTTTGATGTTAATGGCCGATAAATATCACGTGCCCAATTTTGTATTCCGTTTTCAATGTTTTTTTTTGTGAAATTTACCAACAGCCTTGCACATTGCAAACGGCCCAAAGCCATTTGTTTGTTGTTTGTTCGATCTTGGATAACGATGCCACTCCAAGATCGGTAGCTTCATTAGCTAATGGAAGTAAGTTTCAAATTGGTAGGAAAATTTCAACTCTACCGTGTAACAGCGTTAGGCCACTTTGTTTCCCCACCCGTTTAGGCGTTTCGTGTTAGCACACCAATAACGCAAAACTTTCGACCGCGGAAAATACTTTCACAAGTATTTTCTCGCACTGACCACCGACCGTACTTTGTTTGACGGTCGCAAAGTTTTTCATACAGGCACGTCTCTGCCACGCGTCGCAAATTTGCCGAAACTTAAATCAAGCGTTCTCGTTTCGTGGGCGAGGTATACAGTGTAGGCAAGGTTTTAAACTCTCGACAAGGTTAACAAGGCTTTTTTGTTTAGTTCTCTTTTGGGATTTAAACAAAATATTCTTCAGTGGGAATATGCTTGAAAACATCCCACGGTCTACAAACTGGAGGTTGATTCCATAAGTAGCAATATAGTGGAAACAGTTGACATGATGATTGACGCTTCTAACCAGACCAGGTCCTTCGGTGAAGCTCATTGACGCCCTTTTCAAGTGCCAAACACGACACATGTTTACCGCGCAGTGACGTGTTTTTGGAGAAATGCTTCCAAATATTCATTACATCTCCCCAAGTGAAAAAGGGACGCGTGTAGCCATGGCTGGCGCCACCTAATTAGCTCTATTCAAAGACGTATTAGAACCGTATTGTGACAATTGGATGATCGTTAGCCATAGTGCAGTGATGTTGTCCGTTTTCCACATACCTCAACGCCAGCTCGGTTCGTGCATTAATCTGATAGATATTGTTGTAACCGGGATGGTCCAAATCGTGACAGATGCAGGACACCAGCAACACCAACACCTCCAGCTCTCCTAGCCGCTGCACCAGATTCGTGTGCCATGCGATGGCGTACATCTGAAATGGAGGAATCGAAGGAAAACATCAACAACGCGAACTGGAATGTGGTTAGCATAGTGTAGAAAATTGAGTTTTCATGGACGGAATTATCCTGCAATAAAGTAAACATGCTTCTGAGATATCAAATCACCGTCGGAAGCTTCGGTAATGTGTGTGTGTGTGTGTGTGTGTGTGTGTGTGTGTGTGTGTGTAGTGATTGTCGATAACCACTAGGTGATTGTACTGTGTGCTTGATTACTTTGGGAAATCACCCGAATCACACTGTGGGCCAATTTATGCCACACAATCGCAGGAAATGATAATCGGTCCGGTGGTCTAGTGGGAGCCATCTTCCCGTCCATTTCGATAAGAACTTCACTTGAAGCGCATATAAAAATGGCAACAACCAAGCAATTGCTCATCAGACACCTAAGGGAAATCGTAACCATCGGTTGGGCTGTGAAGAGAATGAAGCAAGATTTGAAACTGATTTTTCTTGTGCTTGTCGGTGCCACGACACTGTTGCTACTATTGCCGGGCGTTTCAGCAGGTGTGTGATTGTGTCTTTGGACCAGCGTCAAGAGTGCATTTGATAGAGTTCCTATATAGCATATAACATTTTGATGCATATTTTCCAATCTATTACAGCTCATTTACCAGTTCCATACTTTGACCAAAGGCTTGCCGTTGGACCATTAACTTGGAGCGAGATGGCATACTTGCGGCGGCTCGCAGAGGTTGAGGACGGTAGCCTGGAGGTGACCACAAGTTCTACCGAAGCAGATGGTTCCGATGCTTGGGACAATTCGTGCGTCAGTGAAGCAGTTAATTCTGGCGGTTTCAGCATGGAAGAAGAGACAAAGGAATCGGACGAAACCATCCAGGAGGATGTGTAGATAATGGTGACAGCATTGGGCACCGTGTAGTTCCAGTAGTGGCAATAAGAGATAGCTACCTTTGCACAACTGTATGTAGTTTGAGAGTTTTTGATCTTCTAGTGAAAGAACATTTCTATTATGGGTGTAAAAGGGTGTAGAAGTATGGGTATAGGATTTATAAGACGAGAATCCATTAGGCTGATTGAGATTTAGAGTGAAATATTACTGGAGGAATGTACACAAAACAGAAATAATTAGATGTACGGTGTAATGTATGATACTGTCATTTTAAACCCCGCACAGATTCTATCTTACTGTCCCATACGGCAGGTCACAATTACCGATGCGTAATGTTGTACTATAAATTTCGTTTCCATGCACCACGGATGTTCGCACTATGTGAGGATCTAGCTTAACCTGCTCGTGCTATAATTAGAGGAAATGATTTAGTGGTACAGAGTGTTGTAATATTTCATCATTTCACCGGAACACTAGCCGGCGGGGGGTATAGTAATCTCCTGCACCATTGCGTACATTAGTCAAAGTCGATTTACCTTCCACACTGTTGTCGTGTGTTTGTATGCGTTTAACATTAGAAGGTAGTTTGAAGCGCGCATAGGTGCCTGATGGAAGTTGTGATGCAAAGTCGTCCCAATACGCTACAATTCCAGCATCACTGATGAATGGATGCGACTGGTAGGACGACGGCACCCGATATGCGACCGTTTGGTGCACAAATGGAATATTTTCACCATGTCCTGCATAACGATTCCTAATGTTCTTTTCGTTATGCACTCAGGATGCGTTCGAGAATGCTAACAAACCAAGCGCATCATGGCTGACGGACAACTTTGATGACTGGTGAGGACAATAAAAACCCATACATTCCATTTTATTCCACATCGTTAATGGTAGTGCACCGATAAGAAACGTTTCATACGTTTCCTTTCACTAACCTGAACACAATCATGCTTCTAGGTGTACCTAGAGACGGAATGAATTTATGATAATATCCCATCCTCGATGCATTTTCCGATTTTTATTCTTATGTTCGACGTAAAGTTTTACTCTTTTTCTTTTGTTGTCCGAAGACGTTCATATTCAAATGTGTTTTTATCTATCATAAGTCTATTTCATCTTCGCTGGTTGTATGTTGGAGTATGAAAGCATTTCTCCAATATCTTCACACCTCGGGCACACGTCGGCAACCGGAAGGATGTCAATTTATTTACATCTATTCATCACCATCTGACAATGTGTCAATACACAGCAATGGGGTAGAAAGAGGTGTGTAACGGAAATATGTGACATCCCAACAGTTCCTTCACTCATTCATAACCCCCAAAAAACCCCATGCACGTGGTGCTCTTCCTACCAAGCACAAATGTGCTAATCGACCGAAAGTAACTACCCGCACTGCAAAAGAAAAGTAAAAAAACACGTCTACTCCATCACTCCTACAAAAGAACTCTGCTCTGCTGATGGTTTGATGGATTGAGCGATCAAGTGAAACTGATGGATGTCATTTTTCCTCCATTGTTATGCTGCTGGTCCTGCAACGTGACGATGCATTATGCAACCACATTTGGGACGCAGTTGTAACAACTGCATACCGAACCACACCGAACCACACTTCTACACAGTGTCAAGGCAGAAAATGGCAAAAATGGGAAATGGTACACGGAAAGCTTTTCCCATCGCTGCAACAAGGAAAACCGACGTCTGACGTCAGCTTTTTTGCACGCTAATTAAACGGTGACCTCTCGCACGGTGCGGCAGCGGAAAATGCAGCGCAACGTGGCATGTACTAGGTGGGAAAAATCGTTTTCCGATTAGATTGCCACCTGAAACTTATTCCGCTTGCGCGTACCACGGAAGTTGTTGTGCAAGGATTTCAAATGTGTCAGACACGAAGCTGCCAAAGGAGAACGATTATCTTTTTCCCCCGCCGGTTAGCGATGGTATGCAATTATTAGCACACTTTTCTCAGAAGTGTGCTTCGTTTTCACGGTAGTAATGCTTCGTTCGTCAGGTTGGAACCGTCTGTGATGCAGCTAATAGGTGACGGGATCTCAAATTCTTGCAGACTCTCGTTGCCACTGGAGAGTTAATAGGATGGATGTAGTTTCACCGGCACGGAAGGATGTTTTTCCGAGATGTTTTTTTTTATGCATTTTTTCCTTATGTCCAATAGAAGGCAACTTCACATAATTATTCCTTAAATTTGAGTTAAATAAAAAAATATTTAGCTCTGGGTTTGTTTCTTGTTGGAGTTGTTTCTTAAGTACCAGAAGAAATTTATGGTAAAAAACCCACATTGTGTACTTAAAGGTTATAAGCCAATCAAACAGTTGAATATAGTACACAGTATCCATCATCGGTAAGCCCCATCTCGGAAAAAGCATATTACCATCCACTCGTTCATTCCTGGCAAATTATTCCAATGGAATGAAATTTCCAAGAAAATGCATAATGATACGATAGCTTTTCCAGCGAAACGCGCTACATACTTACGGGATGGAGGCAACATATGCTTCCATAGCACAATACTTACCATCTGGGCGACACAGAAGCAGTGCCGATAGTTGTGAAACGGTACATCGTTGTAGTGCTTGTACACCTCGTACAGCCACTCGCGCAGCGTCTCGATCGGTATGTTAAACTTTTCCAGCAAATTCAGCTCGACAAACATCGTCTGCATCAGGTGGATCACGTCCCAGTCTTCCCATTCGTACGAATCGAACGCTGGCAGCCGGAGGGCGGCCTTCACCTCATCCGATAGCGTCGTGTCGCACGTTTCCAGAAAGCGCTTCTTCACGTCCGTATGCTTTGGTAGGCTAGTTTTCCGATGCGGTGGACCGCGCGGTCTACTCGACAGACCTGAAGCG
Source organism: Anopheles funestus (assembly GCF_943734845.2). Lineage (NCBI taxonomy): Eukaryota > Metazoa > Arthropoda > Insecta > Diptera > Culicidae > Anopheles > Anopheles funestus. The sequence goes on along the minus strand of NC_064598.1, from coordinate 32,334,646 downwards.
AAAAGGGTAACGAAAATGGGCACTACTTTTCAAAATGCTTGTCGTAAACAACCAGATCGGTGGGAAAATAACGTTAAAAATAGTCAGCGTTCGAAGGATGAAAAGAGTGAGAAATCTGCAACGTCGTACAGATGGTACTTTTCCTTTAATGCTTAATGTTTTCTCGGGCTGGAGCTGCAACGGGAGCTGTAATATGAATGGTTTTAGTTGGAAAATTAATTTAATAGCACGTGAAGTTGGTTGACGGAAGATGGAAGACGGAGATGGGATGCAAATTTTACTGGGAGTTCTGTAAAACATGCTATTTATCGCTTAAGTGGAGTAGCTTTTAACATGTTTTGCTCTTGGAAAAGCAACAAACCGACATGAAAAACAGAGGATAAAATACGTAGCGAACCTGTGATCTTTACAACGTGCTGGAAAAATCTGCCAAATTGAGCTTATGATTGCAAACAGTTTGCAATCAGTTTGAGGAATTTTTCAATCTTCTTTAAGAAAAATTTTTTACTGTATTTTTTCAGTACATTTAAAAATTTATTAACAAAAATGTATCGAAGCGAATGAAATGTTTGGCAACAATTCAGTAGAGTTGCTTGTTGGGTAAAAAACAAAAATTCCACACAGTACAATGCTACCAACCAGACCCATGCCAATGAATCAATTGATGAGTTTTCCCCTTTTTCCTTCAATCTTTGCAATGTATTGTGCACCTAGGCCAGGTGGGGGTAGATATTGCAAATGATCCTTTTGAACCAATTTTCTTCTACCAGTGTCCGAACGACGAGGACCCCGATACCCGTGCGAAAGAACATACACCCGAAGACCGATAGACAAGCACTAACAAAAGGGATACATGTTCATTGTTTGTTAGTTTCCCCACACCTTCTTTTACGGAACAAAAAGATGCTTCTCGTACGGGACGAAGAACTTCATCAAACTGTAGCAGGGAGCTGGGCCAATGGTTGCAATGAATGAGTTGCTGATCGTTAATACACGTTTCATGTGCGCACAATGATTGAATATTGATGTTGGTCCGATTCCGGGCACGGTACACCCTTGAAGGAAAAGTTAGCTCAGAAGTGATTCGATGACAATGAACAACAATACAACCGTATCGAATGAACCCCATGCAGACAGACACATACACAAGCTACAAAAACACATCAACAATCCCTTGGAGAAAATTGGTATACAAAAATCGATCGCAACATACCAACGGTCCATGTGGGCTGTCGAGTATAGGATTCGAAATTCGAGTATAGGAGATAGGCAAAAGAATGAAACAATAGAAGCAAAGCTGGTATTTAATAAAAAGAAAAATAGAGCAAAAACATTCCTGGCTATCGGCATCGACCATTTTAAGGGTGAAAATTCCCAGAGTATCCAGCGGGAGATCACAAAAATCGAATATCCTCTACACGCTTCGATGCAACCGTGTACGGGTAAGGAAAAGGGAATAATGAACAAAGGCGTAATAAAAAAAATGGCAGGCTCCATGAAAAATTTCATCCCTATTGGCCTACAATCGAAGAATAGTTTGAGCATGCAGAAGGATTTTTGGAATAATAAAACTAGAAATGAAATTCTACCATTCCGGAGATTCGATCGTAGAATACAAAACCAACAGTCGGGAATAAATATTTCTATTCTGTTTGCTGGGAAAAATTGAGTCAACCGTAGGACTAAAAGTTTATTGAGCCCAAAAATGTGCACTTGAAATTAATTCATCAAACAGAAGGATGGTTCTGTTTATAAATATCAATATTTAAAATGTTTGGATATTTTTACGAGCATAAAAAAACCTTGATTGTAGACTGAGCACTCGCTATTTAATATATTTTGAAATGGATATGCGCTAACCATATTTGTGTTACAAATACAGACAAATAGTTGTAAACATAAATGAATATATGTTTAGAATTCAGAAGGTAAAATTACTTGAAATTTAAATTTAAAGAGAATAAAAAAGTACTGTAATTACAACGAAATTTTATTAAATATGAAGTATAACAAATAGTTCCATAATAAATGAAACGAAATAATCCAAAAGATTTATTTCAAAACTTAGATATCACGGGATTCCGGAAAAGCTTGAGAATATGGTAATTGATATCTTCACAAATACACCAACAATCTCAGCAAGAAGAAGAAGGAAAATAGGGGGGGGGAAATACTGATGTTCTGAAAAAAAAAAAATATATACAACAAATATTCTTTTTGTCCTCACCGATTATAAGTTTTTCCTCTTGTCTTCACCTCAAAAACCTCAACAAATCCCAAATAAATTACTGTGATTAATGTAATACATGCTTGCGTCGCATTACCCTGTACACGGCCAACATAGCTGATTCTCTTCCATTTCCTTATGGCCCTTATGGGGAAAATTAAGTCGTTACGCCCCGTAATGACATAATTGATAGGGATAAATTATCGAATCACGTTTTTTTGGGCGAACAGGATCATCATTACCCGTAATGTTCGCGAAACCGGAGAAGATGATGGATACGCACCATATTGTGGCGCACAATTTAATGAAGCCACACCACGTCGCCGTCTACCGTCAGCGCGTAAAAAGCAAAGACCTTAGCAAAATTGATCTGAAAAACAAATACATTTTAATGAGGTGAAACAGGCACAGAAACGCAAAGCATTGCCCCATTACGATGCGGGATCATTAGTACCGATGGGGGGGATCGGTTTGGAATGTCTGTGTGTGCTTGCGTTTGATACATTTTCCTTTCTTTGTTTTTTGATTGTAAAGGAATAAAATGGTGGAAAATGAAACGCGCTTTTTTCCCACGTTTGTTGCCCTCAACGGTCATTCGCGGTCATCAGTTATTCTATATCAAATTTACAGCGATGATGTTAATAATGAACATCGTAGCTCTCTATTTGTTCACATATCTGCAACGGACCCGCTTTCGAACAATTTTCCTTATCACTCACACGAATGGTTCTTTATTTCGTTACTGAAAAACGTTTTCTACCAGCTTCAACTGTCAAACCATCAATCTTCAATGGGGTCGTACCACACACCAACGCAATCCGTTTGTGATCGCATCATCATTCGCAGATAGATCAACGAGCCGACCGTTCAGAAAGTGTTTTCTATTGTGTTACCATCTTGTGGAAAAAAAAAACAAAATGAAACACAAAAAAAAGGTACGGGTTGTTCGAATGAAAAGTGGATGAAATGTAACCCCGTTAGCTTTTGCAACCAATTATCCTTTTATACCATTCCGAAGAAGGATATCGATCTAAATTCCTCTCAGGTGGCTCTATTTGGCGCAAGCAGGGACTTTTCAGTTTGAATTTGTTGGTAGTGTTTACGCAACCTGAAGGTATCCTATCCGTGAAATTTGCTGTTCAAAGCTTCGTTTTCGGTCTTCGGGTTTTTGGAGCCTTGAAGGTTACTGATATACTTAAACCTATCTTCGCTGTAGATAAGATTGATTGCAACAATACGTGGGATTGGTGTAAGAATTTACTATGCAAGGTCCTTATTCCGAAATGTTCTTTTTTTCGTTTTATCTCTTAAATTTGTTTCTTAATACATATAAAATATATACGTCAAAACAGTGATGTTTAATACTGAAAAATCAACAAGAACTGGAAGTCTACAACTGACTAAAATGACACTAAATTGTACGAGTTTTCAATTGTTATGGTACTTCTAACACTAAAGTTTATTTTTAGATGATGCTCTTTAGCACTAGAACTGCCAAGCGTTTTAAGCGTTTTTCATTCGTGGTTAATTTTTAAACAATTTCGTTGAGTTGAAGTATATTTTGTTGTTTATTGGAGATTTTACTATAGAATATATATGTAAAATTCATGTTTTAACTCCAATAGGATTGTTTAACCCCAAAAAATAATGTGATGAAAATGAAACGTTTCAGTCAAAATGACTAGTCCGGTAGTTCTAGTGTTAAAGCTTTTAGATCACTATAAATTAAGCGGTTGGAAACATTGTACGGGGTGCTGTATGAAAATTTCTTCTGCCCGTCAGAATCGATTGATAAGGCATCTAGCTAAAATAACCATTTCAGGCATCTGTTTCCACGAGAGACCATTTTGTACGCATTAAAAAAATGACCTTTTCATTTCCGAGAAAAGAAATAAAAGCACCAACATCGTTCCGACCTTGTCACCGAATGTTGTACACAACGGAAAACCGAATTTAGCTCCAGCATTAAGAAGTAACACAAAATGACCCATTAACAAGGCGAAAAAGGTTTGCTACCGTGTGTAACATTCCCCTCTCGATCAAAATTTACCATGAAATCCAAATCGTTTGTCTAATCGTTTATCGATGGTTCGACACTCGGGAGGCCAGAAACGTTTTGAGAAAATTGAGCAACAGTATTATTTCTTGTTGGATACTTCCACCGTCCGCTGACCGTTCTTCAAATTACGGTACAAGCAATAAAGTAATTTTATTTGATTTTGAGCTCTGTATGGATTTCTGTCTGCTAGTTAAGCACCCCCGGGTGGAAAGGGACAGTCTTTCGGTACAAGAGCTAAAGAAATAAATCTAAGCTTTCAATATCCTTCCCCCTGTTTAGCTCGATTTTCTTCCCTGAAGTTGAGCGATCTTACGCACGACGGTAACATTCAAACTGGAAAAGTCTTCCATTTTTATGCCAACCATTCTTTTCTCTCTTTCACTCTAACATACTCTTTTTCTTGCCTTTTGAGAGCTTCCCAATACATAATATGCCGCTTTATGCCGCTGTTTACGAGCTCTTGTTTCGCGATTGCGATTTTACATTGTTCTTGCCCTATTCCAACGCAGAAAGCACATTAGATTGTATCGTTAAACTCGTCTTTAAAAACGTGTACGAAACGTGCACTAAACCGTGGAGGTACAAACGGCTTTAGTGTATTATTTGGTAGCCCACACCTTCATCAAAACTTCCGTAGACGGATTATGAAGGCAAAATGTTTTAGCAGAGGAGAAATTTTGGTAAGTTAAGTGACCTGCCACTTCCCACACGATATCCAATATGGTGTTTGAGTGTATCGTAACCCGTAAAGCGACAGCTTCACGTATGATTAGCCATCAAAGAACAAATTACCTTTTCCGTTTGGTCAGGATTAGGCTTGTCCAAAATTGGTTCCGTTGATGATGGCTTATCCATCCTGTGTTACCTGTAACGCTTTACGGTTCGCTTACCCTAGCACACGCCCATGATTAAGCAGATAAGGATATGAATATCGCATTTCAACGAATTAGGTCAAACGGGTAATTAGTGCGTATCACGGATCATCTAACTCGTGCGAAGTTCGTTAAGCGGGAGGATGAGTATGTGTGTCTTTTGAAGCATAACAATAGATTGGATAAAATAGCACACCAGCTGTCCAGGCAAATCGGGCAATCATTTCGCTACGGTTAATGTGACTGAAGTTTACTTACACAGCCAGTTCATCCTTTCGGCAAATTCGATCTTCCTCTTCAGTTCCCTAATAAGCAGCTTCAGATCGTTGTCGGTGATGCTGTCGAGATTGTCGCACAGCTGCTGAAATTGCTTCGGTGTGCAGAAGTTGTTTGTCAGCTCGGACAGCCGACGTCGGAGGCGTCGGTTCTGCTCCGTTTCGAACTCACCACCGAGCGAGCAGCGCCGGGACGAGGGTGACGAATCCTTCTCTAGCACGGATCGTCCCGTGCACGTATCACCCGGTTCCGCTTCATCGTTTGCATCCGCACCGGAACCACCGGTATCGCCGTCCTCGGCGTTTTCGTCGTTGTCGTCGTCGGTGGTGGTGTCGCTGCCGGCGACCGTTTCGGTCGGGTCATGTACGGGAGATGGCCCACCGCCCACCAATGCTACCACAGTTCGCTGGCTGCAGCATTCGCTGCTCGTGTCCGCCGTCAGCGTAACCGTATCTTCCTCGTCGTCGAGCGTTGACACTCGATCGAGCACACCCGGCACGTACGAGCTGTCGTGGCCGTGGATCGAGCGCAACGGTTGTGATGTTTGACTTGTTTCGATGCACGGAACGGCACCGGAATCGTACGATGCTGGCGATGGTGCAACTCGTGCGCGATGGTCCCGATCCTGGTCCAGGTCGGCGCCTTGGTTCATAGTACGGTCCGAATCCGGTTGCTCCCTTTGCTGCTGATCGTGATGTGATGGCGATGCGGGATCTACCACTTTCCTGATCGAATGCTTCTTTTTGGTACGTTTCGTTCGCGCCCGGCTATGTTCGGGACCGTCGCGAGCTTTCCCACTGCCCGGCAATTCCACCGTACACCCGGAATGGCGTCGACCACAGCTGTGGTAGAAAGCGATCACTAGATCCTCTAGCTGGTCTAGTTTGTGTACTTTTTCATCAACACTTCCAGCATCCCCGGCGATTCTTTGATCAGTATCTTTAACATCTTCAACACAGTTAAATGCGTTGGATGCTTCAGAACCTTCAGGACATTCCTCCACTACCACGCTGGGAGTTTGTTCATCTGCAACAATCACCAACGGTGTCTTATCTTCCTCTTTCACTGAAACGTCTTGCTTCTGCTGCTCCGGAGACCCCGGTGGCACTGTCGGAGAGTGTGCGAGCGTTTCGCGTAGTCGCAGCACGCTCGTCGGTGGATCGTCGAACTTGAGTACGATGCGCCGGTGCAAATCCTTCAGCTCTGTCAAATCCCACTTCTGTTCCAGGTTCCGAAGACGGTCGGCTATGTACCCAAGGTCGGCTAATAGCTTCACATCGACGGTTCCGTCCTTGTGGTACATTCGAGGGCTCGTTACAAGTCCGTTGCCACCAGCGGAATAGGGTTGCGTATGTTCTTTACCGTCCGGTTCGGTTGACCGCTTGCTTGACACCGTCCGTTACGACTGTCCGTTAGCGTTCGTAACAGTGAATTACCGTAGGCAATCATTAAAACTTGTGTTGTGTATCAGTACATTTGACGATATAAAGCCCAGGTGTCTGGACCGATGGGATCTGTAACGGATATTGAAAGAAAAGACGAAAATTACAATCATGTACATTTGATATAATTAACATAAAACATATACAATACGTATTACATTCTGGTAATTTCAACTCATCTAATCCCATTATTTTAATGTCTAAATGATTGCACAGAATTCTCTACCCCCAAAAAAGGGAATAAATCTTTCCCATTCCAAACTCCTGTCAAAACATTCGAAAATCCGTCAACCCCTTTTCAGAAACTTGCTAATAATCCTTCCGGTAAAGCAAACGATTCCTCTTACTTGTTGCTTTTTTAGAGTAATTATTCAGAAATTTAACACGATTGCTTATCAGCTTCATCAACATTATTGAACATTACTTTTGCGTCGTAAAGTCATTTAGCGACCTTCCGCCTTATTTGCAGAATGAAACTAATTGACTTTTCATCCTTTTAACTTGATGGGAACGGGTTAAAGGGTAAGGATCACATGTGTCAAAAGTGTCAAAATGTTTGCGTCCGCTTGCTTAAAAAGGAGACTTCGGCAGAAGGGTTTTTGGGTCCGAAGATGAGACAAACTTTTCACTACTGACATTGGATATGCGCTGATCTTTCCACTTTATTGGTATTATAATTTTTTTTTGCTCCATCAGCTTCCCCCTCAGAAGTACGTGTTCCTGTCTGAAATGCTGTTAAGAAGCCGTGCCGTGTGTCGTTTTGGGTCATATTCTCTGAAAGGCCGACCTGAAATCACATTTCACATTTGAACGGTAAGTTGATGAAAATAGAACCCGCTCTAGGATCGGGAAGATGGAAGGAATAGATAATGTAGCATTCGGCAAGATGTGCCATTATGGTAGGGAACATATTTTGTCCTATCCTGAAAACGGTTTATAAAAGCAGGAAAGTTTTTTGTTGTTCTTTGAAAGGGACTGTTTCCGAGCGACATCCGCCGCATTTTCGGGGAACAACACGATCGTTTCGGAACTCAAAATAGAATTATTGAATTAATTTCATTTGAGTGCTTTAAATGTCCTGAGTAATACCAAATTCTCAAACTCTCAAAATGGAGTTCGCAAGATGGCGAACAAAAAAAAATCATTTAACACTTTTACGTATTCTCTCGTAACGTAACGTTCGTAGATTAGATTTTTTTGTTGTAGCAAACACATTTCTTAACCATCTAGTTCATAAACAATTTTACCACATCAATGTCAAGAGCAGCAATGCAAAATAAATATTTTCGTGCGGTTTAGCTAACATTGCGTGCTAACCGAACCACATGAAATATTCAAAAGAGCACAAACACAACATCAAATTATGCACGGTTCCGTAACGTTTCGGGAGACAGCCAACAATAACACCGGATCAACGACAAGCGATAACACATCTGTCTAACATTCGAGCATCAGAATTCTATCCCACGGCAGCATTTGCAGCCCCCTACAAATAACAGAATATTGTACTTTTCTCCAGTAAAGGAAGAAAAAATAGATACACAGGAACAAGTCGAAACAAAACAGAGGTTTCCGTTCGGGGAAAAAAGTTAGATAAACGAAACCCGGCAGAGCGTCTTAAGTTTTTTAGAGTTGCCAAAAAGTAGGAACTAAGGATTGGGCCAAAGTGGTTGGGCCTGTTTTTGACAGTTTACAATGAGATTCGGGGCATCTAGCACAGTTGCGGTCGTTTTGCGATATATTGCGAAATTCAAGTGTCCTCGAAAGTTTGATCTCTATTTTTCGATTCCCGTTTTTTTTTTAATTTTGGATGATACCGAATTGGATGTGGTTTTGCTTAAAAGAATACTGCCATCGGTTGATTTCTGACAGCTGAAAGTGTCAAAATGGGTTCGGGGATGATGTTTAAAAAGGGTCAAAGATGTTTGCCGTAAGTTTGCCCTTCCGCACGAACACGATGAGAGGTATTAGAGAGCAAAAGGTCAGGTCGGTCAACACGTTCATCATGCACACAAAATACGTTTCGAATGGAAGAGTCCAGCTCTTTGTATCGAGACACGAGTGAAAGTGAAGGATATTGGGAAACTTTTTCCTGTAAGAACCGTACTCTAAACTGACCTTCCCAGTATTACGGGTTGAAAAGAGATAGAATTATTTCGCTTGTCACTTCTGATGAAGAAATCATCATCAAATCATGATGATGATTGCGAACTGTGTGTGATGGGGAGCTCCTTTTCTTCCTAACCCTGAAGGACTGTTAACCTTGGCAAAGTAGTGCAACTGGTCAGCTGAAGTTGACCGTAGCTGCCATTGTTACCGATTTTTATGAGCTCCACCAACCACGCCGGCATGGTACTATTATAGCGTCTTGTCCTTCAGTTTGTTGGGTCAAGTTCTTCATAAATAATCGAGCAATATTATACCGCCATCATGGCCATCCTTTGGTGGACCTTTTTTTTCGCCCTTTTTTTTAATCAATTTTTCTCTCCCAACATCACAATGAGTTTATCTGGTCGAGATTGGTAGCAATCATATTCCCGGGCCTTTTTTTTCTTCACCTCATACGCTGTTGCAAATTTGATGGCAAGCATGATGTCCACCCTCTCCCCAATTATGACACAAACTGAGAGATGTGTGATACTCGGAATGGACCGGATGGAGCTCGCCCAACCGATAACGATCGGTTCGGAAATGTGTGTAAAATTAGATTAAAACTTTTTCTGTTCCCTTTTTTTTTGTTTGGGATCGGACTCACGATCTCACTTTCGCTCTATATAGAGCTTACTTACCCGCCATGGTGCAGCTTGGTGCTTCATTTAGGAACATTTTGTTCGATTTTCAAGTACTACGAATTTTGCTTTGGAACAGCTTTTGGGACGTGAATGTTACCATTTCTTCACCACTCGAAGTAGCTGGTCCAAAAACGGATCTTTCGCCAAATAAAAAAAGGGATATGTTTCAACAGGCCACAATTTGATTGTGTGGTAGTTTAATTGGATTGTGATGGAACCTTCCGCTTTGGGAGCGATACGTGCAACAAACGGGCGGGTAAATATATTTTGGGAAACAACCACTCTGTTTTCTACTTTTTTTTTGGGATGAATTAGGGTGTATCCTTCGCAAAAAAAAGGATCGTAAACATAACCTTCACTTTTACCTGATGGCTGTTATTGTTCTTTCCCTTACGAAGAATTTTTCGTTTTCGATCAACCTGCAAAGTTTCTTTTTGTTATGTTTTAGTAAATAAAAAAGAATTTCTAGAGGCAAAAGACTTGTAAGTTATGGTGACTAAAACGCAATTTAAAGAGCCATAACAGGTCGGCGAATAATTGTTTGGTCTCACACATAGAGACCGCTAGTAGATAGAGGCGCTAGTAGATTGAAATCCATAACATTTTTAGTTTGTACCAACCTTGAAACGAGTTCTGTCACAATTTGACATCACTCGGACAATAACCTAGTGAGCTAGAGCATTTTATGTGACGGAACTTTTGTGTTTTTGAGTAATAATAGAAAAGAAGGTATTTCGCGTGATGATAAAGTATTACTATTTGAAGGGAAAAAATACAGTCGAAGCCAAAAATTGGCTTTTGAAGAGGACACTACTCGACTAAAATCAACCATCATATATTGGTATGCTAAAATTTATATTGGTATGCAAAAGAGGTGATTACAGACGAAAACATTAAAAAAAAACCACAAAATTATTAAAAGCAACCCCAATGTGAAGTTGTTTGAGACAGCCTAAAGATTTCTAAGGCACGTGTTGGACATATCGTTCGCGAGTGTTTGGATATGAGAAAACTCTGTGCAAAATGGGTGCCGCGTGAGGTCACATTTGACCAAAAACAACAACGAGTTCATGATTCCGAGCAGTGTTTTGAGCGAAATAAATTCGAGTTTTTGCGTCGGTATGTTACCATGGATGAGACTTGGCTTCACCACTGCACTCCAAAGTCCAATAGACAGTCATCCGAGTGGACTGGGGAACGCAACAATCTGAACGGGGGAAAACGCAACAATCTGCTGGCAAAGTTATGGCATCAGTTTTTTGGCATTCGCAAGGAATAATCTTCATCGACTATTTTGAGAAAGGACCAAGACCATTAACTGCGACTATTAAATCAAGTTCTTGAAGCGTTTAAAGGACGGAATCATTAAAAAACGGCCACATTTATAGAAAACAAAGTTTTGTTTCATCAAGACCGTTCCACAAATCATTGAAAACAATGACAACTAGGCTACGAATTGCTACGAGGGGCGGCCCGGTGGTGCATGTGAAAAACGGCGCCCGTCCACACGGCAGGACCGGGTTCAAATCCCATTCGGACCGTCCCCCCGTAGCATGGACTGACTATCCTGCTACGTGGTAAAATAAGTCTTGATACGGCCAGGCCGTTCTAACCGAGCAAAAAAAAAAAAAAGGCTACGAATTGCTTCCCTAGCCATCGTATTCAACAGAGCTGACTCCCAGCGACTAGATTTTGCTCAGATCTCAAAAAGGATGCTCGCTGGGAAGAAATGTTCGTCGGATGAAGAGGTGATCGCCAAAACTGAAGTCTTTTTTGAGGCAAAAGACAAATACTACTCCAAAAATAATATCGAACACTTTAAAGACCGCTATAATCGGCATATCACCTTGGATGGGATGTATGTTATATATAAAAAAAATATGTTTTACTATCACAGGCGAAACAATTATCAGCCCACCTGTAATTAAGTGAAGTAGCGAAGATGGTTTACAGTTTGTTTCGAAGAAGAAAATATCTACAGTAAATATCATCTCTAGTAAAAGGTCGCCAGGCTTATGGTCGTTTCCCCCTTATTTTCAACATAAATCAAGGTCAGACGATGTACCACAGTTGCGCACAGTTGATTGATTTTGTTTGGCCCGTTTGATGCAACAATGTTATGCACGATCTTTGGTGCAGGGCATCGGTCCAACAAACGTCAATCGTATCACCCACCGAGTCGGAATAACCATTAGTGCTAATTAGTGTATCTCCGCATTCAGTCCCAACAAACGTCAGGAATAGGCCGGCCAGCTTTTAACTATGCATTGTGCAATCAACGAACAGATCCGTTTCGATTCCCGTTTGCTAGCAAATACTATCGATTTTGACAGATGATCCGGTCTGTTTCACCCAGGATCCGGAGTTACGTTAATCGATTACAACCGTGCAACAGAACGACACGAACCTGTTGTGTAATCTCTAGAACGCAACATTGTGATTCTAACGAGCATTGATGAAAATTAATGACACTGGTGCTATACATGTGCAAGATTTTCTTAACGCCGTGGACAGTTTCACACATTACTGAACATAATTGTACTTAATTTAAAATGCCAACTAGCTGTACCAAGTCGATAGGGAAATGTTTCATCCATACATTACATCATTTCCAGAACTCAGAAAGATAATCTCCAACGACATGTGCGTGTGCAGTCATTGTAATTGCACAAAAGGCAAATCGATGAAAGTGCAACGCTTATCAGTGAAAATTAAATGCATCGAAAAATGTTTCATTAAAATCTGACAACAATGTGAAGCACATCCGGGTTTGCAATCTGATTTTCCGATTCTGATGATGGCAATAAACAGTATGTTGATTTATTTTTTTGGTGATGGTGATGTAATGTGTTTTTGTTGCTAACGATGAATCATGTTTAATAATCGCTTTAATACCAACCTTTAATTTATTAAACCTTTTCGACTGTTGAGGTTGTGTGGTGTATTGCTTTCTTCAAAGTATTGGGTGTGAAAAAGATCATGTATAGTTCAAAATGCGCATATAAACGCATAGGAAATGTGCTGGGATTATTTAAATTTAATTAAAAATATGATAATTTATCGTATCATTCTGAAACGCATAACTTCAAGCGTCATTTGATATAAGAACTTTTAATAAGTCAAGTGTTTTAGTTAAATAGTTCTATCGTAGTTGTAAAATTCATTCAAAAACGTGTTGTGCAGTGATATTAACATTTGCTAATTAAAAATATTACACATTAATTACGTTCGCAAGCTTGCAGCATCCATTGAAGAGCAAATTATTTTTGTAAGTCTCATTAAAAAAAATCTTGTAAATGATGGTTAAGACAGGCTTCTTGTTTAAAATTTTGTGTATATTTTTTCAATAAATTGTCATACATCCAGTGATTGACGTTGAATGCAATTTAAAGAAAATATTTATCCATGTCAAGTATGCAACTAATCGAAGCTTAAGAATTCCAAAAACATCATAATAATTATAAAAAAAATTAATGTAATAAAATATAACGCATGATTTAATCCATACCATTTCCAACTACTTATTGTATTTTTTAATGAAATTAAATTAGATACCGAGACCGTTGCATGGTATTTATCGTATAAAATCAATAATGACCGTTACTTACACGGGGCAGTAAAGCGTGCAGCCATTATGAAATGAATTTCGTGCAGTATTGTTCACCACATTTCATAATTTCGCATAGCACCGACAGAAGAATTACCAGCAGGTGAAAGGTATGCATGCTTGTGAGTAAGATTAATGAACTCCACCACACAAATATTTCATATATTCCGCAAAATGGTGAGAGGTGGAACGTAACGAACAAACAGCGAATGCATTCTACGGTGATGATGAAAAAGCGGGGAAGGCTTAGTATTACGCCTGTGCATTCTTTAGGATGGAATGCCTGGCACATTGCACAGGCAACCACAATGGAAAGCATCATATACTGGCGTTGGAAATGGGTGTAGCAAAGTGCAAAAAAATCTAACACGAAAAAAAAACCAACCAACACGCTAATGAAGTTTGCAACCGCATACGCTTATACAGAACAATGCATAACAGGTTTGGCATTGTTTTGGATGCTTTAATAGACTTTAGGTATATTTTTGGATTTTTTTGGGTCTTCATTTTGTTTTGTATTACTTGAATGTTTTAATTAATGTGGTTGTACTATTTCTGCCTGTTTCATTCTAAATATAATTTTACACTTTCTATCTAGTAGAAAATGCGAACATGGAGTAAGAGTAAATGAGTGCATAAAATCCTGCAAGTGAGTGTATGGTTTCAACTCAGCACAAAGAGTTTTTATCACTCAACAAGAGTGTGTAAAAGGGTTTCGCTTCTGTATTTGTATTTAAATCGCTCTATTGAAAATTATAGTTTTCATATGATTTATAGTTTTCATTGGCTTCAATTTCGTGCAAAGGTAATTTATTTCAATTGATTTATTCGTAATTTATTCTTTACCAGTACAATGCAAATGATAGGGTGCGGAAAGCCCACTTTAATGAATCGTGCAAGCGTATATTAAATACCCGACCATTGATGTGGAAACGCCCAACACTTTAGTGAATCTGCAAAAAATGTTATAGAATCGTGTGCCATTTCTATGGAATGTCAAATGAGCATGCTGTTTACATATACGAGAATTGAAGGGTTGAGATATAAAATAATTGTTTCAATGAAATTTTAAATAAACGTTTTTCAAAATAAGGACTACAAATTATTATAAACTTGAATAAATCACAAATAGTTTAATTTTTACCAAATTGGAGCTGAAAATTTTGAAATTAACATTGTAACGAACAGAGGATCACACGAACACAACGCCAACAATCGTACGAATCTGAGATTCCATATTAATGGCACGCGATTCTACAACAATGTTTTGGTGATTCGCTAACGTATTGGTATTCTTTTTATATGACTGGTCGCGTATTTTATATTCATGCAATATGTAATCACTCAGTAGAATGGTTCAAATATAAATAGATTAACACTTTATCCAACTCTTGTTGACAGATTTGAAACACAAAGCAAATGAGTAGTCAATAGACTAGTGTAGTGTATTATTTTTTTATAAATCTCAAAAGAGTGAATAAAAGATTCAAATCCTTTTAACTACTATTTTGTTTCAACTCTATTAACAAAGCCGTTATTGTCATCTCTAATGTGCTTAGTTGAAAAAAGGCAATAATTTGGTTAATTAATTTTAGAAACCTTAACGATAAGAAATAAAGAATTTATTTTTACAGTTGTAGTTTTATGTTCCGTAAAATTATCTATAACATTCAATAGAACTTACCTAAGGCATAAACAATCGACCTTAGGTATATAAAACATGACTTGAGATATATCGTTTTGATCAACCACATGTTTTACAAGGCTTCACTTTCCACTACTTCCACCAATAAACCGTTAGCAATCTTGAGGCACATTTTATTTCTTCAGCTTCTCACTGTATAACAACTTAATTCTTTTAACGCTCGTTATACTTTAATACAGTGTGTAAACATATTTCTACCGCAAATTTTTTCTCCGGGAAATTTCCTCTCCTTCAGCAGATATCAACCGTTCAACGATCTTTATCTAATGCTACACAGTAAATTACGCGCACCCTTTCCTAAACGCACCTGGCAGAAGACTACTGCTGCCCGACGGTGTGCGATTTGATGGGCAAATTTACATCCAGTCAGCTTCCTGGACACTCCTGACTCCAGCCCCCCCCCCCCCCCCCACCCGGGATGTAATTTCAACCCGATCAACCACGGCAAACACCGACAGTTGCAGATTGTCGTTGGCTGCTTCCACACGGTACCAAAACACCCTTTTGCCCAGTGGCTGGCAATAATGCGAGTAATATGTACGTGCAACAATTTATCGCCGCCGGTGGTCGACCGTCTAATTGCGCTCGTAAAATCTCCTTACCCAAAAGGTGTGAGTGGTCCGAAAATTTTCATCACCGTTCGGTGCGAAAGGCACGCACATGTCAACCGTCCTTCGGGTTTTTTTGGTATGGGCGTTGTGCTAAAGTATCCGAAAATCCGTACAATCCACACCACCGGGAAGCTTATCTCGTCCGCGCAACACATTCAACAACGTCGGTTTAACGTTGGAAGAGATGACAAAAGGTGGGCGGTTTGTGGAATGCAAACTGGACCATGGCGATTTATGGACAATCGGTTAGCGCAATTAAGCGTAAAACCTATTTCGATTTTACCTCAGCCACCCTGCACAGGGGTTGTTTGTTGTCCTTGAACGGGATGGGGGCAGTTTGTGTGCTTGTGACGGTGTGTACGAATATGAATAAAGTTCGCTAACGATGAGTTGCCCCAAACCCCGTTGCACTTCTTTGCCGGATGTGTGGATGTTTTAATGTCTCCAGGGGGGAGCTAGTGGATTATATGTAATTGCTCCTCCACCGCAGGATCAATACGGCACAGCTTCGAGCACGGACGTCACTGGGCAGTTAATTGGACAAAGTAAATAAGTTTCGACTAGCAATAACACTAACACTGCGGTGATCAGCATTAATCCGAACTGCACCCGTATCCAATTCTGGCCCCGTTAACGATCCACCATTAGTGATCGGTTTTTACCTGTCCAAATATAGAACTGGTGAAGAACGGTGACCACACGGTGGCCGATTTGCGGACGGTTGTCAAACTTTGACGCACCACACTGTCGTCATCCTAGGTGTGTGTATTATTTTTGTCAATTCACTTATTTCGCATTTTTTTGGCATATATTTACATTTTTTCGTACTAATGCGTTGAAAAAAAATTTTCTTTTATTCAGGTAGAACGGTAGACTGTATTGATGAAAAAAAATATCTTACACTTAATAAGATGTTACTGTTAAGAATAAATAAAAAACTTTTGATTATTATATTTATTTAATGTTATCATATTATGTAATAATATAAAACACTATTTATGTACAAGTAATACATATTACAAAATAGTATACATTTTGTTCTAAAACAATCGAAACAGTTACCTAACTGTCGCTAATATCATCTTCCAATAATGTTATACTTTTGTCCTAACTACCCTACTTCATGTATACTGCAGGGTCCATCGTTTGCTGACTGTTCTTGCCATTTTCCAATTTGGTCAAAAAATGTCATTAAGCGGCATGCCGAGCAACTGGGAAGCAGCGAGCACGAAAGAGGGTCACCAGTTTTGGAAACGTATAAATGTTTATTTGCAGCTGGTTCGACGCCTTGATGTCACTCAACTGCTCACCGGTAACGGTGTGACCGTTACGTGCCGGCCGTGGCCGTTCTGTTCGATTAATGCTCGGGTCATCTGATATCGCGCTTTGCACAACGCGTGACACAACGTGGCGCTAGTGCGAAAATGTAAACTATAATCGTCCACTCAATTATTAATTGCTCGTCCGCCGGGATATGGGACGATATGTTGTTTCGAACCATCGCCTTCAGGTGTTCAGGCGTGAATCGTGTAACGACGTGGTGTAAGTATTTTCCTTGTGCACATGTATTGTTGTCATTCTAACCGCTCGATGGCAGCGTAATTTGTTGCGTAACGATCGTGCGACATGATTGTCGCGTCGATTTTCTCGGTTGTACAGTTTTGAGACGAAATTTTAAATGGTATTATAGTGGAGTTTTTTTTTACATAGTAAACTTGGGAGTGTAATTTGGAATTGATTAAACTTTTCTGCTACACCATGATAGTACCTGACCTGGTCATTTCCAGAAAGGAACCTTTTAAATAAATTAGTGCAGATTGCATCTTTTCCTTAATCTTTTATAAATTATCCTTGTAATTGTTGTTCTAACCAGTTGTTTAAACAAAACTGACTGATTAAAAAAATACGAAATAAAAACGAAACCATTCGAACAAAGAAATCATGACTTTCGAGCTTTTCTGGGCTCGAACACCTTGCTTGCTCAAAAAGGATCAAAGAACGGAATCAAACGAATTGCCGGATGAGATATTTTTACCGTTGGCATTACCATCCAACAATGTCGATTGTTCAGCAGAGCGCAAGTAAGTGTTGAAAGGTGCTAAACGGTTCCTATTTCTCACCACACCTGGCATCGCACGCTCCGGGCTGTAGGACACACTATGGTTGTGCCCGGCGGGACTACCCGGCTGATGATCTCTGGGGAGCGTGTCCAAAGAAAGCATAGAAACTCTGTCAAACAGATGAACGAACAAAAGCGTTCACTCTAAATATTCCAAACCATCATCGCCGTCCGTGTTACATGGCTGCCCTTTGGGAAAGGGGACGGGATCATCCTTAGTAGCCACATTCGGGAAAGTTGGACGGGTGTGTCCATGTGTGTATCTTTCGCTTAATCCAACATTTATTTAGGGTTTGTATGGGTGGGCTATGGCTGACGCTGTACGGAGGATATGGTTTGCTTAAAGCGAAATCAACCCAAATCAACGGTTCTGTCAGTTAGCTAAATCCCTTCTGTTGGCGCTATTTCACCTATGAATGAAAGGGTGTGCATTTTTCTTTCATTTACTGAAAAAAGGAAATGAAGTATCCGAGTCCGAATGTAACTCTATCTCTCTCTGTGTTCCTGGATAACCAGGGCTGCGTCTTGGAACGGGGTTTTTGGTCGAACGAACACCAAAATGCTTTAAAACATTGATTTGTGTAACGTTTTCGTGTTTGAATCATGATCGGCCACAAGAACGATAACCAAACGGTGCGTACCATGACATGGTTCATCGTTTCGTATTCGACTTCGGACAGAGCTGTCGAAAATTGGAGCTTTGTTTATCATTAGAAAAAGGGTGTTGGCGATGGTCAGTAGAAGATAGAGCTCGTCGATTTTGTTTATAGTGGCTTTAAAGAAGGGACGAATCAAAGAAACACCATCATTAAAGGTGTTTTCAATTTTTGAATTCTAAATATTGAAAGTTGCACTAATAAACATTGCTAAATTTTAAATTTTATTACAAATATTACATCCTGTAAAATACCCAACATAAAGCAAAATATTAATTCACATTTGTATACTTAAAAACTAGTGACCGAAGAGGGAGGGATTTAATCTTAGCTCCGAATTAATCCGGACTCAACCCCGGAGTAATTCGGAGTCAACCCCGGAGGAGTAAACTCCGGATTTTCCTGCAGTGAATCTCGTATTTTCCCGGAGTGTACTCCGAATTTTTTATGTCGGAGTTGCGGATCCACTCCGGAGTTCTTACCACTAAAAAAAACCATGGCAATGTAAAAGAACGTTTTTAAGCAATGTCGTTTTATAAGCCATGCTTGTTAAAGATTTTTTTTTGTTGCACAATCTATCCAAAATCCATCGAATCTTTGCAATGGCGTTTCGTAACACATTATCACCGCTATCAGTCAAGGATTACAGATTTAGCATAGGATAATCGAACGTACACGAACTTAGCACCGGTACAACCTTTTCATCGGTGGGAATATTTTTTATGTCCATTCTTCTTTCGTTTAAGCTGGTTTTGAATCATTGCATCAAAGACAAAAAGACAACGAAAACACAAGTAAAAAAACCATTTCACAATGTAAACCACGTATCGCTGACGACAGTGGCAGGGTATTGGAAAACGGGCTTCAATTTTACGTTCCCAAGGGTTGGGATTGGCGTCTCGTGACGTGAAACGATCGCGCGCTGACCTACGGACTATGCACTGTCAGCTGATGGAACATTAAATCGAGAACGCTCGACTCATCAGAATTGGTTTCAGACTTTTTTTACGATTTGCACCAATCATGAGATGAATATTGATCATCACCACAGATCGCCTTCCGTGTGGTGTATCAGCAGAAGGAAAAGAGTTAAAAATCGCCCTTCCACATGATTTGTTCTGGTTACCCGCCGTAAATCCGGCCGCTGGACGAGTTGCCCGAATGTCTCGTTCTAGTTTATTTATTTCGCTGCTCATCTTTATGCATGGGCATCGTCATCATGCCTGACCTTCCGGAGGGCTGAATCGGAACAGTTACCTCATTCCCGGAGCACACCCTGAGTATGTCGTGGTAGGTAATGGCTGACAGTCATGAATATTAACACATCGCGTAATAACGCGGGAACAGAAGAGAGAGAGAGAGGGCCTTTGGCTGTGTTCGATATCGAGGCAGTCGATTTGCGTTGTAGTATGGTGTTCCAGGGAAAATGTAAAAATGCTGATAGATTCGTTTGCCTATCCACAAGATTCGATTTTTTTCAACGGTGAAGCTGCATGATTTAAAATGTTCATGTTACATAACTTGTAATTCGCATTGTATAAAATAGCAACTACCTTATATAAAATGTGACTATTTAAAAAAAAGTTTTTATCTACAAAAATTAAAGTACAAGCCCTTGTTAATCAACACATTCTAATTAAATACCTATTTTCCCAACTTTTAGTTATTTCATCCCTATGAAATAAATTAAAATACTTTGTTGAGCAGTAACAGAAAACCAATATAATTTGTACAGTTAAGAAAAAATTATCTCACAATTAACCTCATTAACGTCTCATACATCCACCCCTTACGTGAAATCTTGTAGCAATCCTCTAACAGTTAATTTGCTACAAAGACGTGTGACGAAACTTTAATCCGATTCGAGAAATACAACCGTACGTTTAGTGTCACAAACGTCACTTCAATAAAACTTCATGACACTTGGAAACGATTTTCCGCAAAACGTTGTCGGTTAGTTTGAAATCGAGGAACAAGCCACAAAGCTTGGGAAGAGTTCAGTAATGGAGCAGCATCATTGCAATAGTTCCAAAGTTTGTTAAGTTGTTCAAAGTAATTAAGCTAATAATTAAGTTAATTAGTAAAATTCCCAACTAAATGCTTAATTACGCTCCATCCTCCAATTGGTTCAAATTAAGGTTGTAAATAGCTTAGAGTTCTATTGCATTTGGATAAGCATAATTTTGGTGGTTGTAAATGTTAACACTTTCCATTCAACAACAAGTTAACATTTGTGAGAATTTTGGAATTAACACTCACTATTACATAAAGTTTTGTTTTTTGTAAAAGGATATATGCGCAAGTATATTTTAATTGTTTTATTTGTATTTAAATAACATGATGCAGCATTAGCATTAAAAATTAAACATGATTAAATTAAGATTAACACTAGAACTATCAAGCGTTTTAAGCTTTTTTCGTTCGTGGTTAATTTTTTAACAATTTCGAAGAGTTGGAATATATTTTATTATTTATTGGAGAACGTTAGAAATAGAAAATATATGTAAAACTCATATTTCAATTATCTTAGGATTGTTTAACACCAAAAAATAATGTGATGCAAATGAAGCGTTTCAGTCAAAATGACTGTTCCGGTAGTTCTAGTGTTAAGTTCAAGTTTACTTCTGGACAAGCACAATTGTAATGCAATAGACTTTAATATAATCAATAAGTCGTTCGATCAATTTATACGATATTCCATCAACAGTATTGTGAATGAAAAACATAATTTTATTCCATCCTTCACTTGTGTCCTTTGCTTAATGTTTTGCGCTTACATTTCCAATACAAAACTTCATTGTTTTTCAAACAATAATCAACCCATCGCTACTGCTCAGGGTGACTTCAATTTTCTTTCTTCGTCGGTTTTTGTTTCTAACCCGATAAAACAGGTCAGGCTACCGTTGTTTCTAAGCTGAGAGGAAACTTTCCTTTTATGGCAAACCGCTCATCACATCACACTTTTCAATACTGCTGCTAAATAGCAATGTCGCCTTCGTTCGCCTGTTGTTGTGCTCATCTATTCAAAAAAAAGGATGCAAAGGTAGTGAGTGTACACATCCTACCCCGTACGGCATCGCAAAGCAGAACTTTCGCACAACCGTACGAAGCGACCGACCGATGTGGGCTTAAGCTAAGACTTTACCCGACCATTCAAAAGCGTCTGCAATGGTTGAGAGCTTTCTCTTTGACAAATGAATTTTGAGCCCCCGGTTCGAAAAGCGAGAAACACTGAGGACGGATTGAGGCTCCAACGATTCAACGTCACAGAAGCAGAACCAAGCACGGGGAACCGCTGCGCATTCAGTGGTGGACGTGTTTTCCATGAAACCAGTCCCCCTGCAGGAAATCCTGTTTTACAAACGTCCCGACAGCTAAGTCAACTCTGCAAAACCCACTGCCTTCTTTGCATAGAAATTGTTGCAAGGAAAAAAATGGCAAGAAAGCTGCAATCTCCGACAGGTGGCTGTTAGATAACGATGTCTAGGAACAGACGACGGAGCAGCCGGAAAACGTCCTACATACTTGAACCTATTCTTCATCATCGCCGGCGGTGGTTTCCATTCACAGATA
Source organism: Anopheles funestus (assembly GCF_943734845.2). Classification (NCBI taxonomy): domain Eukaryota; kingdom Metazoa; phylum Arthropoda; class Insecta; order Diptera; family Culicidae; genus Anopheles; species Anopheles funestus. Next base: position 32,312,707 of record NC_064598.1, on the reverse strand, counting down.
CAAAAAAATATATCCATCCTTGATGGTTGGTTTCTATTTCGTCATTTGTAAATCATTTCCACCCACCAGACAAATGAAACGGCCTGTTGGTAAGCTGTTCGGAACGAAGCATCAAAAGGTAGAGAAGAAGGGATGGTATCTATTTATTTAGTACTGGAAGCGGAGCCTATTAACAGCTACTGAACACATTTGTAAAAGCGGCGTGATTTTTAACCTAGCAAACAGGATGAAATGTATCACTTAATAGAAGATTCTTTGAAATAACCACTTTCCACTATGCTTTATACAAGCAGAATTTCACTTATATTACAAGCAACATATCAAGCAAAAAAATTGCAAGGTGATCTAAAGTTACCTTCTAATTTCTAATAATTTTGCATTTGGACTTCTTTTTTGACTTTGCCCAATTGTATGCTTACAGGGAAATAAAAATGATAGGGTGCGTAGAGCCCACTTTAGGGAAACGCGCAAGTGAATATGAAAGACACGAGATTGATATGGAAACACCCAACATCGTTGAAGTATCGTGTGCCATTGATATGGAATGTCAAATGAGCAGGCTGTTTACTTACGGGAGAATTGAAGAGTTCAGATATAATTTTTTTAACAAAATTTTAAACAAATGATTTACAAAATGTGAATTCAAAATTATTGTTAACAATAATAAATCACAAACAGCGTACTTTTCATGAAAATTGAGATGAAAATTTAAATAATTATCAGCGTAACGAAGAAAAACATAACAACAACAATCGTATGAATCTGACATTCCATATCAATGGCACACAGAACTATATCAATTTTGGCATTTTCACTAACGTATTCTAACTTATTTCATATTCACTTGCGCGATTCCCTAAAGTGGGCTCGCCGCACCCTATCATTTGCGTTTTCATGTATAGCAAAAAGATCGTATCATTGTATTATCAAGTTCATCTTATTAAGACTATTTCATCACTAAATTATTTCCAATTTTGATTTTAAAATATATTCAACACATGGCAAAAATCACTATTAGTATCGGGAATTTTTTTGAACAAATCATTGATCACATCAATTAGCACATATTTGAAATGAATTGCATTCCCACTGCTTTCAATCTCGTGCTGCATTTTCTCACAGCAAACAGAAAGGAAAATTCCTTTCATTGAATTGTTTTTTTTTTCTCTGACGAAAAAAAAATATACAAACAAAATTCCTGTACAACTTTGCCCCACAATCCGCTTATAACGGAGTACGCTTTCAAAGTCAGCTTTCGCCAGTCGTTCGATGCGGGTGCAATGATGCGTGATTCCTTTTAACAAAAAAAAAGAAAAGCCAACTTCCTTCTATACAGCACCTTCCAAACCGAAGCACACGAACGGATGGCACAAGGAAACCGGAAAATGGCCGAACGAATTAATGTGGCAATTTGTCTTCGTTTTACTGCCACGGCATCAGCATCGCAGTAGCACCACCATCGAAAGTTAGCGTAGCCTCGGGGTGAATGTTTTCAATTTTCTACGATTTCTGTCTTTTTCTTTTCACGAGTACCAATAAAAGAAAAGCGGAAACACAAGTTCATTCTTTTACTAGCAGCGAAATATTCGCTCCGCAACAAAAGCGATTTAATCTGGTGAAAAATGGTATGAAAAAATTAAAATCTTCTTTCAAATCGATTGTGTTTGTAATTTTGTTTTTTTCGAACGCCACGAGCCAAAAAGTTATCTTTTTTTATTCTAAGACTACAATATCGAGAAAAGGAAGTACCGAAAACGACTTAAATGATGCTTTCATCTACCTTTCATCATTTCTTTGTGGTTCGGCTACAGGTGATCAAATCGATTAAAATCTAGGCCGGATATAGAGTCAACTGCATAAAACGATTTATGATTGGTAATTTTGAGCCTACGTACCGATTGAATGACTAAAAATCATCACTAATTGAGATTCCGATTTGCTAAGAAGCACAGGATTTATCGATTTCGATATCAATTGTTGAATGAATATAAAAGCATCTATAGAACTTACTTGTACAAAAGAGGATGAAAATGGATGGTTTAAGGTGCTTTTGAAAATATGTCTCAAAATGGTTTTTTTTTTTTGGAATTTCCACTCTAAAGGCACCCTAACTAATTGACTTCCGGCGTTATTTTTTTAGGTATAATCACTAGTCCTTAAATTAATCAAACCTTCGTGTGAACCGTATCTCAAATTCTATAAAAACCTTCTTCCCTCAATTATGGAGGCGCGGATGATTCATTTGTATTTTCCAGCACCCCTACCACCCAAACAACATGGCCGATAGAGTCGCATAAAAATAGCCTTCTTAAAGTTTGCCCACACTTTAAGCCCCCTGTTTGCCGAGCACGTACATCCTCGGTGTGCACATCCCGTGTGTTGGCAAAAGAACAACGGAAGTTAAGAAAGAAGTGCCGTACGAATGTGCCATTGACGTTCAGGCTACCACCAACGGGGTAGCACAGTAAGATAGAAATGGGAAACCTCGGTAATACCCCAAAACGTCTACCGTAAGCTCTATGGTTGGCCACCATTTTCACTCCACCAGTGTGGTGTAAATGGAGTTGTACGAAACCACTTCTGACAGTGATAACCGTGGTCGTGGAAAACTCCACCTTCAATCTCAAGGGGGTAGAAGAAACCGAAGCACGCGTGCGGGACGTAGCCGAATGTATAACGAAGCACTTCCGGGACCACCGTTCACGGGGTTTTGAGTCGGCTGGACGAGAAATAAATCATAATTTAATTGAAATTTAATCCTTCACGGCTCTGTAGTGGATCTTCTTTTTTGGGAAGACATGCAACACAAGGGGCAGAGAAATGTGAAAGCCGACAGTGAGCCAAAGTAAAATGGATTCATTACATTTGTGCACAGCAGGGTAATAAATAAATGTGTTATCGAAAAGTGAGAACGAAAGCCTTGAATAATCGGTCTGTAATAAAATTTGCAATATGTTGAATCTTGAAATCGAACTAATGAGTTTGTTATGCTCCATTACTCGCAAGTGTAAAATAGCAAATGATCATTTAAATGTAATATGACAAGATAGATTAAAATAGTAATTTAATTTACTTTAAAATATAAACGAATTTTTAAATTAATAATCAATCATCAATAATAATACAGAAAAATAATCAAGAAAAAATTTAAAAAAAAACAATAATTAATACAAATATTTTATTTTCATGTTGACTCACACCATCGCTCTAACAATCAATTAATGATTTGACTAAAGCTTAATTTTTTCGATCAACACTTTCCTGTTTTGATTTACTCTTTGTTGTACGGAACGCAATAAGTTGTTTTCCAAACAATGTTTTGCTTGCAAATCCACACCAGACACCAATTTCAACCGCCGTACCACAAAGTTCATACCGAACAGCAACAGCAACCGGTAATCGAGTAGATTGAACTGATTGACGCTTTAAGTGTGCCCTTTTGCCACGTTTGAATCATTGAATCCTTTCGCAGCGTGGAAAATCGATAAAACTCGGCAGCGGCACCAGTGCTGGCTGGAGCCCACATACCACACCACTGTGACTTTGCTAACTGTGGTGAGTGTTGTTAAAACACTTTTCAAAAATCAATTTCCGTGAAAGTTGTAAACAATTTTGGCTCACCTGGCGAAACCCATAGAAAGTTCTTCCCCGAGAAACTTTACGTTTTGCTTTAAAACTCCCATTTATTCATGTTAGCGATATCGGAAGGTTGTTTTGCAATTTGATAGATGCAAATGAAATACCACTATTTCAGTGGTGCATAAGTCTATCAATCGATTAGATGCACTTGGGGTCGTTAAATGTTAACTCAGCCTTGCTAACAAAAGGTAACGATGAGTTTGTTCTTTGTGCTCGATATTTTATTGATGTAAATATATTTTTTTATATAAATTTACTAACAAAAGAAAGTTTAATTATGTGACTAAAGGAATGTTAAATAAATTAAGGAAAACACAAAGATTTTCTCATGCACTATCTGCCTTAGGGAGAGTAAATGAAGACTAACAGCAATCACAAAGAAATGCTAAAAATAGCATTTATGCATTAAAGGCGAAAACTTAATCCGTAACCGATTCACAACATGTCCAAATCATCCCTAGGGCAAGACATGTTCCAAGAAAAAAACCCCGTTCACAAATTACCGCCAGTCATGTCATTAAGCCAGCTCACAATCGCTACGCAAGCTGAAACGAAAGATCGACACCCTTCATTTGCCGTCGGTAGATGCTATTTGCGATTCAGTTGTTCACGCGTGTTCTTCTCGGAGGGGCCTATTGTTACCTTCTAGTAGCTCTCATTGTCCGTATCATTGACGTCAGTGAGCGGTGGATTATAGAAGAAAAAAACACAAACAATAATAGAAAATAAAGCGAAATCCTATGGCTGCGTTACCACCGTAAACAACAAGGGTTTGGTACTTTGGATACGGAATTTTTTAGCGGCAAATCCTTCCGCAATCAAAAGTAACGCAACCCGATAGAATGCGAACGTCATCAGACATTGGCGGAAAAGAAATTTACACAATGAAGTCTTATATCAGCATTGTAATTTACAACCATTAGAAGCCTGTTAACATTACCGATGTTATTTTTTTTCCTTCACCTGTACTAGCGTTATTTCCTTATTTTTGTACTAACTCACCTTTGCTTTACTGTTATTAGCTATTACTATTATTACTATTATTAACTAATGTTATCTATTATTAACTAAACTTTAATGTAGAAAATGGACAAAATAGATTATGAAAATCACTTTTTAGAAATATTATTGATAATTCCCACAGCAAGTAACACAGAAAGCTCTATCAAGAGTATTTATTTCCTTTGTCCCAACGCAATTTTGTAGCATGGCAGTTACTCGTTTTCGAGAAAATTGTTCCACAATCCATTAGTGTAGTCTGTTTCTCCTTGAATAAACAGCTTTTTGAAGCTTAGATGCTTTGAACGAAAGCAAAAATGCTTGAACAAACATCAAATGGGTAATCAAAAACTTATTCCAACTTTGCTATTTTCACCTATCTATTATCTCACAGTTGAATATTTCTATGTTCCTTTCTACTTACCGATTGCTTACTGATGAATAAATGTACAGATATGCATGTTCAATTTCCGTTTTTCCATGTCATTATGTTGATTTCGTTTACCTATAATAAAATAGAAAATAATGAGCTTAATAATGTTATAGAGCATTTAACTAAAAATCAGGGCCGAATGATTTTTATATGTACTATAAATTACTATAATGCCTCTGAATTCAAAAGCAACGCACAGTTTAATATTATTGACACTCTTTAATACCTATCGTTAGTGCTACGTTTATGTGCAAAATGTACAAACAACTAGGCGTCTCCATTTCTAATAAACTTCAGCGCCACCATGCGTCTCCATCAAATAGGATATTTTGTTTGTTTTTTGATAATTTTGATTGTAAGTTTAATTAAAATAATCAGCGCAATCACCTTTTTTTCATTTTTGTTTTGAAGCACAAAATTAAATGCTTTTTTTAATGTCGATTAGGAAGCAATGAATGTTTCCATCACTGGGGCACATCACGGTTTAAGTTAGAAAGCTTAAGCTGTAAGCCGGCATCTGTCAGATAATCGAGCAGATATCGAGCAGTGAAAAGGTACCGGGTTGTATCGTTAAGAACAACATAAGGTATTTTTTACTGAACCAAAATATGAGGAAAATAAATTTGAGTTTGAAATCGAGATCTGAATGGTAAACGCAACGGTATTAATCAAAGTAAAGTACTGCATGATGCACAAAAGGTTAGGCTGGATGCTGCTGTTGTATGATAAAGAATGAGAACACCTCTGAAATATACGTAGCAGAAAACAGTAGCATACAGTAGCGCAAAGGTTCGTAGTTTGAAAGTACAGTTTCATGTGTCGTTTCATACCGTTTTAATACATTTAACACCGTTGCGTTTACCATTCAGATACACATTTCAAATCCCATTCGGACCAAACCCCCGGGGCAAGGAATGACTTTCCGGCTACGTGTTAAAAAATAAGTCAATACGACCACGCCGTTCTAACGAAAAAAAATAATAATTTAAATTAATTAATTTTAACAACACATTACATGTTGAAACGTGTTAAATTTATGTGCATTTATGGATATTTGTTGATTTGTTTACATTTTCAGCATATGTGTAACATGGCCTTACCCTGTTTTGAACTGCTTGCAAATTGGTTTGTTTACATATTTGTCGAGCAGCTGATCGAGCTAATCGAGCAGTTTCCATCAGAAAAATTTTCTAATCCATATTTCCTAGGCTGAACTTGTATGTCGATTTGTATGGGGAACTGACAGCGGATAAGCCTCGAAACGTCAAAACGCATACAAAAAAAAGCTTAAGCCGTGATCTGTCCCACTGTTGATCTAACTTATTTATTTTATCTTTGGAAAAGCGTTAGTGGTCAAACAAAACGTGATGAAATTGTTGAAATTTTCCAAAACCAACCGAAAACGGAGCAGCGAAATGGACCTTTATTAAATTATCGTTTATCAAATCCTTCGAACAGCACATGCATGAATGATTGTTATGTGTACTATAAATTGATTGAATTAAAACCCGCATTATATTTAAGATTTAATGTCTCTGGCTTCAAATGCGACGCATAGCTTCATGTTATTTTCTAGTCCATCTGTGACACTTTTTAGCGCGTATTTTTGATGTTACGTTTATGTGTAGAATGTACAAACAACTAGGCGTCTCCATTTGTACTACGCTTCAGCGGCACCATGCGTCTCCATCAAATAGGATTTTTTTTTTGTTTCAGGATAATTTTGATTGTAAGTTCAATTAAAATTAACAACTTTACAGCTTAAAAAAGCTTAATGAACAAAATTTATTTTTTTAAAAACTGTACATTAAAAATGTATTTTATTTGTTAAAACGTTTCTTATTTCAAAAATAAAACTAGATAAGACTCATCCCATTTTACTAACAACATAATCATCATTTTTTTTCTTATTTTAAAGCACACAATTCAATATTTTTTCACACAATATCGATTAAGAAGCAATAAATGTTTCCATCACTGTTGATCTAACTTATTTACTTTAGCTTACCCCTGCATTCAGTAACATAACAAATCAACAAAGACCATCGGAAACGCTAGAAAAGCGTTAGCGGTCAAACAAAACGTGATGGAATTGTTGAAAATTTTCCAAAACCAAACAAAAACTGAGCAGCGAAATGGACCTTTATTAAATTATCCTTTATCAAATCCCTTGAAAAGCACCTAAAACACAACGGAATGTCCATCCGAATGTGAGTCTACTCTGTATGGGGAAAAAAACACTTTCGAGTTTCTTTTTTGTTACAAAAAAACTGCCTTAATATGGGAAGCAATAAAAACTCGTTGTAAAAAAACACTACCACAAACGAATTTGTGGTTTAGTTGTTTTTTTTTTGATTCGGTTGTTTTGTCAAGAGCCGTGAAGCAAAAACATAAAAACTCTGTTTGCGTTCATACCTCAACAATCGTTTAGAAGGCTATGTAAGCCTTTTTTGGTTTGGAGTTTTTTTGTTTCGTTCACAACAACCGTTGAGAAGTTAATTTGAGGATAATTGGTACATAATTTGAAATCATTCAGGATTCCTGTTTATTTTTTTCTTTTATTAGCTGAGGATTGAAATGTCGAAGATGGGATGGGAAAAAGGTAAATTGGATTAATATGGCAGAGGATGATCTTTATTTTTATGATTATTTAGCGAAAGAATTTTCCCTATAATCTACGATGCAAACAGATCACGAATGATAGTTGAATCGATACTCATTCTTCCACTTGTTGACGTTATTATTTTTTTGTGTTTAAGACAAATGGGCTTTTTAATTAATAAAAATTTGTTTGAACGGACAAATATGTTATGGACAATAAATTATGTTCATGATTTTCGAAGAAAATTAATTCAATCAAATCTACGTATACGAAATAAATACAATTTTTCTGTTCTATCGTTTTACATTACAATGTGTTTCAAAACGCTTGAAAGTTGTTTAATTACATGGACAGAACTATAAACTGCCTTTTTGTACACCCGAAACGTAATCTTTGCTCACGCGGCATGTCAACGGTTGATGCTTTAACTTAACTTCTCACAATGCCAAGCTGATGGGTTGTGACACAGGCAGTTTGGTTTTTGTTTTCTTTTAACAGCACAGCAGCAGCATATTCTTTCGCCCGTATACCATTAAACAGAACAAACTGTGTCGAAGTGTGTGGTAGCGGATATGCTATTTACCGTACTCCACACCATCGTAAGCCCAGAGCTTGCAAGCATCAATGCACTCCCGATGAAAGCAAAACAGTGTCGGAAACTTTCACCAATTGTCGATATTACTTAGCGAGAAATGGTATACTACCAACACTACCTTCTCCTCCATCAACTTGACGTCTTTTGCTATGAATAACCATTGCTACCTTTTTTGGCACAAGTGCCATTTCTGCTTACTATCGGGGATAAACTTCCGCGACCTGTGAATCTACGTGCTATCTGAACGTTGAACGTCCGTTTTTTCCTCCACCCCCTTAACCAGAAAAGAAGATATCTCGAAGGAAGACAAAGTTTTTTGCTGCCATCCACATTCTTCTAAACGTCACTCCAAAACTTTAACGTACCATAGGAAGAGCGGTAAGTTTCGTTTCCTTCTGGAAAGCAGCACAAAAGGTAAACATTTTCCCTGAAGCCGCAATAACTTCTAGCCGCTGACCAGTGAAGCAATTTTTGTGCCAAATCCTCAACAACGCAGGTGCGCCTCCACCTGCTATACTCTCTGACACCTTAGGGGAACACAATTTTCGACACTGAATTCTCACAAAGCATCACAAAGAGAACTTGCTGGTGGAATTCATTCGTGCGTTACAATAAAGGAACGAAAATCCAATCCAATGGTATTGAGTCTGAAAACAGCTATCGATCGGAAAGAAAATGGCAATATATGAAGATGTTTCCAAGATGGCCGGTTGTATCGTAAATATCGAAAACAGGTTAAAAATAGCATCGAAAGTCGTTATATAAAAGAATAGAAACTCATACAAAATAGGAAATAAACTGCTGTGAAAAAAAAACATTTCAAAAACAAACAAAACAGTTTCGAAATAGTTCCACGTTATTCCTAATATAGCATTTATTCATCAAACAAACAAATTGTCACTCAAAGCAATTTGGCTCACGTGTACACGGCAAAACTTCATTAGGCAATGTAAAAACGTACTTCTTCATGTGCGGAAGGAAATATATCCATCACAAACTCAATAAGTTAAATTTGATTTGGCCTCTAATTTACTTTAACAGTCAAACTAAGCTTTCACAAGATGTACAGATGGCTCCAAAAAAAAAACACACACACACTTACAAATGCATATGGCAGCAGCTTTTCACGAGAACGAAGATATTCTCCGCGACAAGTAACTAGAAGCGAGTGCCCAACGCAGCATATTTTTCCACCAAATGTCATGCTCTAGCAGACTGAGTAGATTTTCGGTTCGGTTTTCTTATTAGGCTATTCTCATACGTATCTGTAGATCAAATTTAGCCAGCAAGTGTAAAAAATCCAATTTTATGCCCAATTTGATGAGTAAACTCGTGATTGAGTATATGGTATGTAGTATTCGTTTGGAACCGCTCCATTCGACCACGATACGCAACACGCAGCATGATTTATGATTCTTTTAAAATATATGCCAACCATGCGCCATTTTGAACTCCATCTTTTTTCCGCTTCATAATGAAAATAAAGGCTCCTTGTTAATACCTTGGATCCGGCGGGGCGTTGCATCAAGCTTTTTGTGTAGAATGAAGCATAAAACCAAAAATAGACATTGACACATGATGGCAATCACTGGAACCATGTGCAAATCGGTTGCCGATGATCCCTTGCCATTTTTGTGCTACACTTTTTCCGGCATCTTTCGCCAATTATGAACCTTCCAATCACTTACACCGTCAACTCCCGAGCCATGTCATACGCTATCAGCTTTTCTTGTTTGCTTTTATTTTCCTGAAAGCTTACAGACACCAAGTAGCAGAAGGTAGCGCACTGGCAATAGAGTGAAATACACTTGAGCAGAACAAACAACGTTGACGAAGAAGATCATACAGAAGCACGCTTTTCAGCTTTCGGTTTGCTGACATCAAAGTCACAGCGATATGAGAAGCGGCGCGTGCCTTTCACGTACATGCTTCAGCGCTTCGGGGCGTACTCTTTGCTTCCAGCTGCCCGGCGTGTGTGTGTCATGCCTTGCTTTGACCTGAAGTCAAACGGAAAGCCTGCAACAGTGATGTTATCAATACGCGAACAAACATGAAGACAAGCGCAAAAAAATGACTCTTTTCTAGGTTCTCCAAAATGGCTCTTCACCTTTTGCCATGAACAAATTCACAATTATTGCCACAATGATGTGCAATGAAAAGAAAATTCAATTTGAAACGTTTTGTATCACAGATGGATCTCCGTATCATTTCCAAAATAGCTTAATTGCCTCCATAAAAGCAGCTTTCAATGCTTAGGCATTGTTAAACATTTTCGAATACTAAATAGCATACAGTTTAAGTTTTATCGGCAACAGGCAACAACATAAAAAGGCACCACAATACCAACTACATATTGAGCATTAGTCGAAGACACGACACAACACATCCAAAATGGGACGTAATACGATTTAATAATGCTCTCTAAAATGGCTTTTGCGATGATTTTGAAATTTGATTTCATACATTAATTTAACTTTCCATTGGTGTGTCGTCTTCCCGGACCCAGGAAAAATCCGTGCGCCGCACTGCAACCGTATTAATGCTGGAAAAAATATGCTCTGATGCTTCTTGCAGCCCCAAGGCAAGTGGTGGACGGCTGTATATTGTCGTGTTTCGTAACACGATTCCACAGCGCCGTTCACCATTTCTTTCTTTTTTCCCCCGCCAACGCTACTGCCGCCATCGACGGCAAAAGCTCACTGGTGAGGACACAATTTGCTGAAGTATAATATTGCTGAGTAGCATATTTGCAAAAATCTGGTACAAAATTGAACCATGTAGATTGTTTCTTCCTTTTCCTTTTCTTATCGTTCCTTTTTTGTTTCACTATATTTCACTCCTCTGGTGCTTCCTTTTTTTACACGCTCTTCTTCTCGCTTTTAAAGTACTTGTTGATCTGATGTCCATGCTAATGGAGTTGTGCTTGAAAAAAATAATTTTCCTTCTTTCGAACACGTTCCTACACTCAACAACTAATTATGTGAGCATAAATTACTGGCTGGAATGTGATTTTTAGTGCTTTTTAGTGGCTGGCTGCATCCTTATCCGTTATCTTGATCTTGGAAAAGATATTTTGCCTGCTTTTATTACATGGGAAAAATATAAAATGTGATCTGATTTTTAAGTAAGCAAAAAAAACCGAAACACACTGTCATATTCATAAAAAAGGAACGTCTTAGAACCGATGACTTGAAGCATATAAAACACTCGATGATGGTGAAATTTATGTAAATACATTCACAAAACTTTCTCCTTAGCGAGCGGTAACAAAAGTCTTGTCGGCTTGAAGTATTGAAGAAAGCAATTCAACGATGCAGTGCGAAAATAGTGGCTGACTGCTTTGGAATTATTACGCAAAAGCTATTTGCCACCGAGGTTGCATGGAAACAAAGTGAAAAGTTTGTTGTTTTTTTTTTGCACAAAACCTGTTAAACGCTACCAAGGGCGTCACTCGCCGATTGTATGACAAGTTTACAATTTGATTATTCTGCACCATAGCTTCAATTGGCGGTAGAATTCTTGCCCATTTGAATAATAAAAAGGTGTAAGTTTTGTATGTCCTTTTATTTGCTTTTTAAAACACTATTTATTTAAACAGCGAACAACTTCAAATGTATGTGAAATAATATTCCAAAAACAGTGTAAAAATGTTTATTATCGGTTTTATTGTAAACATCCAGAATTTTTTTTTTATTTAAACGTAATATTATTAAAATAAAATTCAAAGATGGTAATACATACATAACATATGTGAAATTGGGTGACGAGAGCGTGTAAGCGACAGTGAGCGTGAGAGTGAGCGCGAGCGTTAGGATGAGTGCGAGCGAGTGGGGAGAAGTTTATCGGCTATCCTGATAAACTGATTTTTTGTGAATTCTAATTTCTTTCTCACATACATGTAAAGAATTAAAAAAAAGTAATAATATGTAAAAGGAAATATTATATTTTGTAAACACCCTGTGCTGGCGTCCTGATGGCAGTTAAAAAGACAATCAGCAGGACGCGAGAAAACAGTGTTCAGCCATCCATCGTGAACTTCGGACCGAATAAAAGTGAACTGTTACTCAAAACCAATTCTTATTCTTCTCATTTGGTGTCAGAAGTGGGATACGATTCCCGGAAGAAACGGTCAGCGCTGTGTGCGCGAATTTAAGCTGTGTGCACTAGAGTAGCTGTGTGCGTTGGGATACTGCGTGTTCCCGGTAAGCGCTGTGTGCGCGAGTTAGTGCTGTGTGCACTAGTGTAGCTGTGTGTGTAGGGATACTGCGTGTTCCCGGTAAGCGCTGTGTGCGCGAGTTAGTGCTGTGTGCACTAGTGTAGCTGTGTGCGTAGGGATACTGCGTGTTCCCGGTAAGCGCTGTGTGCGCGAGTTAGTGCTGTGTGCACTAGTGTAGCTGTGTGCGTAGGGATACTGCGTGTTCCCGGTAAGCGCTGTGTGCGCGAATTAGTGCTGTGTGCACTAGAGTAACTGTGTGCGTTGGGATACTGCGTGTTCCCGTTCAGCGCGGTGTGCGCGAGTTTGTGCTGTGTGCACAAGAGTAGTCGTGCGCGTCAGAATAGTGCTTGTTCCTAGTAAGAGCTGTGTGCGACATATAGAACAATGGATGTATCGAGCAAGATCGCGGAGTTGGTCGAAAATTTCACGCGAACCGGGTTGGTTAAGAAATGTGAAGAGAAAAACCTTGCTACGGCAGGTAACAAAGAAGAGTTAGCGTCACGAATAGCCAACCTGTGTGAAGCGGAGGAGAGGGGTGCTGAACCCACTCTGCTAAACTCGACCACCATGGGCGAATTCGCGGATGCGCAAGCCATGTCAGACGTGTTCAAGCCTGCTATGATTAACTTCAACGATGTTAAAGACGCACTGCCAACATTTACAGGTGATGGCAAAGGACTCGATGTTGCTAAATTTATAGCTGAGTTTGAGGAAAACGCGCTATTGTTGGGTTGGACCGATCTACAGAAGTTGGTGTATGGTAAGCGGCTTCTTGCAGGTCCAGCGAAATTGTTTGTTAGTAGCGCCAGTGGTCTGTGTTCGTGGAACAAACTTAAAAATACGCTTGCGGCCGAATTTCGTGAAGAAACCAAGAGTGTGGATGTCCATGAAGCGATGCGCGGCAGAAGGAAGAAAAAAGAAGAATCGTATATCGAGTACGTGTACGCGATGCAGGCGATTGCGAAGAGAGGGAATATGGACGAAGAGTCCATTTGTGAATACATCGTCCAGGGCATCGACGATGACCCTAGAAACAAAGTATGCTTGATGGGTGCCGCAAATCTGGCAGAACTTAAGATACAATTGAAAAAGTATCAAGCAATGAGATTGCAGCTGCCAAATGCACGTGGCGGAAGAGATAGTGCAACCATTAAAGATGCCGGTAGAAAGTGCTACAAGTGTGGGCAAATGGGGCATTTGGCCAGCACATGCAATACTAAAAGCATTGTACCGAAATGCTACAATTGCGGTTTGCCAGGGCACGAGGCAAGAATGTGCCGAAACGCGTCGCGTCCCAAATGTTTCAGCTGTGGACAAACTGGGCACAAGGCAAACGAGTGCGTAAATAAAACCAAGGTGGCCAATTCAAATTTGATCGTTGACGATCAGGAACCCACGGTGAGCATACAGATCGGCAATTGTGTATTGTACAGTTTATTTGATAGTGGTTGTTATTTCAATCTAATCACAAAAGCAGCCTTTCTCAAGATCGGAGCTCCACCCGTAAAAAACCTGGTCGTGGAATTGCACGGGTTCGGAGGAAAGCGCACTCGTGCAGAAGGGAGAATTTCGACGGACGTGTTCATAAACTCCCAATTTTACAGAGAAGTGCCTTTTTTCATCGTACCCGATGGTACAATGAAATATGAGGTCGTGGTAGGAAGAGAGTCGCTGCAGCTTGTCAATGCTGAAATTACAAAAGATGGAGTAAAGCTGATCCCGCGCGGTGAGCAGAGAGAGACAAGCGGCGCAGATGGTGTTTTTTTGTCTAATTACTTTGAAATGGACAATGATCCGGAAATAATGGTTCCAGAGAAGTATCGTGAAACCATAAAAACATATATCGACAATTATAAAGTGGTTCGTAGTGATAGTAACGAGGAAAACAGTACCGTGAAATTAGAAATTGTGCCCGACGAGAACATCCAACCATTTAGGCATTCACCCGCTCGCTTGGCATATTCGGAAGAAGAAGCGGTGAATAGGCAAGTGGAAGAATGGTTGCAGGAAGGTGTAGTGCGTCCGTCGTGTTCGAATTTCGCTAGTCGCGTAGTAGTAGTAAAGAAAAAGGATGGAACGAATCGAGTGTGCGTAGACTTCAGACAACTGAACACAATGGTCCTAAAGGATGGGTTTCCTATCCCGGTGATCGAAGAGGTGCTGGAAAGGCTACAGACAGCGCAGTGGTTTACTATAATGGACTTAGAAAATGGGTTTTTCCACGTTCCTGTGGAGGAGAATAGTAAAAAATACACTGCGTTTGTCACGAAAAAAGGCCTATACGAATTCAATCGCGCACCTTTTGGGTTCTGTAACTCGCCCGCCGTCTTCATTCGCTATGTGAACGATATATTCAGAATCTTGGTGAACGAAAAGGTGATGGATCTGTACATGGATGACATTGTGATACACGGCGAAACAGACAAAGAGTGTATAGAAAAAACAGAAAGAGTGTTAGCGGTTGCGGCTGCAAGTGGTTTATCTATAAAATGGAAAAAATGTAAATTTATGCAGCGATCAGTGCATTTTCTCGGACACAATGTTTGCCAGGGTACGATTTCACCTGGAGCAGAAAAAACGAAGGCTATTAAACACTTTCCCGTACCTAAAAATGTCAAGGCGGTACAGTCGTTTCTGGGTCTTACGGGATTTTTCCGAAAGTTTGTTAAGAAGTATTCACTCATCGCTAGACCTCTTACCGATCTATTGCAGAAGAATGAAGAATTCCGAATGGGGGAGTGTGAACTCAATGCGTTTGAATCTCTGAAACAGTTGCTAATAACAGAGCCGATACTGAGAATTTATGACAGAAATGCCGAAACAGAAGTGCATACAGATGCGTCCATGAAAGGATTTGGAGCGACAATGTTGCAATGGTTTGATGGGGGACTGCATCCAGTGTATTATTGGAGTAAGAAGACAACAGAGGCAGAAGCTAAGCAACATAGTTATGTGTTGGAGGCAAAGGCGATCTACCTTGCGTTAAAGAAGTTTAGACATTATCTGCTAGGTACAACGTTCAAACTTGTTACAGATTGCAACGCATTTAGACAGACTCTCAAGAAAACGGAAGTTCCCCGAGAGGTGGCGCAGTGGGTACTTTACCTCGAAGAATTCAATTTTGAAGTGGAACATCGTGCGGGTGACAAATTAAAACATGTTGACTGCCTTAGTCGATACCCTCGATTAACAATGACGATAACGTGTGATGTGACGGCTAGGGTTAAAAGAAGTCAACAAAGAGATGAGTCTACAAAAGCTATTTGCGAAATTTTGAAGGACAGACCATATGCGGACTATAAAATGAAAGGTGAAATTTTATACAAGTGTGTTGAAGGACAGGATCTCTTAGTTATTCCACGTGATATGGAAAAACAATTAATATCGGACACTCATAATGAAGGTCATTTTGCATATCATAAAACGGTGCACGCTATTAAACAAAAGTATTTTATACCACATTTGGAGAACAAAGTAAAACAGATCCTCAATAGTTGTGTGAAATGTATCATTCACAATAAGAAGTTGGGACAAAAAGAAGGGTTCCTGTATGCCATCGATAAGGGTGATCAGCCGTTGCAAACCCTTCATCTCGATCACGTAGGGCCAATGGACGCTACGGGAAAACAATACAAGTACGTTTTGACCATGGTCGATGCATTTTCCAAGTTCGTTTGGTTATACCCTACCAAAACTACTGGAGCCGATGAGACGTTGAGGAAGTTGGAGTGCTGGTCGACAATCTTCGGTTATCCGGCTCGTGTTATAACCGATAGGGGCTCAGCTTTCACAGCGAACGTATTTGGTGAATATACTAACCGTCATGGTATACAGCACGTCGTATGCACAACGGGAGTGCCAAGGGGCAACGGACAGGCCGAGAGGGTCAACAGGACTATGTTATCGGTGTTGACAAAGCTGGCGTCAGATGATCCTAGTAAGTGGTTTAAGGTAGTACCGTTGGTGCAGCGAGCATTAAATTCACATGTTCATGTGACAACTAGTAAGTCACCGTTCGAATTAATGTTTGGTACCAGAATGAGAACTTCGGGCGCGGAAGATTTAGTAAAACTTCTAGAACAGGAAGTGTATGAGAACTTCGATGACGAACGACAAAAAATGCGCAAGAAAGCTATTGATGAAATTCATAACGCCCAACAAGTCTATAAAAAACATTACGATTCATCGCGAAAACCCGAAAATGTTTATGCCGTAGGAGATTTAGTTGCGATCAAGAGGACACAATTCGTAGCGGGTCGAAAGTTAGCTAGTGAGTTTCTGGGACCGTATGAAATTGTCAAAGTCAACCGTAGCGGACGGTATAAAGTAAAAAGGGCAGCTAATTGCGAAGGGCCAAATATAACAACGACGAGTTGCGACAATATTAAATTGTGGTCATACGCCGCAAACGAAGAAGCTATGTTATCAGGAGATGAGATGGAATCGATCGATTAAGGTTATAAGTGTATCTTCTAGATTCTTCAGGGGCTGAAGAGCGGTCAGGACGGCCGAATGTAAAGAATTAAAAAAAAGTAATAATATGTAAAAGGAAATATTATATTTTGTAAACACCCTGTGCTGGCGTCCTGATGGCAGTTAAAAAGACAATCAGCAGGACGCGAGAAAACAGTGTTCAGCCATCCATCGTGAACTTCGGACCGAATAAAAGTGAACTGTTACTCAAAACCAATTCTTATTCTTCTCATACATCATACATAATACATACGTGATACGTTGAAAGTCATGTACTACAAACACAGATACAAATCTGACAATATAATTTTTCTCAACAACTGTGTTTACTCTCATATGTCTAAAATGCAATTTCAATTATTTTTAAAACCACGTTTGATGATCCTTATTGATACGCAATATACTCATCTCAAAATACTACCTTTAAGGAAAAAAAACGTTTCTGTGCCCTTCACAAAAAGAAAATGGGACAACGAAAAAACCGAATCGAAAAGATTAATGTATAACCGTTCATCGGTCACTGAAGAGTGATTTGCAAAAAAAAAAAGATGCTCAGAGGACAAAACATCTTTTCAGAATAAAGATCCAAAGCTTGAAGGGTCTAACTGCACGACCCATATAATACCCAACTGGGGACCAGAGTCAACCAAACGTTTGGTTGCAGGCATCGAACATTGATCGGGGAAGGAGAATGATTTTTATTTTTCGGGTCAGTATGCTTTACCGAGATCAGCAAAGGAACGAAAAAGGAATCCCCGATCAAGACCGCCACAGCAAAGAAAAAAAAACGTATCAAGGGAAAACAAATTTAAGCAACCATTATGACACGCATTCCTCCGGTCTCTGTTTTACGAACTTTGAGAAGATCCAGGCGACAGTATTACGGACACTTTGTTTCTTTTTCAATTCTTCAAGGATTTCTTCAATAAAACCACCATACCAAAAAAAGGTAAGGTAATACAAACTCTCAAGGGCTATCGTGCCCAACGGTAAAGTCATCTGACAGCGCCAAAGGCAAAGTAAGAACGGCAGATCGGACGCCGTAACACAACCGTCTTACAGCGGTAACCATACTGCCAAAGACTTTCGAACAGACTTTTTCCCCCCGCGAAAGATCTGCCTCCTAAGAAGGCACAAGGGACCATCGGTACGCGATGGGCCATTTTCGGAAAATGGTGCACCCGGGGAAACCTGGGGGCGTATTACATGTTTCTAATCTTTCGCACCGAACCGGACCGGCATGAAGGGACCGGCACGAAGTCACGTGTCGCCCTTTTTTTGTCTCTTTCCCATGTCGAATTTGTTGCGTATTGAGCGATAAAACATCGGCAACGAAGAGACTCCAACGGTAGAACGAATGTTCACTGCGGGTGATTGATAATTCCTTTAGGGATCAATTCGTCATTAGAAACCTTCGGTGAAATGAAACTCCTCGCATTACTTCCGATGGAATTGGTTGCAAGCGAATCTACTTGGAATTGGGCGTACGCTTGAGATCCAAAATTCAAAAGAACCAGAACGCGGGCATTAGTTACGATCTGCTTATGGACCGGCGGCAAACTAAAACTAATTACAAAAATGTCCTCTCGGTTGCTATGATTATGCGATATACGGCAAAGGTTGTACCATTAGTCATAGCTTACAAATTACGGTACGCATTTTTAATTAATTCCAAGTAAATGTTACTCCACCCCTTGGTGCCACACAAAGATTGAGATAAATGTGCCATTTTGTGGTAATGGGCGATGCGTTACGAGTTTCATGATTGCACACTTCGTCGGACAAATGTCATCTATTTTGCCGTGGACAGAAACTAACGACTTTCACACGAAGATTTTCTGAGCAGCAGCTTCCCCCATGGAGACACTTTCGTTAATGCATTGACAGTATCCTTCAAGATATAGTTCCCACAAACACACACACACACACATGGATTTATCCTCTCTCTATTGC
The DNA here is from genome assembly GCF_943734845.2 of Anopheles funestus. Taxonomy (NCBI): domain Eukaryota; kingdom Metazoa; phylum Arthropoda; class Insecta; order Diptera; family Culicidae; genus Anopheles; species Anopheles funestus. Next base: position 32,293,797 of record NC_064598.1, on the reverse strand, counting down.
AATTTCTCTTCCAGCCGTGTCTTGTTCTTCAGTCTTCTGTAGCACTCGAGAGGGTATTCAAGAGTGTGATCCATCGTTATTCACCGCGCACACATATAAAAACATCCCTGCGATGTGAGGATGAAACTATGACGTTCAACACATCCCTGCACATCACTCTGCCGGAAGAGTACGGAACGACTCGTTGACCGTGCCCAAAAAGGAACGCGAGATGAGATTGATGGCACACTTCTTCACATCTCGGCCTGTCACGCGTCTGATAGCTTGACGTTCTGTCTGTACATGTAGCCGCAGTTGGTTCTAAGAATAGAAACCGTGGCCTTCATCCTCCATCCCAGCAGGGTGCTTTCAGTTGAACCAGTTTTTTAACCACAAAAGCTGATCTCTGACGAGCAGGGAAAGCAAGGGCCGACCGAGGCTAACAATTGTTTTCCGCTTTATGGTGAAGTGAAACCAGATTCCTTGGTGGGGTGAAACCAGATTGTACAGAAGATGCGAACTGGCCACAACAGATTATTCATAGGATGTTGTAGTAGGAAGAAGGTCCTGCACATCCTTACTTTGTACAAGCAGCTAGGTTCTTTCATCTTTCACTTCTATCAGTAAATAGTAAAATAAAATAAATAGTAAACCATAGTCACAATAACATAAAACCATGCATACAACTGCATTCGGAAAATTACACCACAGTCTTGCGTAGCGAATCTTTTGAATCGATCGCAAACAAATAATAAATAGCTTTTGCTCGTCAGATTATCGAATTACTTTGAAAAGCTTTTAAATAATTACCGCTTGTGGCTAGCAGCATCCGCTATAGACGACAGGTTGGAGCAAAATGACATGCTAACCGGATTAGAAGTTTCAATAACCGAGAAGAGTAAGACGCCATTCGGTGTTGGTGTGGTTTGTTCTGGTAAAGCTCATTCAGAAGTTAGTTTAGTGAGATTGGTACACAGTACTGCAAATCTCATTGTAAGGGTAAGTAATTCCAAATTTATCATCTTCCAGTAGATGGAAAATAAGAAATCAATGTCATATTTAATGACAAATTCCAATTCATAACTTAGCAGAAAAAAGTTAAACAGCTTTAAGCCTGTTAAAGAAATAAAAATGAATTTAAAATTGTAATAAACTAAAATTGTAAATTAACAATATCTTGACATAACCACCCGTCAGGGTATATCATTTTGTCTTACCATTAAGTTAACTAATCCTATTTTCCCTTCGGATAGTAAATCCTCAAGACCCGGCGCAACGACGGTTGAAGATTTCCTGAGAACTTAAAACCTCAGGAACTCACGAGTGATTTCGAGTGATTTGCGTTTTGAAGAAAACCTGGCCCATTGACAAAAACCTCAAAAACTTTTTGAGACAACTTTTCAGGAATCGTTTTGACAGAACCGATGCATCAGCTGCGAGAGACTTAGGAAGTTTGAAGAAATATCTCAACTGTCTTGGCCCCCCGGCTTCAGAGCTTATGCAGATGGATTTAATAATTATCAAAAAATTGCTTGTTTTGTTTTTTGATATTTATTGGCTACCTAATTTTATAATTTCATATTGCATGGTGAAGTAAAAAGAAATTAATCTCAACTTAAAATTAAACATAACTATTTATGTTCAAATTTTTCAAGACTTTTGAGGGTCACGTAGGCCCCTACGAAGGCCAGGAAAGGCTTCGAAAAATTCACCAAAACTAGCATCGGAATAGCTCCTAGAGATATCTGGTTATAAGGACAACACCCAAAGAACATAAAAGTGAATGAAGTCAGCTATTGTTATGTTCACCAAGTGCTGGACTGGTACTGAATAACAATTCAGTTAGCAACAAAAATTGAATGTACTCATGGAACGTTTAATTTCTCTATAAAAAAGGTAAGTTAATATATTCTAGAACGTGAAAATATATGAAAAAACTACTAATTAGCAAAAGCAGAAATCCTTCTTTTTTAACAACTTCTCTTAACTTCATTTTATGCATGCGAAAGATTCACGCATTCCTCACAAGAAGCACCTATTCTAAAAACCCGGCAAACGGTGACAATCTACCTTATATAAAACATTTGCACATCTTCTATTATAGATGATTCCTCAACCATCGCAAGTACCGCCAAACGTACCAAACGTACTACAGATATTAAATATTATTCTTAATTAGCGTACAGCTGGAATTAAAAGCTGAATGTGGATATTGTTTTGCGAGACTGGGAAAGTTTTTTACCCCCGCAAGTATAAGACACTAGCAACCCAACGATATTGTTGCTGACGTCATAATGCTTTGCGTTATTCAATTTGACTACGTAATACTACGTTACAACTTGTCGGCGAATGAAGAAGACCACAGATCGTGGACGGGCATAAACAGTGTGGTTACACGACTGCAAACGGGGGATTTGCTACAAACGGTACATCTGATAAGTTTTTCCTATTTAAAAATTCGCATTCTCTCACCTTCGCACAGCACAACGTGCGCGTGTTCTCGCTTTCTGCTGTAGTAAGAAGAAAAATGGTACATAATTAAGCAAGCACAAACTGCAAATGAACACATTTCGGACGCAAGAAATGGTGCAAATAATTAAATGAAAATCTTTTCTTCTGCCACCTTCGCAATGACGCATTATGGAAACTTGTTTGTTTTGTTGATGTTTTTTATAATATTTACACAGTGCTGTAACTTTCTGTGTAACATTTTTTGCGTTTCAAAAAAACGATAATTAACGTGCAAAATGGCGTTTTCGTTTGTTGTTTAAAATTGTTCTACAAAAAAATAAAACGCTTTAAAGTAGTTTAAATTATAATGTAAAATATCACAATCATTTTTAGCTTTCACCCGTGCAGCTTCCGTGCACGGAACTGTCACGCCGCGATGAGTGTGAAGATAAAGGGTTACGGCAAACGGTCGATAATTCTCTAACTTCACCCGCGGATACACATCGCCCCCGTGGGGAGCGTAACATGTGTGGGAGCACGTTTAGGGACGGTTTATAGGTACCGGGAATGTTCTCCTGGTGCTGACAGTTTATGAGTTTTGATACATTAAATTTTCATTACTGCTGCTGCCATCATCCCTTCCGTGGTGTTGGTGCCTTTAGTAGTGTCTGGTGCGAACCGCGGTGTAACAATTCGAAAACGTCGCGCAAAACGAAAACGATAACAGTGATAAAATGAATCCCGACGGAACCATCTGCAGCACTGTGGAAACCACTAGGACGCTTTCCATACCGGCTGGGAGCAAGCGGTTGTTTGTTTCATAGAAGTAACTCCTAAACAAACTGTCACGTTAAAGTTTGCTAACTTATAGGGCAACATCCGGTACGCGAATAGATAAAACAGACGTACACAGTTCGGAATAGGCGAAAATATTTTATTGGAAAACATAAATAAAAGTTCATTAAATTAATAAATAAAAGGTATTTTAGTCTATAGCAGTTTAACACTGATAATATGTAACCTATATGGGGCGTTCCGGTGGGGTATGTGATAAACGGCGGTGGTTCCAAACGACAGAACCTATCCGGCTGCGTGGTAAAAACAAGTCTAGTGTTGCGTCCATCAATCGCCAACTTCTTTCCGGATTTTAGGCGCGACACTTTGCAGTTTCTTTTAACAGTTTTAGTTTATTCGGCGCGTGTTAAAAAATATATTCTATCTCTCTCTCTCTCTCTCTCTCCCTCTCTTTTTACCTCTTTCTCTCTCTCTCTCGCTCTTTACCTCTTTCTCTCTCTCTCTCTCTCTCTCTAAGTCGATAGGAAAAAAGGGGCCAGCTTCAGTGAGCTTTTTGTTCGGCGGCACTCATCACACTCAGCCGAAATCCTCACCTCATAAAAGAAAGCGCCCTCTCGCGGGAACGCACCGTATCGCTGCCAATCGTTCAAATCGAACATAAGTAAGCCAGAATTGGCCGGCGTGACCTTAGAGGTCGTTATGCCAAGAAGAAAGAGATGATATGTAACCTAAGAAATCGTGAAAAGCTCGGTTTATATTAATCTCTTAGTAGGATCAAAAATACTTAAGCATTGTCTAAATACAGTATGCATAACCTCCTTGCTGCCATCTGGTTTGAAGAAAACAACTCCCAACAACTCATTTCTGTACAGGCTCAATATAGTGCACTTTGGTACGGAATTATATGCTGTTTTCCGGAAATGGAAATTTGAAACTGTTCTATCACGCTTTCATATGGCTTTCATACGCTCTATAGACGAGACCCATACATCCATAACCAAGCCTCCAAGCATGCGCTTAATAATCTATCCGTAGTTCAGGATGCAATTGTGGCTAGACCAGCGTTCCTGCTGCGAACCTTTCAAACGGTAGCAGTCATTGAAAACTTTCAACAAACCAGCATCGCTACATGGAGGGCCGAAATATTGCTTCCGAAAAGTTCTTCGTATCAGTACGTGTAATGAATGCTGTGGACCATTTCCAAAGGCTGAGGTATTCCGTACGCCATAGGCTCTGAGAGCGTTGTTGGACTGCTGAAACGTACCCGTGTGCCTTTATGGTCACTGTTATTGAATTTTCAGATCTACGAGGGTACTCGGAAAATTCCGTCCATAAAACTGTCTAATTGCAGTTTCTATTCTTTTGTGTCCATCTGCACCTATCTGCACTAGTGTGTTGCATTAGTTTCCATCGGAAAGTAGTTTCTAAACGTTCGTAATGCCAAGCTGCGAAACGAATCCACGCCAAACGAAGGATTTGCGTGTAGAAGATTCGTACGAGCTCTTAGATTCAGAAGCATAAAGTTCACTCGAAACACAGCAACATTAGCAGTAAGAGAGTGACTTCTTATCCTCACAGTAGGACTGTTTCGGGCTGCTGGTGTGTCTCAAGTGCCGCTTCCTCAAAGCGTAATGAAACGAATCAATTAAGCACCATTGATTACCTGCCTTCTCGAGTATCGGCCATACCAAGCACCACACTAATGAGTTCGCTTGTAATTGCACAGTACACGGTGGGCGGGATAATCTTGAATAAATCTTCGAGCCGCTTGGTTCGAACGAGGTTATTTTGCGTGCACCGTCCCGCTGTGTGTTGCTTTTCACGTAAGCGGATTACTTGCTGCACTCATTTTGTTACCGATTAGAGCAGCAAAACGAAGAAAAAAAAAATAGCGAATAAAGTGTGCAGTTTTAATCGCTCCGATGGTAAAGTATGTTTTTCTACCGGAGTACTTTTAGAAGTGGGACCTGTTTTGGGTGCTACTTGAGTAAAATACAAAATCCTTCCCACGGCTGAAGTTAAGGTACGGACAAAAATACTGTAAAACATAAAGTTTCCAACTTTGTTTTGAGCGAAAATTTGTTTTATAGCAAATGTTTCTTTGAGTTATGAAAATATATTTTATGCATAGAAATAGTTTACGAAAAAATGCAATAAGTTATAGGCAACAAGAGAGGAATAAAATATTTTCAACTTTGGCAATGTAAATTAGGCAATTTCAATGCATCATACCTTAATACACCTGAAACGATGTTAAGGAGTACAAACTTCCTGACCGTTTGTAAATTCGCGACAGGCTCTTGGGAAGACTTGCGCCTCTTGCCACAGACTTAGTCAGTAGTTATCAACCTTGATTTGTTGGAGGCAAATCGATCACCGACCAACTCTATACTCTACGGCAGATCCTCCAGATGTGCCGAGAGCATCAGATCCCAACGCACCACCTGTTCACTGACTTTAAGGCGGCTTACGATACCATAGATCGGATCGAACCAATTCTCAGGGAAGCTCGTACGGCTGTTGAAGGCCACTATGGATGGGGTGCGAGTGAGACTATGGCAAGGTGAGAGTATCGAACATGCTGTCGGAATCGTTTGAATCTCACCATGGTCTGAGACAAGGCGACGGACTCTCCTGTTTGCAGTTTAACATCGCTCTGGAAGGTGTCATGCGAAGCGCGGGCTTCGACATGAAAGGCACGATTTTCACCCGTTCTCTCGAAATTCTCGTCTTCGCGGATGACATAGACATCATTGGACAGCCATCTGACTAAAACGCCGATAGGACTGGATTGAGGATCAATGCGATGAAGACAAAGTACCTGCTTGTCGGAGGCTCTAACCGTGGTCTAACACGAAAAGAAGGAACTCGGAGTTGACGGCGAGATGGTAGAGGAGTTCTACTACCTTGGAACGATTGTAGCTTCAGACAACTTCGTTCAGGGAAATCGGGCCTACTACGGCCTCCACAAACTCCTGCGATCCAGAAGACTCAAGCACGATATATCGCACACTGATATGTCCGGTAGTCCTCTACGGCTACGAGTCCTGGACTTTACTAATGGAGGACGCCAATGCACTCACAGTTTTTGAACGCCACCGTTGGCGGTGTGTACGAGCAGGGCATGTGGAGAAGGAGATTGAACCACGAGCTAACTGAGCAGTTTGGCGACGCATGTCGGACTCATGCTCAACCAGGAAGGTGCTCGTCAGCGATCCGTTCAGCACTAGGCGGAGAGGAGCACAGCGAGCTCGTTGGCTGGTGTAGTCGAACCTGTCGGAGATCGGATGCAGCCGTGGATGGAAGACTGCCGCCTTAGTCCGAGTTTCTTGGAAACGGATTGGCTACCTGGCCATGTCTTCATAACGTGCTCGACCATGAGCAGGCCAAGAATAAGACGAGAATGTATAGTAACATTCACGATCGTGGCAATGAATTCGCTTCAAATAAACGTGCAGTTAGTAATGATTTAATTATCCCATCGTAAATCATCCTTCTGTACTTTGCTGTCCAATAAATAACCCAATAAAAAAATTCCCAGACATACATAAAACAAACACCAAACTAAATTGCATCCATAACATTAGCACGCAAATCAAACAGCAACGAACCATCCAGTTTAAAAAACCATAACTTAAAAGGAAAACATCAGCAACATCGACAGTTGACCAATTCTAATTGATTAGGTAATACCTTTTATGATTGATTATGCTTATTGATACTGCCCTTTTTGGCCTTCAAAGTGAAAACAGTTTTCTGCTCTGCTGGTGGCCGTGTGAGCGATACCCGCATAAGCTGACATCCGACAAACGGACGATGAGCCCATACCACAAACTCTCACCGGACCCTAACCGTTCATAATAATAACAAACTTCGGGGTTGGAAACGATGAATTCCCACTCCGATAGGTCCGATCTATTATTCATCAATCAACCAATGGGTGGGATTAATGCCGCTCGAAACGGATCGATCGGAAAGGTTTCATCTGCCAATTTCGCTCGAATCGCACAGCGCCTCACAGGGTTGGAGTGTAGTTGGTTGTTGCATCGGAAAATTCCTTGCAGCATATGGATTTAAGCGTAAAGGATGCGGCGGTATATTACATTCCTTCCTAGAATTGTTCGTGGTCAAATAATAAGCTATAAAAGAATGTTCACTGTGAGTTACTGTATGTCTTAAAAAAAAGCGTATAACATACGAAAAAGGAGAAAGGTTCATCTGAGCTTTTGTCTTCCGAAATCAAACATACGAGAATAATATAACTTATAACATGATACCGTTTCATTGTTTTCGTTTCATTCGGAATAGTTGAATTCATGGAGAAAAAGGCTCTGTTTTATGCACACGCTATGAAAACTTTTCCCCGTCTGATTCCCATACACACACGAAAAAAAATGTTCAAATGTATCTTCTTATTTAACTACGGAAAAACCACCGCAGGGCACACACTAATTAAGCACATAGCACATGCATTGGCCAATGTATGGTTCGTGTTGCTGAGCATGAATGGAAAATAATTTTCCGAAACATCAAATTTTCCATATGCAACGTAGCGGAAAAGCTTCCACATTGGTTGGCGAAATGTGTTTGAAAGCTTCAATTCGTCGATGCACCGAAACCGTGTTCGCTGTTTGAAGTGATAAAATTTTAATTACAAAATACCAATCCCGTTTTCCGAACTCTCATTTGCAATGGCGGGAGCCCGTTTGCAATGGGTGGAGTGATTTTAATTTTTGCATGGCGTCCACGGCGGCACTAACAGGGAGAAGCGTCTGTGTCATTTCGAAATATTGCATCGATATACCTAATCACCATGGTAATTGCGAATGTCCAAATACAGAAGCTAACATTAATCACTTTTAGGATGGGAAACTGCTTTGCTACTTTGTGTCCAGTTTCTAACCCAATTTAACTGCATGAGTTCACCGTTCCGGCGTGTTATAGAAACAAAACAATCTAAAACCATCGTTTTAATTAATGTTTTTTTAAACCAACATTTCCAAACGTCGTAAGCCTATTAGCACACACAAACACTTAGGTAAACAGTGATGCACTTTTCCATGTTCGGTTAGCGTCGGAAAGAAAAGTCAATAGTTTGGACCCAACCAACCAAAACACATTCGACGCTAATGGATAGCGAAAATAACGAACTAAATTGCATTTTAACGCAACAGCACCCTGATTGGACAGTTGCATTTACCATTTAAACTAACCGAGCACCGTTGTTCTACGTTTGGCGACTGGGAAAAGGCTATCAATTGCTGTGCGACTAACCAAATGACTATCGTTAACCGACTAGAACGTTGCATTCCGCTGTAAATGAAAAAAAAAACATATTAAAAGGAAACACATTATGCACAGCTTTGTTGAGCTTTGGATACATTTTACGGCTGGTTTGAGTTGGGATACAGCATATCCCGGAGACGATATATAAACAACCAACTTTGTCTCGATACACACAGTTCCAGTGTGAACAGTTTGCTTAACGAAACGTGCAATTGGAAACTTCTGCAAATTGTGTTGTGAAAGCGTCGAATAGGAAAGATTCAGAAATGCATTCACTTAAAGGTCATCGGTTAATTATAGTAGGAACAGTGCTGATTACGTTGGAGTTGCAATTTTTCCTGTGCCAGCGTAAGTATTCCTCACGAGTATTTGTACACTTTGGCAAATAGACATGGGAATCCTTGAAACAGAGTAGATGTTTCCTTTCCGAAACAAAAGAAAATTATCACGGCCTTGTTGGCCATATAAAAAAAAATCTTTTTAACAGTTGAGCAATGTCGCTCCATAAATTTATTCTAGAGTACACTTGAACTACCGGACCAGTCATTTTGACTGGAACGCTTCATTTTCATCAAATTAATTTTTGGGGTTAAACAATCTTAAGATAGTTGAAACATGAATTTTACATATATATTGTATAGTAAGATCACCCATATACAATAAAATATAATGCAACTCTTCGAAATTGTTAAATAATTAACCAAAAACGAAAAATGCTTAAAAAACTTTGTAGTTCTAGTGTTAAGTAAAAATCATTCTTAACTTAATATTACATAATCCTTCTCACGTGTATCCAATTCAAAATTTAAACAATTTCCCATAACAAAAACTTCAACTATCTTTTCACCAGCAACTACGCCCGATTTACGGCAGCGAGAATCAAAGGCACGCATCGACCAGCTTCAAACAAAATCGATGCTACACACTATCGACTCCAAAGCGAAGCTGGACGGATTGAACCGTGCATTGTACGAGCAGCTACAACACAGCCGTGCCAATCTACGGCCCTTACAAGCAAGAGCCACTCAGCTGCAGCACCATTTTGATGCCTTTCAACGTACAGCGCGCCGAGCAACGGCGGATCCTGCCCGTAAGCGCAACGCACGCAACGAACTATTACAAGAGGCACAAAGGTTTCGGGCCGCCGTCGAACGTAAGTTGCAAAGCTTCGGTCCCGTTGATCAGCACTACCGGAACATGCGAACGGTGCTTCAATCGAAATCGAAGAATGCAGTACTTCCGAGTGGCTGGGTCGACCGTGACACCGAGCGTCAGATGGAGCTAAACGAGCGTATCTACAAGAACATCATCAACCTGCTGGTACAGCTGATCGAATGTCCGGTTAACATCATACACGACGTAATGGGACCGTCCGTAACGACTGTTACGACTCTTCTACCACCAGAAAGTCCTACGGACAATGGAGTGGAGGATGAGGACGATGGCACAACGGAAGGAAACACATATTACGACGAACGTGAACCCATCGAGCTAAACCAAGATGTCAATGCCTTACCGTGGCTGGAGGGATTTCATTACTAACCCTGCGACGGTACACGAACAAGAAGTTGGTTTTGACCGCGGGAATAATTCGGTTGCTACGGTCAAACCCACCATCGGTGTAATGATTGGTGGTGAAACAACTTGGCAACACACCACCAACACGGCGTTCGGGTTTATTGAGCATATTTTTCCACGCAAACCAAAACGGATGAACAAACAAAACAAAACAAACGCGGGAAAAGCTTTAGGGGATTGATTCGGTATCGAAGCAACATTTGTATTCCAATCTGTACGGCTCTACGGTAGGCCAAAGACCAAAGTGGACGGATAATGATGATTGTACCTTCAGAAGGAGGAGTTATCAAACATGTAAAGCACAAAATTGTATTCGTTCCAGTCGCATGCCTCTATGGAAGGTAGTAATCCGACCCGAATTCAAACACTTCTTGCCTATCGTTTAATACTGGTGGCGTTAGAAAGTTGTCTGAACCGTCCTAATCATGCTTAAATATTAACCAGATTGCTGAAAATCCCATCCATCCCGCCGGTTCTGCTTTCAATAAGCTCGCATATGCCTGAACCGTTCCATAATCACTTCATGTAGAAATGTGCCGGAAAAAGGATTTCCTCACGCGACGCACAAAACCCTACTTTTGCAAAAGCTTTCTCCAGAATGGAAAGCAAAAAGAAAAACGACAAAAAAGAGAATAAAAAGTTTTCCTCCCCAAAAATTTGGGGGGGGAGAAAATGCAAGCATAAATCACTTTTACGACACATCTAAATCTTTGTTCTTACACTGTTCATCATCGCATGTGGATGTGTCTGCGCTGCCTTTCGCGTGTGAGTTTGTACGATTTTCTTTACCATACTCCAGTCCACCCATACCTTCTTCTTTTCAAACGCAAACTTCAATGATTATCTCCCGGACGGTTGCAGCAGCATAACCGTTACCGTCGACGTCGACGGATGTGACATGAACCGATAGATACGGCGGTTCCTTCCTTTCGAAGCGTTTCTTCGTTTTACAGCACTGAGACAGGGCAAAAACTTTTTACCCTTCACCTGGCAAAATCCTGCCACGAAACCGGGCGCGAAACGATCAAGCCAAAACAACGATTTAACATCCATAAGTTAATCATAAGCTTTTGCGATGGATAAGCAAAACCAGCAGATGAACGATGGAACGACGAAGCAAAGGGGAAAGAGAACGAATCGTGAAAAACAATCCCTGGATTTATGGGAAAATTCAGGCATTTCATATTACGCTGTTTTGCAGCGCGCATTGGCCTCTGGTACGATGTAACGATGTAGGATGATGGGGTGAAGATAAGATGGACGAGTACAATGTACGGTTGGTTGGGTTCATCTATCGATCGCTTTTCGAACAGCGAAACGCATTCTCAATCCAAACTTTGCCATCAATCATGTCAGCTGCGGAACATGGATTGGAAAATTTTCTTCCAACAGATTCCAACTGATGCTGCAAACTGCAACACTTCGCCAGCGTGGGGATTGGATCGTACAGCGCTTATGTCATTGTACCGTTTTGTGCTCAATCTCGATAACGATAACGGAGATCAATCCATTTGAAATGGATTATTCGAGATTGAGAGTTCAAAAGATAACTATTGGAATGAAAAAGAAACAATCGATTTTCACTATCGAAATTGGGTTTGATGTAAAATTTCGAAATCACAACCATTCAGGAACGAACAACTGACAAGTATACCGACGTATACGATAATATCGACAAGTGTAGTATTTGTCAAATTAATTCAGGTTAAACAGAAGATAAAGTCGTCCGCCGATTATACGGGTACTTTTTATCTGGTTGTCTTCTTATCCGTGCAGCTTCTGAAATGACAGCTTCATATCGTATGCGGCCAGAGTAAATAAGAGCAAATATTGAACTGTATTATATAAGCACATATCTGTCAACCAAACCGTGTGAAACTTTTATCAGTGTTACTCGGTTATCCGGCCAACATGGAGTTACAACGTGCCTGGATAATCGACGCTCCACTACACATAAAAAAAATTACATTCGTACATACAATGTATGGATTGTTGCTTCATAAAACTATTAGTGATTTATTAAAAAAATCAATACAAATTCACCAAGTGTTTAATATAATTCTCATAAAACTATTACCGTGCAATTAAATTTAAAAATTATTACAAAAGAGTGTACATATATTCCAATGGGTAGAGTTCTTTTGATTTGTGGCTCAAGTTGTGAAAATGGTATGTGAAAATCAATTAAATCTGCCAGGTGTTTAATGTAATTCGCATAAAACCATTAACATGCAATTAAATTAAAAATATATTACAAAATAGTATAAATTTCATCCGATAGAGGCCTCTTGCTATACGGCCCGGGCTGTATGGAATTAAGCATGGATGAATATACATTTGAATGGCGAACAATACGATCATATCGATCTGACCCCGTTTCGCATCCTTGAGCGATATTGTATGCTCTTATTAGCTGATATTGCCCGAGTTCTGCAATGATGGTGCATTGAAATATATAAACTGCACCATCATCTCGTGTCCAGCAGTGAACCAGGAACACACTCACAATCGTTCTCCTCCGTCACGAAAGAGGGCGGGGAAGAAAAAAATGGATGCTTCCTACAGTAAAAGGCTCATAGCAGAGTATGCACTTGGCAGCACTTATTAATGGAAGGATCGTGTAAGTCTGACATACTAGGGCTAGGACATAACCTAGTTTCCAGCTGCAGTAACAAGCCGAAAGGATTACTCTACCGTTCGATGGAAAACAGATGCTAAAAGTCATGGACTTTAATGCATAATGCACGTATCTTATACCGACTCACGTACGTAATCGTATATTCTTATATTGTGCTGCATTCTAATAGGATCACTAGGATGGTATATATCGGTCAACGAGCGTCAAGCGCATAAGGTACCGATGTTAATCAGCGTCAAACCCGCTGCCGTATCGTATTATATCGATTATTCTTATTGGCACAAAACGATTTCTGCTCCGTTTTCAGAATAATGTGCAGGATTAAATCTACACTTAAAATGCATTTTTCTTTGTTGCCTTTCCGTCGAAGTTTTACATCGACAACTAAAAAAAAACCAACAACGACCAGGCGTCTCCATTGATCCTCGTTCTGCTATCAATAGCCTTCCGGGTATTTTTATCGTTTTCTCATCATAGACATAACAAAAAAAAGTTGCAATATTTACGAATTAATTTGTACATCCTCAAAGAGCACAACAACAATACACCAGTGCATATCACAGTACATGAGAGACTAAAGTACGTGGGCCAATTGCTGAACATCTGCTCAGGGAGGGCACAAAGGAAAACAGGGAAATCGATAACAATCGAACGTTCGCTCACACAATTACATCTTCCGATTTTCACTAACGAAAAAAAAACAATGTTTCTGCATAAATTCCTTGTTATTTTTTCCTACGAAAACGAACACAATACAGTTCGTGTATTTTTTTGTATATTTTTATTTTACTTTCATTTTATATTTTTATTTGTATATTTTATTTTACTTCACTACCAAATACTGAAAGTCCTTTATATTTAAAATGAGTGTTTTACGTTTTACAGGGTTTCGAATCATATAAGGGAACAGTTCAACAGTATGGAGAAAGATTCAACCGCTCAGGGGATGTTTGCAACGCTTTGGTGGAACTTTTCACTCGCTTAGGAGAATTTTGCAAGCATATAGGGGAATGTGTCAAGCAGTTAGGGGAGCCGTGCAATCATAGTAGGGAATTTTGCAACCGCTGAGGAGAGCAATCTGTCAACCTCCAAAATGTCATCTTTGGTCGTCCGTTGTTTGTTTATATTGAGCAATTATCCGTAATCAAAACGTTTGCGAAAGCAGTTTATTTTATTAAGCTTATTTTAAATTGATATTTTGTGTAAATTTATGTTCATTTTTTCGTAATGCAGCTGCTCAATGTAAACAAACAACGGACGACCAAAGATGACATTTTGGAGGTTGACAGATTGCTCTCCTCAGCGGTTGCAAAATTCCCTACTATGATTGCACGGCTCCCCTAACTGCTTGACACATTCCCCTATATGCTTGCAAAATTCTCCTAAGCGAGTGAAAAGTTCCACCAAAGCGTTGCAAACATCCCCTGAGCGGTTGCATCTTTCTCCATACCGATTGAACTGTTCCCTTATATGATTCGAAACCCTGTATTTTAAACGCAATTATGAACATAAGCTTTGAATACATTGAAATGCTTTAACGATTGCAATAATAATTATTATGTACCATTGCATTAAATAACGCATTAAAGCAGGAAAACATTATATTATATTTATTATTATACTGAACAGATTTTTACATTAATGCTCGTAGTGGTTAATCCAGATTAAACTCCATTTTACAATAAGACCGCAATTAGAATAATTTTTTGTTAATAATATATATATATGTAAAAACGAAAAATGTTAATTGGGGAAGACCACAGGATCACCCTGTATCGAAGGAGCGCAGAAAGAACTCCGACAGGGTATAAGGGGATCATTAGCGAAGCAGAGGAGGAACGAGAAGGTTTAAAATAAAGTTGGTTGCTCCCGTTAAATTCCTGTGTGCGACTTTGTAACTTTTTCCTTTTTTAAATACAAATCACAAAAAATAATCTTTTATATTAGCAATATTCTAATTAAAAATTGAAATATTGACACTAACAATATACACGCAAGTAAAACAAAAAAGGAATCGGCCTAGACAATATATTTAAAAGACATGTAGAACTATCCGACAGATCTATCCATCATAGATAAACAATATAACAACAAGTAGCGGAAAAAAATTTACACCCTATTTGACGAAATTATAAAACAAAAGATATTTTATGAAAAAAAAATTCACTCAACACGTTAACTGAAATTAAGAGAAAAGCTTCATTCCTTATTGTTATTTTTTTGCTAACAACAGTGAGAGTAAAAGGCTTCGTATAAGAACCTTACAATACACAATATTGAGTAGCATAATGCCTTTTACATAATGTTAGATTCATCATGTACAATCCATTTTTATTATTCGAGACTTTTGTCCAAAACTGAGCGTGTTCAAACTTAACAGTATGTACATTACCGACCAATACTGACCGGATCCGGTGATGGATCTTAATCTCATTAATTTTCACCACTAGTGCTAGCTTCTTATGTCCCCCGCTTTTGATTGTTTCCCTCACAATTTTTCCCTCACCTTTACAACGGCAACCAATGTCAGCACTTACAGCAACATCAAACGTTTGAAGCTTTGGAAGGCTTTGTTTAATTAATTTTCTCTTTACCTTCAGCTTAATTTAATTCATTTACCTGTAAATTGTTCCCCAGATAATCCTTCTACTACGGCAACGGCCGAGAATGCCGGCCAGGCGCCATGTTAAGTGTGAGAAATTGAATAAGGTCCAACCCAACTTCCGGAGTGGCGAGCCACAGCGATTCAACAAAAAAAACGGACGAAACAGAGCAACTACAGGAAAAAATGAGAATCTAAAAAATAGTCTCTTTCTACATGGATCCACTTCTTGTTTTGCTGTACCCTGGGTTGTGCTTTTCGATGACACTCAAGAAGATGTCCGTGTCCTTCCCCATCGTCAATATTTAAACGCACTTCATTTAGCATGTCATCCATTGCTGTTACTTACAGTTATTTCATTCCTTCTGTTGTGTAAAGGTTTTTTTGGACAGCGTTTCTTCCGTTTTTGTTACTCACCATTAACGATGGTCGCCCGAGTAGGTCCGTTCAGGCTGTAAGCGAAAGTACGCAAGAGAGCAAATAATTAAACAATTTCCCGTGCAACAAATTGACGATGTTAATGAAGAGAAATATTTACACCCAAAACAAGGGACAGACAGGTTAAGCACTTTTAGTTGTTTAAATATGGTTCTAAGCAGACAGATGTAACGAGACAATGACACAAACATTTTATAGACAGAACAGAAGTAAATAGAAAAGAAAGGGTTTTTTTTTATTATTGGAATTAAATTTCTACACTTTAAACGTAAAAGTAAAGCATTATTAAAGGCGTTCTAACACTTGTTTTAGATTTTATTTTCCTTCATTTTTTGGCTCGAAAAACGTTCAAAACTTAGGTTGACAAATAAACTTATAAATCCAAACCAAACAAAACATCCATCGGCTTCACTTAAAGGTTTTTTAAAAAGAAATCCAAATGCTTTTTGCAAGAGGAAGGAAAACATCTCCCGTACACAAAGCGTAGACTTTCCGGCCGTACAAACAATGGAAATTTCAACGTAACCTTCTACCCGGAAAATTCATCACATCACACCAAGACGAAAGGAACAGAAAATAATACCAAGAAAAAAAACGTACAAAGTAATCAGAATCTCAAAAGAAAAACCTAAAACAAATGAAAAATTTCCTCGGTAATCCTGCAAATGTGTTAAATAAACGAAGACATTCCATTTCATGGAGCGTGAGTCAGGAGTTTGTCTTTCGGATTTTGTTCCTGTTTTGTGGCAGCAGACTCAGGATTGCATTTTGCGTTGAGGTTTTTGCTATCACTTTTTTCACGTTCTTGCGCTGCTAGGCTGTTAACAATCGTTATTTGTCTTTCTGTGGTTCGTTCATTGAATGCCATCGAGAGAGGGAAAAGGGATAACATAGAAAAATGTTTCCTTTAAATTACATTAATGCAAATGTTAGATTTTAATTTAAAGCTGTTTGTCCTATTTAATGTGATGTTAAATATTATAAATGAGGCTCTAAAATGAAATTTTATAACATACATTTCACTACGCTTTTTGTGGGTCATTTTGTACAGTTTTGTACGAACATTTGTACAGTAAATTATTTTATCTAGTTCAAAATAGTATGCAACAAAAAGCAATTTTATTCACCGAAAGTTTTAAAAAAGCTAATTTATGTGTGTGCTCGTACGTTTTGCTTTTCTTGTGCCTTTTTTCACATCTTTTCCTAATCGTTAGCAATGTCAAGAGAAGTTCTTTTTTTCACGTCGAATGTTAGTCGCTATCCAACCTCCGCTGCGTGCAGACGTTAATCGAGGCTACGAAAGTGCTAAAAACAGACAAATAAAAAAGTGATTGCAAATAATAACGAGCGTACCCACGATGGGTCATAGCTCCCAGAAAAACAAAAAGCGGCCGATCCCCATGGGAACTGCTACCAGGCCGAAACGCAGAATACTGCCAAACATAGCACAACAGTGTGCAGCTAATCCATACGCACCTCTACTATCGCTAGAGGACAACGAGATCGAGATCACGCACACAACTCCTAAACCATCTGGCAACGTCAAGCCAGAGCACGCACCACCACCAATAACGGTCGCCAGTTCTAATGTTCTGGACATCCATAAGAAGGTCATGGCATCTGGTGTCATGCGCTATACGACAGCGACTACCTACAAAGGTATTATAGTCCGCACCACAACCACAGCTGATTTTAAGGCCGTTTGTCAAATGCTGAAATCGACAAACACGGAGTTCCACTCATACCAACTACACGAGGACAAAACGACCAAAATCGTCTTAAACGGCCTAATCGACATGCCAACTGAAGAGCTTAAAGAACTTTTACAACAGGAAAAAATCAACCCGGTGGCTATAAAAAAACTACCCATCAGGCAGCAGCGCTTTGACCAGCAGGCATTGTACCTGTTGCACTTCACCAAAGGCTCAGTAGACATGAGTATATTAAAAACAATCAAAGCTCTAAACCACCAAATGGTCACTTGGCGTTACTTCTCCGGGCAACCTGGTCCTATGCAATGCAAAAATTGCCAAAGATTCGGACATGGTGCTGAAAACTGTTATAGAGCGCCGTTGTGCATTAAATGTTCCTTGGAACACAAATCTTCCACGTGTCCATTATCTGCAGAAGCTGGCGAAGACAAGATCCCGACGCACAAACTAAAATGTGCAAACTGCGATGGAAACCATACGGCCAATTATAGCGGTTGTCCTAAACGGCTAACAAAAACAAAACCCAAAACTCAAAACGGAACAATGTTCGCAACTACGCAAAGGCAGGTAAATTTATCTAGCAGTGATTTCCCTCCACTTCCCTCCCGTAGTCAAAACCCATTCCCTACTACGCACACTAATCCATCCCGAGTAAATGGTCAGTCACCTCTCTCATATGCCGACGCAACTAACAGCACTGACCTTTTCAATTCAGAAGAACTAGTGCAAATCATCTCCGACACATTTCATAGTCTGCGTGGATGTAAAAGCAAAGAGGACCAAATCAAGGTAATCTTTACAATCGTTCAAAGATATTGCTATCGATAAATGGAGCAGTTTACAAACATTAAAGTCGCCTACTGGAATGCAAATAGCATAACCAACAAAAAAATAGATTTCACAAGATTTCTTAACCACCATGGTATTGACGTAGTCGCAGTGACGGAAACTTTTCTTAAACCTGACTTAGCCTTCAATGTTGCTAATTATTACACTTATCGTCTCGATAGAACATCTGGCCCTAAGGGTGGGATTTTAATTCTAATTAAAAAAACCCTTAAACATTCGTTATTGCCATCTTTCAATCTTAAAATCATTGAAGCCATTGGCATTAATATACACACTAGTCGATCTCAAATTTCATTTGTTGCAGCATATCACCCCGGCGGTAATGGCAATATGAACAAATTCAAACACGATATTAAGCAATTAACCAGCCTTAGGAACAAGTTTTTCATTTGTGGGGACTTCAATGCCCGTCACAATTTGTGGAACTGTGCCTCTAACAATCAAGCAGGAAAAACCTTATTTGACGAACTACAAATAGGACAATTTTCTATCAACCATCCCAACTCCCCTACCTACATTCCTTCTAATCCTAAAAACAATCCCTCCACGTTAGACTTAGTTTTAACAAACCACCAAGATCTCTCGGAACCAATAACGATGCATGATCTAACTTCAGACCATCTGCCAGTGCTATTCGAATTTAAAGATGTCCAATTAATCAAAATTTCGAAAAAACAATTATTCAATTATAAAAATGCCAACTGGCCTCTTTTTAAATCTGAATTAAAAAGTCATATTAATCCTAATGAAACCGACCTTAGCCAAATCGAACAGCCAACACAAATCGATAATATGATCCAAGAACTATCATACCACGTTCACCAATCACACAATCGAGCCGTTCCGCTCTCCACCCCGGGAGATTTCAACATTTTCATTCCTCAATCAATTATCTCCTTGATAAAATTAAGAAATGTATATAGAAAAAAATTGCAAAGACACAGACTAAATCTCTATTACAAAGACACCTACCTATCCTTAAAACAAGATATCGAAGCCAAGCTATGCCTACTACGAAATTCGGCATGGTCTAAGAATTTAGAATCATTTAACCCACAACATAACAATAATAGCAAACTTTGGAAATTCGTAAAAATAATTAAAAAACAGCCCAAAAGCATCCCAGCATTAAAAGATAACAACAAAACACTTTTAACTCCTATAGAAAAATGTGAAGCAATAAAAACGCATTTTCAAAAAGCCCACAGTACCACCTTTCACGATAAGAGCCCTTTAAATATCAAAGTAAAGGCAGCAGTACACAGATTTTTCCGTTTAAACCCAACTCCCGAAATTATACCAGCCGATTTGATCAAACCTAAGGAAATATTTCAAATTATAAAATTAACAAAGACAAAATCTTCTTCAGGACTCGATTGCATAAATTATCGAACTATAAAACAACTTCCTAAAAATGTTATTGTATATATTACCTTAATCTTTAATGGCTGCATAAAACTAGGATACTTTCCCAACAGTTGGAAACAAGCTAAGGTTGTTCCAATCCCTAAAATCGGTAAAGATTTGAATCAAGCTTGCAACTACAGACCAATTAGTCTATTAAACTGTTTCAGCAAAATTTTTGAAAAAATTATCGCAGTAAGATTAAGAACATACTCTGAAATGTGTAATATCATACCTAACTCTCAGTTTGGTTTTCAACCCGGCCTTTCCACGACACATCAGTTACATAGGCTCAAAAGCGATATAATCTTTAATCGACGCAATAACAAGTCCACCAGCCTAGTACTATTGGACATGGAAAAAGCGTTTGATACCATTTGGCATGATGGTCTGACTTACAAATTAATCAAATATGGGTACTCAAATTATATAATCCATCTGATCAAGAGTTTTCTATCCAATAGATCTAATGCTGTTTATATCAACAATACGCAATCCAATAACTACACTCCCCCTGCGGGTGTGCCACAAGGGAGTGTACTCTCACCCATACTTTTCAATATCTTTACGGCTGACATACCTAAAATGACAAACTGTACCCAATATCAGTACGCCGACGATCTGGCCATTGGCACCTGCAGTAGATTATCGAAAACCGCAATTAAAACACTAAACAAATCTTTACTCATTTACCACAAATACTGCAACAGATGGAAATTGAAGATCAACCCTAACAAGTCAGAAGCAATTTTTTTCACCCGTTTCACTAGCCGACGTAAAATTCCTAATACCAACCTAAAATTGAATGGAGTAAATATACCATGGTGTACCAAAGTCAAGTATCTAGGTATCATTTTAGATAAATCCCTGACCTTCAAACAACATACTGAAAACCTTACTATCAAATGTGAAAAAATACTCAGAAGCCTGTATTGTTTCTGGAACAGATCATCAAAATTAAGTCTGAAAAATAAAATCCTCATGTACACCTCCCTGATAAGGCCTATAATAACCTACGCATCCCCAGTTTGGCACTCCTGCGCTAAAACACACAAATTAAAAATGCAAAGAATTCAAAATAGATTTTTGAAAACTTTCTTGAATGTTCCTTTTTGGTATAGAACTAATTACATCCACAGAACTTGCAATATTGAACCCCTTGAAATATTCATATCAAAACTTAACTCCAATTACTTATCACGAACAAATAATAACCTAAACCCCACACTAGTGGAATCACTCTCCCGATCATAACTATAATTGTATTACCAATCCCAACTCCTTTCCTTCCTATCCTCTACCTCTCCAACGACATTCACTGTTAGATAATTAAGATTAGGTTTAGCTTTTCTCTTCTCTCGTAACCTGGCGTCATTCTTTATACATAAAAAAAACAAAATTCTTTTTTTTTTCTTGTCCTGTGGTGGGTTTTGTTAATTTTCCCACTCCATTTTCCAAACGCCTAAAGGCAATGCTAACTAGCAACATAGAATACAAACAGCAAAGCTATATAAAAATTCACTTATATTGAGGAAAGCACCAAAGCGAACCCACTGTGTAAACATCTGAAAATGTACTTGTATACTTATTATCACGAACAATAAATAAAAACTACTACTACTACTACTCACGTCGAATGTTGTTAACGTTTTTTGTTTGTCCCACAAGAATGCTGAGGCAAGAAATCTCACCGACGCTCATGTCAACCCGGAACAGTTCAGTACGAGGTCAAAGGTTATCTTTTTCGATTGCGATATGAATGCGAGATTTGTGAAAGCTTTTGCACAGTTTGTTCCATTTCTTGCTCAAGCTAAAGCTTTAGCCCGCCGGGCATTGAATGATAATCAACGAAAGACGGGCATCATATTTTGTGTCGGTTGTTTCAGTACCAGTACAACGTGTTAGTAGACAGGTACACCCACATTACCAGGAAGAGTTAGAACACAATTCTCACGTTCGAGGTAAAACTTTCACCCGGTGTACCAGAAATCTGATCCCTTTAAGGGGTTACAGCCAACCGCACTGGCAACCTGGTGGTAACGGTAAGCGTTCATGGGTGGGCATTCGAGTTCGAGTCTCTTGTAAACTAACTTACGTGGGATGAAATTGTTCGCCTACCACCAGTATTACCAGCCGAGCGCCCCCGCAAACCAAAAACATTCAATGCTATGATAACCACTACGACATTCGGTTCCTCTTCTAGAATTTAATGTTGGAACGCTGGTCGCATCGTAAAACCCGGTTTGACTAGGTGGATAGACGGGAGTGGTCAGGTAGACACACAACCACTTCCTCAATCACTTGCAGGCATAACTGCATCCGGAGAGCAAAGACGCGAAGAAGGTCCTGCAGCATTCTGTGCCTCATTCTGGATATGGCACCGTTTGCACTACCTTCACGAGCAAGGAGCATTTCGTTCCTTTCGTTTCTGTCTACCAGTTTTTACAGCCTAGGGAACATTTCCTTCAAACCATTACCTTTCAGAGAACAAATATTCTGGGCCCACATGTACACCAGCGCTAACGAACACCAAGGTGAAAGGTAGGGTGTGTCCATGTATGAGCGTATGTGTGTGAGTGCAGGAAACGGAAACCATGTTGACTATCTAGGATGGGAAAAATTATCGATTAATTCGTCACGTACGTCTGCATAACCTAGAAAACTGACCAAGAATGAGCCCGTGATGGGCATGCTGTTTTGCCATGTTCGATTTGATGCTTGATTATATTGAAATATGACAGCTGTCATTTAAAATCGGGTTTAGGAACGAATGCACAATATAAGAAAAATATGAATTGTAATATCGTTCTAAATAGGGATTGAAGTGGATCAACTATTTACAAAAAAACGATAGAGCGTCGAATATATAAGTTTACTACTTTTCCTAATGATTTTATAATACAAAACATACTGTAATTTATATGACTATAATATTAAATAAACTTTAAGTAACTAAGGACATGATAAAAAAACCAAAAAAACTTGACTTTAAAACACAGAAACACTGCAAGAAACGGCATAATTAAATCTAGTACCTTCGATTATTTGCCATTCTAGTCAGAAATATCAAAAGACGAAGAACCTGCAGTTACCATTATGAAGAGAAAAAAAATATGTCTAACAAATTTCATCAGCATATCGGGAAAAAAATGAAACGTTATCATTGGAACAAATCCCAGAAGGCAGGCAGGTAACTAATTTGAAAATTGCTTTCCCAGAATTCCGACCAAGGGATCAAACGAAAAGTGCCACCGGGAAGAGGGATTTCGAACCTTAACGATTCCTGTTAGGGGGAAAAAAGAAAGTTTGACACACTGGCGATTTTTGACGGGAAAATTTACAATAAATACTACGGGCGGAAGTGAAAATATGGAAAATCATCTAAACAAACACTACAGCACATTCCGTACCGGGTTCGTGTGAAAAGAAAATCAGGGAAGTGAAGCTTTAATTAACATTTCACCGATGTGCCCGTTTCCGTGGTAGTCAACTCTGTTTTCCTCGTTTGGTTTGGTTGCGTTTGAACTTGTAATGATGACGACTTTTATTTATTCAAACAAATGGCATTTGGGCGGGTCGCTTCGTCATCAAGCATTCTTTATTGTGATGTATTGCTTTGTGAATTATTTAATTGTAAATTTGATTTTAAATTGAATTTTCTAAATTGTGGAAAGTAAAAAGACCTTTATAATTATACAATATTTCTTTTAACACATTTTTTTTGAATTTGTTAACATTAATTTGCAATGCTATTTCTCATTTAAAGTCTTCACAAATGCTTTGTTGGTTTGAATTTCTCATTTCATCTTTGCGCACATTCCACGGACAAGAAATTCGGGCTCTCATTGCAATATTGAAATCAAAGTACAACCTAAAAATCTCAACGCTTGCTCTATTGTATGCGCACACAGAAAACGAACCTTCCCTTTACTCTATGTTTCTTTCTCGTTCTTTTGACCCTTTGTCCAAAAAAAACTCTCCTCCGAGCAATGACACAGCTACAAAAGCAGGAATCGTTTGAAGTTTTACAGTACAACATTTTCCCATGTTCAACGAATACAACTTTTTCGTTTTTTTACATGCTGAAGTAGTTCCCATACTTGTTAAAACCCGTATTTGATTTTCGCCTTGGTCTTGAAAATTATTTTGTTCAATTACGTGATTACATACTCATGTAAAGACTCTTAACTGCATGAAAGGATCCTTGAACTGATTCGAGAGGAAGGGCAAAAATGGTTTGAATGCTTTCGTACACTTCTATAGATAAAATCAGTTTGTTTTTTATAGTTTGATTTTTTAAAAAGAATGTAGATTTTTTTATTTGATAAAAAAGTAAATGTAAAAAGTAAATTAATATGAATTGATGTTTCGCACAATGACTAATTTTTTTCCTAAAATACTTATGCAAATTAAGAAGATTGGAATTTTTCAATTTCGGATTTTAAATTAAACTTTAAAATTGTATAAAAATTATTCGCATAAACTACAAATCCATTTCCAAAGGTCAACTTGCCTGCTACAACAAAAAAAAACAATCAACGAAAACAACAGTTCACAAATAACTGGCAAGAGTGTAGATATTACGTTTGTTTTCTGTTGGCTTCAGGTTTCACACAAAATAAATCATTCCCACAATACGTCGTGCATTGTAAATATGGTCCGTTAGCAAGACTTTTGCCGGTCCAGTTAACCTTTCCATTTCGCGGTGTCCAAAGCTACCACAGCGATCCACCCACCGTAGTTTGCCTTCGCTCGTTAAACAACACAAACGGCCTTTTATGAATATTAACCATTTTCATAATTATTTTCAACCCGCATGTTCGTTCTTGTGCAGGAAGACGTTGCTTTGTGTTTCAGCACAAGAAAAAAAAGACGATCTAAAAATACATTCCTACTGGATTCATATACAATTTAATTAAAAAGGTTCACGAAACAAGAACTAGTTCGGTAGCACGTGCCCGGTTGGATCTGTGCGGGTATAGGTGCAGAATCCCGAAACTCTCGCAACAGAAGAAAAGTGCCTGAGAAGTACTGTTCGACTAAACAAGGAAAACGTTTCCAGTGCAATGAAATCCCCTTTTTGTGGGAATGACACGTGGACTAACAACCGTGATGAAAACCCACACAAATGCGACCAGGACACACTGCAAAGCAGTACAGTGTGTAATGCACGAAACTATCTCACCAGGTGAGAAATTTCATATGTGAAACATTTCGACCAAATATGCTTTGTCACACCATACAAGTACAGTTTTCGTACGTTCATTCGGGCTGGGTGGAACTATGATGCAGCATCGAAATGGTTTGTGCATTCTTTGTTAATAGTACACCACATCACAGCTGCACAGATCGCATTGAAGTTCGCTCTCCATCGCAACTATACACCATTTTTCCAGCATCGAGCATCCTGCCGATGGAGACGCCTGGTGGTTCATGATTATTAAAACTGTTTCTATTTTCGCGTTGCAGTACCGATGCACCAGATGGGAAATGTACATTTTCACTGGTAAAATTTGAAACAGCAATGGAGCTCCCGGAACTAGCACAGACAAATTTCCGCACCGGAAAAAACAGGGAATTATTTTGCATTAAATGTTTAACAAAGTATTATTTTAACAATGGCTGAATTGCAGACAAAATGGCATAATCGAGAATTTTATTATCTTAAATAAAATACCTCAATCAATTTTATCTAAAAAAAACGTTACTTTTCTATTAATTATAACAAGCGTTGTTGCCTTTGCTGTAGATTTTTTTTTCAAAACGATTTTATTAGAAAAGACTTTGATAATAAAAAAAACATGAATCGAAGTGTTATGCAAACATCGCCTAAAAGTCCGAAAAAGGTTTACATCATACCCCAGCTACTGTCGAATACAGCAATTGATAGAATACAGGAAACTTTTAATCAACTCCTTATCGTGTAATCAGTCAAACTTGCTTAAGCTACGAAGATAAAGCTTGTCGCTAGACAAGAAAAAAATTTACAAAACCATACAAAACCAAAAAGAAGTACATAAAAAATTGCTATAAATTTACACGTTCGTACCCTGGCAAAAGAAATATTTTAAGACACTGCCTATACCGCGCCACGATCATCCCACCCACACTGTACGTAATTGATCGACGCTCACTTCATAATCCATTTAATTTCAACCATCAAAGAAAACTTTTCGAATGTTGATGTATTGGTACAACCGGACCCTTTTCGAAATTGGGAAAGACTTATTTATGAAACAAAAAAAGAAACCAAAAATTCTTCACACTAATTGAGCCAAACGCAAACCGAACTGTTTTTCTATCCGAAAGGATCACCGTTTTTTTTTTTTGGGTAGCTCATAACCCATTGGGAAGCGAACGCTAAACAGCAAAACTTCGGCTCATGTCAAGCGGGGGTCGGTTTGCATAGTTCAAACACTTTCGCAACTGGTTGAACTTCCCTACGTAAAAGAGGGGAACCCTCTTTGCAATGCTCATATTCATGCTTCGACAGAATCTTTCTTATAGCAAAAAGCAAAGGACCACCGTGGCTTTCTCGCGCCGTTTTGCATCTGCCAGAATGTGTCCGGAATGGGCAGGGAAGCGTACAAGATAAACTTTTCTCATAAATCCTTTCAACCGAGCACAACCTAAACTTTGCCAACAAACGACCCACAGCGCTCCAACGAGATTCCTCCATTTCCATTTTCTTTCAGCGCCAATGGAAGAAAATGGGGAGAAAGTGAGCATAAAAAAAAGGAAAGATTTCGTGCATTCGCCCCATCGTGCGTCAGGCGCGTAAATGTACTGTTCGGTTTGTTCCGTCGCCTTGAAATCTGATAATCGACTATCGGAAAAGGAATATTGCGCCGCGCTCCGTCCACGAACGGGTTCGATTCGGTGAAACTTTAGTCCCGAAGGAGTTTGTTTAGCTTGTGTGTGTGTGTGAACAGCTGCGAAAAACTACTTTCCGAAAGGTTCGCATCTGCTACACATATCACGATATGCTCGATAATATACCCAAAATGAATGAGACTACATTAGCTGAAGTTTATCGAAAATTGATCACGCTGATGAACTGTGCACGATTTGAAAGAGAAGTTTTATCCCTTTATGACCCTTAATGTATTCTTTTCTCGTACAATCATGCTATTATCGTGTGTACCACAAGTGTACATAATTAGAGGCAACATTTTGTACCAGCTGATGCAATACAAAAAAACTTTGTTATCGCTTCACTTTAGACACGAATGAAATTAGATTCTATTGATATTTGTAGTTTTTTTCTATAATTTTCACTACATACAATTAGCGTGGACAATTTACTTAATGCAGGTATTGCCTGTCCAATAACATTATGCCACATGTATCGTTAGACAATTCCTCACCACGATTTAAGATTCAAGATAAGTAATGCAATATATGATTGATATACTTCCCGAGCACAGGTAGAGTGCACAGGAAGAAAATTTAAATTAAGTCAGCAAATAGGTGTACCACCAATACATGCAATTACATTCATCACGATGTTTGACAAAACGTCTAACATGTATGCCTACATCCGTCAAAATGTGAAGTGATTTGAATAAAACATTACCTCAAACATCTTACTCGCCTGCCGAGCAACTCCGCATCGATACACTTTCCCCGCTTCCGCATCAGCTTGAAACGCTTTCCACAAAACAAGTGGCAGCTTTTAAAGCCGCGCAAGCAAAAATATCATTCGCCGTCAAATAAGCTGGCAAGCGTGCTATACGGAATGTGCGAAGAAATTGATGAATAAAATTGATTACAACTCACTTTCTTGATCCAAACATCCTTCCATCAATCTACGGCAACCTGTAGTGTCGTTGCGCCTCCTTGCGGAAAAGCAAACAGCTTCAGTGACGTGCTGGGGGTGTTGTGAAAGCATCGGGATATGTTTGCACTTTCCAGAGCCACCACGCTAAATCTCGTGCGCAAGCAAGGAAAGTTACAGCGAGATCAAGAAACTTCGGGAATTGAAGAAAATTTTCTAACAAATTCGTTCGCAGTAAGTTCGCGCGACTGACAAATAGATGTAGCATATCGAACGTGAGGGCCACAAACTTCGGCATCTGTGCTGGAAAAGAGTAGTGTGGGATTTAGCGTTCGCATCCCCATAAGTCAATAACAGAAGTTCACCACCGCGTGTCAGTGATAGGATGCTCCAAACCAACAAACAGCAATCTGGTTGGGAGGTTTTTCATTGAATTTCCAAAACCTTCTATTTCTAATCGAAAAAAAAACACAGAGGAGAGACAAGGTCGACATTGGCAAAGTTTCATTTTGTCCGTCTGTCACAGTTTTCACTTCAGCGTTGCTAACATAAATGGAACTAAAAGGAAATCTCTCGCTTTAGAGATTTAACGAAAAATTGGGTTGTGCACTGCAAAAAGCTTCCAAAAGTGTACAATGAAAGCATCCGAATTGCAATGCCGAAAACCGTTGTTTTAAACACGTGAAGAGTAATTTTGAACAATTTCCCTTTTGAGGAAATTTTTAGATAATTTTTAAGCAATCACTTTGACCAGTATGGCAGTATGTGACACAAGTTGTGTAAAATCTTTATTTCACAACTCAATAGTTTAACTGGAGTTAAGTGCCTGAATTTCGTTTCTTTAACTAATAAAATTTTAATTTATATTTGTATCCTTCTATCCTAAATAACATTCGTCAAACACTGTTCCGGTTTGAAAATGCGCCTCGTCGATAGGCAATCCGCGCGACAAAATTTTTGGTTAATTGGGGAAAATGGAAAAAGGCGAAAGGCTCTGTACATCGCTAACGAAGCAACGCAGCTCATGGGGTGGTCATCGAAAGTTGCGAAATAAAACCGAGTTCAACAGCAAAAATTGGAGCGTAGTGTGTGAATCTATAGTGAGTCCTTGGCGAGTAGCGAGCTGCAGACACTCCACACGTTCTCCGGTGAATTAAGTTCTTAGCTTGTTGTCGTTTCCTTCCTTCCCTTCTCCCCTAGGTTCGGTCTGTTCGGCACTGTCCAACGACCAATCTTATTCCTTCGTCCTTTTCCTTCACATATCCGAAATTTCCCGGTGTAGGCCGTACCCTACACACACTATTTATAGTTGCTGACGAAATGAGCATCAGTATGGCCACCCAGGGTGATAGTTTGAAAGACAAAATTTGAGAAAATCCTCAATAGGCAACGGACGCTTTGGATTTGATACGCTTTTTGGGAATTTGAGAGAAAATATGAAAAAAGTTGCTGCTGTCATGTCCTCGCGGCTCACATCTGGAGTCACTTTACTGTACGCTTCAATTTCGTAACTACGTAGTCTAGAAACCTTTATATTTATTTCAATGTACTACGTAGTAGTAATGACAATCGTTGAGTAAACAACTCTCCTTGTTATACATACATATATACTCAATAATTGAATTTTCTCTTGTAAAACTATTTTAATACTTATAAAACTATTATAGCTTTTTCTCTTACATTACTTACACATTTTGATTCGATCGATATCGAGCTACCGCAAATTTATTGCAAAAATAAAACTAAGATTTTGCAACATTTTTCTAGTCACCTGTTTCTACATGCACAGCGTCAGAACAAACTTTACACGATGGCTCAATCGCCATCGGCACTATGGTATGTTCAAACAATCCCACCATCCCCCAGCCATCGTTTGTTCAGCAAGGGAAGCTTTTCTTGTTGGACAGATGGAGAAAAAAAAGCACGCAAGCATGTCACATAGTGACGGACGATAGAACAAACAATCCTCCCAAAGCTGCCAGCTGTTCCAATATAACTACTCACCCGCATTACCCAACATACCCGGGCATCGCATTGCTGAAAGTTTCCACTGAACACTGAAGCCCTTCGGTAATGGTTTACTTGCACGAGTAGCCCGTTACCCGTTAGCACATATCACGGGGCGAGTCTTTCGATCATGGTCAAAGTTTTATAAATTAACCCCAACATGCTAATCGATTCGATGCCGTGTGCTTTCGTAAAACACATTTTCTACCCCATTTTTCGACACATTGGAAATAAAAGCTTTTCCTCAAGAAGAAGAAAAAAACCCTACGCCTTTTCTTCCCTCTATTCATTTATCAAGTGCCAGCAGCAGACATTCCAGTTCATACTGCTTTATGACTGCTTTGGGACTTAAACGGACGATACGGTGGATAGGTGTAGTTGGTTTTCTTATTTCCCAGTAAACATACAGTAACGGCAAACAATTATCTTGAACAACAAGTAACGGTCGCCGGCCTGGCGAGCGGATTGCACAACATGGTTGTGAAATAAAATAATTGCACACGAC
Source organism: Anopheles funestus (assembly GCF_943734845.2). NCBI lineage: Eukaryota > Metazoa > Arthropoda > Insecta > Diptera > Culicidae > Anopheles > Anopheles funestus. The sequence continues at coordinate 32,263,776 of NC_064598.1, read as the reverse complement.
ACGCTCTGGCTCCGGTAGAGAGTTCTCGCGCCCTGTTTGAAGTGCATCAGCAGTGGACGATCTTTACATGCTACTGCCTAAATAGTTTGTCTGTTACGCTGTCTTTCATGAAGTGTTTAACGACAGTCTAATCGGTACGGTGTATGCTACCGATGGACATTATTTGATGTTTTTTGCTTATGTAAATTATGTGATGTGTTGAATGGTGCTGACGTTGCATTATTTGTTCTTAAAATAAATAAAGAATGTTTGCAATTTGTTAATAAACACTCATACTTATACTGCCAAATCAAATTCCACCTGGACCGTCCATCCGTAGCAAGGACTGGCTATCCGGTTACGAGGTAAAATAAGTCTAGTAAGCCAGAAATGGCGGCATGACCTAAAGGCATGGTCGTTAAGTCAATAAGAGAGAGAGAGAGAGAGAGAGAGAGAGAGAGAGAGAGAGAGAGAGAGAGAGAGAGACAGAGAGAGACTGTACACTGTATAGACAAATATAGACTACTTTTAAATGCGCCTAAAAGTATGCAATCAATATGTTTAGGTTTCCTAACAAACTAGAGATTGTGAATTTAACATGGCGTATACTTGCTCTCTATAGCAAAGCATTGTTCATAAATATTCTTCATTTTCTCTTAATTTCTTCTTTCCATTTCTGGCATTCCTTAACTTCTAATACACAAATCAGGAGAGTCAGTTCTGCGCACGGAGGTAAGAATTAGAGTTGGTAAAGTTCCTACTTTCATGTGAACTTGAGCAAGCTGCTTTGTTCATTTTGAAGAACTGAACGACCGGTAAAGGTTTTACGTTCATTTTCAAAGGTAACGAAAACGATATCACCACTAATTATTATATTTTTACATTTATTTATTCTTAAATCCTAGACTATCATCTAAAACTGTGTATTACATTTACAACAAAAATAGATAACATGTAAGACACGAACATTCTAAAATCCGTTACTTGTATCAATCAGAACAAAAATTGTGTTGTCCGTCTGCTTGCTCAATTTACCGTAACTGTAACTACGAGCGAGTCTCTCCCGTTCATTTTATCGATATGGAATTGTGCTATTCGTTCGACCTATCGTTCCAGTTCGCTCGAGATGTTGGACGTACTATTCGTTCAACCTGTCGTTCTAGATTGCGATCTAAATTGGACGCGCTGTTCGCTCGACCTGTATTCACAGTTGTTGATGAACGAAGTTCGTTCGATCATTTGATTGAACTGAACGAACTGCACAGTTACCGTTCTTTGGACCCAACTCTAGTAAGAATACGAATAGGAGATGACACTAGGGGTCTTGCCTTAAGACTGATTCTTACCCCTTACGCCGGCGTCTCCGGGGTAAGACCTGTTCGGCTACCACATATACCAAATGGCTGCTGGAAAATGATAAAGCTTTGAGATTGAAAAAAAACTCTCTCTCTCTCTCTTCTTGGCTTTAAACGACCTTACAAGTCACGCCGGCCATTTCTGGCTTACTAGACTTATTTTTACCACGTAGCCGGACAGTCCTTGCTACGGGGGAACGGTCCGGAAGGGATTTGAACCCGGTCCTGTTATGTGGACCAGCACCGCTTATCATATGCACTTAAATGCAATATCGCACAAAGTCTCCAATGCACTGCCTTACAGTCATTATTATAAAGTTGAGTATATTTTTTTGTGAAGCTACAACCTCAATAGGTCTTTGCTTTCCTTAACTTTTAGGTATTTTCCTGTAGCGAGTAATCAGTCCTGCGGATTTGATACCCGCTCCTATCGTGTAGAGACCAGCAGCACTACCACCCGATACTTAAGCAGCCGATACATGAACAAACATAAACATACTTAACCTAAAATGATGTATTTTTAAGCATAAAAAATCAATTCTAAATTTGACTTATAACTCGGAGGCGCAATGAATAATGAATTTTTGAGGTTGTTGAAATTTTTGGGGAGCGAATACCATTTTGTTGAGAAGGTTGAGATATTTGAAAAGTAAAGAGAGCATATGTGAAGATTCATCCACAATATTTGTAGCACAATTTTCGTCTATTGACACTTTCGATAGTCTCTCCTGAGGTGCTAAATGTACGTTACAGGTGGTGTTATCACTGCACTCCGTACACCAAACATACCTTTACCAGAAATTATCAATACCGGTTCGAAACCATAGCTTCTCGCTGCTCAGTCGTTGGATTAACCTAAGCCAAGTACCGAGGTACGCAATTCTTGGTTAACCGCGATTTCAAACACTATACACACATACACGAGTGCACACCAACAAGCTATCGTCACTGTTGACTGCCAAACCACAACCACCGAGAAGGAGTGTTTCGCTAATGCTATCATCCTGTGCCTGAGCCGATTACGGATTACACCTTCTTCACACGCCAAACCGCGAGATATGCGCTACCAAAATCATACCACGCACCCACACCGGTCCAATCAAGTAACGGAATTAGAATGAATTTAATTACCTGACAGGTCGAAATCCTGGCATCTGCTGTATTACACTGAAAGGTAGAAAAGAAAGTATAAAGTCAGTATTGGGTTTAACTTGCTTACTCTAGCATTTGTAAATGATTTAATATTAAAGAGTTTGATATGTTCAAAGTGACGGAAACAAAATTATTACAACAAAAATATAATGTAAAACTCCATAATAGCAAATTTGAATTTAGTATTTAAAAAAAAATCACCTCACATTATGTTCTTGACCCAAATGTACCACAAAATCATACCCAGATAGATAAATGCATGATTCCTTCTGGTTATCTTCTAATGTAGTACAAGGATATTTTCACGGAATAACTTCCGAACTTACAAAAATTAAATGTTTTTAAGACTGGCATGATGGCGAGGCAAGCCATCGATTTAAAAACAAAACCAATATGGGTCAAAATTTTAACGTACTTACAACCTCAATAATGGTTGTATCGGCATTAAAAACCTGAGAATAATTTTAAGTACACCGAATGTCACCCAAATACTAAACCAATTCGGCTTCGACCCAATTCGGTATGTTTTCTTCCCAGTTCCATACGGCAACCCCCGCCCATCATCATCACTTCCGGTATTTAAAACATATTATCGATGGCACCTTTAGCCTTGATGGCCCCCAGTGTTAAAAACAGAAAATGAAACAAAAGCTAGCAACAAAAACATTATCACCACACCTCCCCAATACCCTCTGCCCGATGACCTCCATCTCGCACATATTGTTGGTGCGTTGGGCCAAAGGAAGTTGATTAAAATAATGCCACCTTGTAGTGAAGGCTATAAAACACCACCATAAACCACTCGCCTACACGTGTAGCATCCGTTCCGTTCGGGTCCGATCGAAATGGAACGCGTGCATCGTTTATACTGGGCCATCCACTTGATGGGTTTTGAAGTGTTTGCCCATTGCCATCGATGTGGTAGGGCGTGTTTATTTGTTGACTTTAGTCACCTTTTTTTCCCTTCAGATAAATGTACATACAAACCGTGCGAAGGTTAGACGCTTATGAACCAATAGAATATTGCTTATAGATAATAAGAATTGGGGAAAACAGTCTAAAGCTGTTACGATTTCGTAACCTTAACAGTGGAATTGTTTCAACTATTGGGTCTATGATACATTTCACTAGTTTTTTTTATATGGACTTTGATGTTTTGAAGGCTTATTTGCTAAAAGCTTTCCAAACAAACAGCGCAGCAAAATAAGCCCGTTCATTTCTGATTAGAAAATTTTCCTAAGTTTCGATCAGCTGCTCGACAAATGTGAAAATAAAGACAATTAAGTTTACTTATTTTAAGCTTTTTATAAAAAAGCAAAGCAAAATTTTACTTGTGTTATGACAATTCATTGCTATGAGTTTATTATGGCTTGTTACTTGGTTGTGCAAAACTTTTTTTTTAGATAAATAAATTGTTTCATCCCATATAATCTTGTTACTACCTTACACACTATTTGCATCGATATACAAACACACTCTATGTAGTCATTTTTTATGTATAGTTATAATTTATCATCTTTGTAATAAGCATTTGAGCAGATTAAAAAAAATAGCTGAAATCAAAACTATTTTTCAAAGCTGTAATTTCACCTGCAAGCTGCAAAAAAACGCAGTTCAACAAAACTGAAACCGAATGTCATTCTTTACGTCAAAATACTATGTCCTTGAGGACTCCTTGAATGATGATATGATATGATATGATGATATGATATGACCTGTTAGCAATTCCTCGCTCGATTCTGCTCGATGTTTTGACAGATACTTGCTAATAATTTAAGCTTTCTAACTTAATGTATCATAGACCCCTATATTGCGTAGAAAAAGATACAACAGCAAAAATATATTTTATCTTCTTATTTCGTTTGATTCGTTCATCAAAAAGTCCACGCTTATAAGCAGCAGGTTTCAAAATTATGAAACCTTTTAAACACGAAACGATTTTACGCCAAAAATTATATCAAAGCTAATCAGAGCGTTAAAACGTAATAAGATTTGCTTAAAAGAAACCAAACTACCTCTACACAGAGAGGGAATTTATCTGAAGCAAAATCCTCACCCAAAAACCCCGTAACAGATGATTAAAATCACAAACTCACAAAAAAACATTCCTAGAAACCGCAAAGGAAAAACGAAACAAAAAAACAAGCTAACCAGCAATGTTTCACCAAAATAAAAAAAAAACATTGCACATAAAATACCGAACCAAAATGGTTCCCCTCTAACCGCGGCAACAAAACTTCCGAGGATTGCGCGCGGGTTGTTGCGTTGCACGAGATGTGAAATGCCACGAAGTCGTACAATTCGCGACTATCACGTCGCATCATTCCGTTTGCAGACGAGCATCCTTTATCCGCGCAATCCGTGCGCTAGTTAACCATAAAACAGTCACTGAAACGAGACGTAAACCAACCGGAAACGACGACTGTGGAGTGTTGCCTCGATGTACAGTGAAGGAAAAAAGAGGCATCCCAGCCCATATCTTAACAGAATGAAGGCACATTTTGTGAATATTTGTGCCACACGGTTCGTGCGCACCGAAGCACAAGCTGAAACGCATGAAGAATTTCCCAGTGAACCGTAACTGTGGTGACTTAATTTTCGAGTTTTTCAGAAACGCTTTCCTTTGTGTCAACAGACAAAGGAGAAACTGTGCGGCATTAAAATGAGGTACGAAAAACGGACTGGCAATTTTAAGAAAACACATTACTGATTTTGTAAGAATTAACGCGACAGATGAATTTACAAACAGCGGGTTTTTTTAAAATAATTCACGTTACCAGACCTTATAATCGGTGTACTTAATTCAGCAATAATTGCTTGCTCTAGATCTTAGTAAAAAACACAGTTACACATACCCAGCGGAACGAGCTTCTTACAAGATAGCTTATCGATAGATATATTATCGCACGACCCACCTAGGAAAACAGGATTATCACTTAACCTACATTCACTGTGGCGCCCGATCATGATTCCTTCACCTTTCCCTATTCATTACGTGGCCGGGTGCTTTATGAGGAGAAATTTCCACGCAAAGCAACATTCCCTAACTGCCAGGTGAAACTATCAATCAATCACGCAAGCGATACGATCGACAGCGATACCTCGGTACGGCGAGGTGGAAATGGCGTGTGGCGGCAGGAAAAATACCACTTTTTTTACTCTTCCTTCACCCCCTGCCCAAGGATGGTGAACAATGGTGGTGGATAGCTGAAATAGGGCGGATATATCCACCCTGAATCGGTGCTCTATTAAAGCTACGTAACCTGAAGGTAGGTGGACGCCGTAGTGTAAATATTTTCTTACCCAGTCAGATTCGAAACAAGCAAACTAATACTACCAATCACGGTAAAGGTAAATGTTATTTAATGGGTCATTACAATTACCTTTAGAAAAGCACAACAAAACAGACCGTTCAGATGGAATTAATCCTCCAAAGGAATGGTCACAATTATTCCAACTCACTTCGCATTTTCATTTAAAAAAAATAAGAGACAAGAAACACATGAAAAAAAACAACAAAACAAACCCGTATAAATTTAACAAAAGATTGATAAATCAAGATAATATTATGGTTGCAACCTAGTACCTATAACATGATATGAAAATGGTATTCAATTGTTAACATATATTTTAAAGCCTGATTTCCTTTTCGTAAGGTCGAAAAATACTTCATGTAACATAAGGCATCCTAGGAAAAATATGTTTTAATTTTCATTCGTATAACTGTTTAAAATTATGTCCAAAATAAAAGTAATTTGTAAATCTTTTATAATTGAGATTGTTAATTCATTAATTTTTTATCTGGGGCGGCCCGGTGATGTATGTGCAAAACAGCGCCAGTTCCACACGACGGGACTGGGTATCAAATCCCATCCGGACCGTTCCGCCGTAGCAAGGACTGACTATCCAGATATGTAAAAAAAACCAGACTAGACTATAAAAAACTATCCAGATCCAGATAAAAAAAACAGCAGAATTAACTAATACTTAATTAACTAGCTATTTTTTTTTAAAGATTTATTACAAAGTTAAATGGTCGTGAGCAAAAAAACTCTTAAGGTGTCGAAGCTAAATTTAAATATTTTTTTTAATTTTAGTATTTTTGTATCACTTGCTTCAGCTTCATACTTGGTACGAGATAGTAAAATATTGATAAATGTTGGTAATATTTAATATTTGTAATTAGCATGTACGTGTATCAAATAGAGGATAGAATCGACACCGATTCCACACGACAGGACCGGCAGTAAAATCCCATCTGGACCGTCCCACTGTAGCAAGGACTATCCGGTTACTTGGTAAAAATAAGTTTTCATATCGCCTGTGACCGTTCTTTTTTTTATTCAGCTAAAACGGCCCGGCCGTTCTTAAGAAGCAATTGATAAATTGAATTTCTTGTGATGTAAATCGCTTTAAATGTGTCGTGAACTTCGAAAACTAAACATAACATTGAAAAATTATTTTTTTTCTTTTTTTAGAAATGTGAGGAAACAGTAAAGTATTCTTTTACGATTTCCCTAAGAATGATCCGGTAGAAAAAAAAGTAGTGTTAGAGCAAGACAAGTCGCGATACAAGTGTTATGCAACTTGTTGCATAATACTTGTGTCAACTAAGAACGTAAGCAAAATATCAAAATGTTAAGTGGGAAAGATATATTTTTTTGACAATTACACAATTACACAATTACACAGTTACACATTACAACAAGCGAAGAGAACACGTGAAAATAAAATCTACAGTACAACGGCACAAAGGAAGCAGTATTTGCTGTTTTTTAGCAAATTAGAAATACCAGAAAATCCGAAGCAGTATCCTGCGTCAACATTTGGTCCTTCGAACCGGATTTCTGGACACACAGACTGCTAATTTGGGTGTATCGAGGTTTAACCTCAATCACGCGTGTCGTAAGTGAAGTGATTTTTTATCCTTCTAATACAGTCTGTATTGTAGAAAATCGTTACTATTCGCTGACGCATTGAAATGGCCACTGAAACCAAGAAGACCCAAGCGAAGATTGCGACTCTTCGTGCCCGTGCTCAGATGAGAGCCACAGAAGAATTCATGGTTGGTTTTACGGAAGTTAAAAGCAACCAAGTGGTAGAGAGGTTAGCGAATTTGGAGTCGATCTGGAAGGCGTTTGAAGCGGCCCAGTCCAAACTAGAGTCCCTTGAGGAAGATGAAGAGCAGCTGGCCGATTTGTTCAACCAGCGCAATGAGTTCTACAATAAGTATTGCGAAGCCAAGGGATTCCTAACCTCAAATCGACCATGTGCTCTGCCTGCTCCGGATGAAGTAGAGCCGGGAAAGATTAAACATGTGGCAAACGTGCGACTGCCTAAGTTGGATTTACCAACATTCGATGGTAACACCACAGATTGGATCAGCTTCAAGGACCGATTTGTGTCAATGATTGACAAGGCTGAAGACATGCCTGATGTTGTGAAACTGCAGTACCTGCTATCAGTGCTGAAGGGTGAAGTGGCGAAACGATTCCAGCATGTGCAGCTTACGGCAGATGGTTACAGCATCACGTGGAAGGCACTGCTAGATCGATATGATAACAAAAGGATCCTTAAGCGTGAATATTTCAGGGCGCTGTTTTCTATCCCACCGATGAAGAATGATACGATTGAAGAGCTTCGACGAGTGTCTGACGAATTTACTCGACTAACTCAAGGAATGAGTGCGTTAAGTGAGGCTTTAGTTCATTGGGATACACCGTTGTGCAATCTACTTTTTTATAAGTTAGATGGTAAAACCTTGTTGGCTTGGGAGGAGTATACCAGCAAGGACAAGGAAGACGTGTATGTCAAGCTGCAAGAATTTCTTCAAGGTCGATTGAGAATTCTTAGTGCTACAGCTCAAGCATCAACAGAAGCACAAAAACCAAGTTCGAGTAAACTAACCAGCACGAAACAGCAAAGAGGCATCGCATGTGTAAGCATGGCACCAACTCCCGTGATACGGTGTTATGCTTGTTCACAACCACACTATTTGCATCAGTGTGAATCGTTTAAGGGCATGCAAGTGGCACAACGAGAGGAAGTCATCACATCGAATAAGCTATGCCGGAACTGTTTCCGAATTGGACACATCGCCCAGCGATGTATGTCGAAATTCAAATGCCACAAGTGTCATCAACGACATCACACATTGTTACATGTAGACACAGCGATGCAGAATCCAACATCAGACAACATTGTAGCCGCAACTACTGCCGCATCGGGAAAGACGACCGTCCTATTACAAACAGCATTAGTGCAGGTTGTGGATGACAATGGCAGATCGTTTGATGCAAGAGCGCTGTTAGACTCTGGATCGATGTCCAACTTTATCTCAACGGCTCTAGCAAATCGTCTTAGTAATCGCAAACGTCATGCTAGCGTTTCTATTGTAGGAATTGGACAACGAGAAAACCACATACATGAAGCGATGGATGTAGTCGTGTCGTCGAAGACTCAGAGGTTTAGCACAAAACTCAACTTCCTTGTCATAGATTCTCCAACAGCACAACTTCCAACAATTGAAGTAAACACCAAGGAATGGAGAATAGAAGGACTATCACTAGCCGATCCATTTTTCTACAAACCAGGTCAGATTGATCTAGTAATTGGCGGAGAAGCATTTTGGGCCATTCACACAAACGAGCGAATTAGTGTTGGATCGAACAAGCCTGTATTTGTCAACACTAAATTTGGATGGACAGTTGCTGGAACGACCTCAGCTACAACTCAGAATCGTCACGTGTCAACAAACGCAGCAGTTAGTCAGGACACGTTAGAAACAACCATCCGACGATTCTGGGAGTTAGATGTGCTACCATCCTCATCATCAGTCGAGTCAGACGAAGAGACATGCGAGAAATTCTTCTCCGAAACGACTTCTCGCAATAAGGAAGGTAAATTCGTAGTCAAGTTGCCGAAGGTGGATACATCGAGAGTAAGTTTAGGCGATTCAAAGTCTATAGCGGAGAAGAGATTTTTCAACACCGAACGAAGACTACAAAGAAACCCGAAAATGTACGAAGAATACCGAAAGTTCTTGAAAGAATACGAAGAGTTGGGACATATGGTCGTGTTACCAGAACCAGTGGATGATAGCATGCCCCATTGCTATCTACCGCATCATCCAGTGCAGAAGGAGTCAAGCACAACGACGAAAGTAAGGGTAGTATTTGACGCTTCGTGTAAAACTACATCTGGCTACTCCCTGAATGATGTACTCGAAGTTGGTCCAACAGTTCAGCCTGATCTTTTTTCAGTGATCCTACATTTTAGAACGCATCGAGTGGCAATTAGCGCGGATATCGAAAAAATGTATCGCCAGGTCATGGTACATGTTGATGATCAACCGTTACAAAGAATTGTATGGCGACCAACAGCTGCAGAAGAGTTAAGATGTTACCAGCTAAAAACCGTGACCTACGGAACAGCCTGTGCTCCATTTTTAGCAACCAGAGCATTAAGGCAGATCGCACTAAACGAAATGGCAACCAACCCGATCGAAGCAGAAGCCATAAAAAACGATTTTTATGTCGATGATTTTCTCTCTGGTGCTAATGATGAGGAGTCTGCTGCTACATTGCAGAAAAACGTGACTAGCTTATTGCGGCAGTACGGTTTTGTGATAAGAAAATGGTCTTCGAATTCGAATCGCGTACTGGATGACATTATCGAGAAGGATTTAGCCACGCCTCGCTGTCACTACCTGGGAACTGATGCCGCCATCACTACTTTGGGATTAGTTTGGTTTCCAGGAAGGGATCAGTTCAGTTACAATTTAAAGAACGTCGAATTGCCATCAACTATTACGAAGCGTACGTTGTTATCATCTGTTGCAAAAATATTTGATCCTTTGGGACTTGTAGGACCTGTCGTATGCATGGCGAAACTACTAATGCAAAGGGCTTGGACAACAATTGACTCGACAACGAAGAAACCCATCGATTGGGACGCGAATCTACCAACGAGGCTCCAAAACGATTGGAAATCCTTCCAACGAACGATTCATCTGTTAGAAGATCTTAACATTCCACGATTCATTTTTGGCAACGAAATGTTAGAAGGTTGTGAATTTCACATATTTGGAGATGCTTCCGAACGTGCGTACGGTTCCTGTTGCTACATACGCGTCAGTTCGCAGTCAGGTTTCACTACACGTCTACTAGCGGCAAAGTCCAAGTTAGCTCCGGTAAACTCTCATCATTCGATCGCTAAGTTAGAACTATGTGCTGCATTGTTGAGCGTTCAACTTTTAGCCAAGATTTCGACAGCACTTAGATTCAACCCCACCAACATTAAGTACTGGAGCGATTCAACCACAGTCCTGCATTGGTTAAACGCATCGCCGTGTAGATGGAAGACGTTCGTGGCAAATCGTACTACTCTAATCCTAGACGCCACGAACATAAAACAATGGAGGCATGTAGCAGGAGTCGATAATCCGGCAGATTATATTTCTCGAGGTGTAGAACCAAAGGATCTGCTCTATGCTGAAAGATGGTGGAATGGACCATCTTGGCTCTCGCTACCAGAAAATCAATGGCCAGAAAGTCATTTCGTCCCTTCAGAAGATGCTGAAAATTTAGAAGAGTGTCGTAACACTGCCGTGTTGGCATTAGCAGCGGTTGCAAGCACCTTTTGCGATGAATTGTTTGCAAAATATTCATCATATACTAAACTACTTCGTGTCTTCGCATACTGTTGTCGACTGTTGGTGAAGTTCAGAAATCGTAAGGGAGCGCAGCTTTCTAGTGAATTCTTGGAGGACAATCGGAAGTGGTTGTCAACGGCTGAGGTACAATTTGCAGAAGTAAACTTATGTTTACTACACCAACAACAAATGTTTCCGGACGAATTACATTCGCTGATTACTGGGCAGCCTGTTACACGATCATCGCAACTGAGATGGATCAAACCAATACTCGGCAAGGATGGACTAATTCGTATTGGTGGCCGTCTGAATCTAGCAACTCTTCCGCCTTCGACTCAGAATCCTATAATCTTGTCCGCAAAACATCCATTGACAGTCATGATCGTTGAAGCATGTCACAGACGACAACTACACGCTGGTCCGCAACTCATGCTTGCTACGTTGAGGCAGAAGTTTTGGATTATTGGCGCAAGAAACCTGGTTAGGTCGGTTTATCATCGATGTGTTACGTGTTTTAAGAAGAAACCTACCTTCATCAGTCAAACAATTGGTGACTTGCCGAGCAGTAGAGTAACTCCAGCGCCTCCATTCTCTATTTCCGGAGTGGATTATTGCGGGCCCTTCTTTGTCAAGTTTGGGACTAGGAAAACCATACCACGAAAGGTATACATAGCCATTTTCATATGCTTTGCAACGCGTGCGGTACATATCGAAGTAGTATGCGACTTAACCACACAAGCATTTATCGCCGCGCTACAACGTTTCATTTCACGTCGCGGAAAGGTTAAAGAGTTGAATTCTGATAATGGCACAACATTCAAAGGGGCAGCGAATCTTCTTCATCGGTTGTATCAACAATTGAAAACTGATGCCAAATCACGCGAGCTACTGTTCGACTGGTGTGCTGTGAACGAGATAGTATGGAAGTTTATTCCGCCGCGTACCCCTCATTTTGGCGGATTGTGGGAAGCCGCGGTGAAATCAGCCAAGCAACATCTCATGAAGGAGCTAGGGTCGACCACAGTGATGTATGAAGATTTTCTAACGTTATGTGCGCGGGTTGAAATGTGCCTTAACTCGCGACCACTCACGCCCATTCCGAATTCGCCAGATGATCTCGACGTGTTAACACCTGGCCATTTCATCACGGGATCAAACTTCCAATTAGTTCCGGAAGTAGACGTCAAGGAGGTTCCAGACAATCGGTTAACTCACTGGGGGCGTACGCAAAGGCACATGCAAGCTATCTGGGCACGGTGGTACCCGGAATATCTCCAACAACTCCAAGCCAGGGCCACTAAGGTGTGCAAGCCGCCGGTGCAAATCGAGATAGGACGCGTAGTAATTTTAAAAGAAGATCACCTCCCACCAGGCCAGTGGCCACTGGCCAAGATCGTTGCAGTGCACCCCGGTAAAGACAACATAGTCCGGGTGGTGTCATTAAAGACGGCACACGGAAAGATCATAACCCGCCCAGTTGTTAGAATAGCTTTGCTCCCGATGTCTGAGTAGAAAATATGATATTAAAATAACGAGGTTATTTCAAGGTGGCCGGGATGTTAGAGCAAGACAAGTCGCGATACAAGTGTTATGCAACTTGTTGCATAATACTTGTGTCAACTAAGAACGTAAGCAAAATATCAAAATGTTAAGTGGGAAAGATATATTTTTTTGACAATTACACAATTACACAATTACACAGTTACACATTACAACAAGCGAAGAGAACACGTGAAAATAAAATCTACAGTACAACGGCACAAAGGAAGCAGTATTTGCTGTTTTTTAGCAAATTAGAAATACCAGAAAATCCGAAGCAGTATCCTGCGTCAACAAGTAGCGTTCTCGGCCTTCTACAAGTCAGGACCGATACCAAACCCCCGGCAGCCCCATTTGAGTAGGTCGTTATGCCAAGAAGAAGAAATTTTCTTTTCTTTCTGTTATGAAAGCGTACAAAGGGTAAAACTACACCATTGCCCAAGTGACGGCCAAAGATGAGAAAAGCGTATGATTGACAGATCAGAAAGAATGGAACAGTCTTTTCGTCGTGTGGATGTTTGCTGGCTTCCAACCTTCTGTCTGTGTAACCCAGTCGCACTGTTGACGCAAGAAGCAGCAACGCAACTGACTGACTGAAACTTTCCTGCCTGAAACATAGGAAGCAAAAAAAAATGAAAGTTCCCGACAAACTCTTCGCTTTTTCTCTCCACTCAGGGACAAAACTTTCTTGCCCCGTTATGTTTGCCCGTCAACCCAAAATCCGTCACCGACCAGAAACTGGAACCTTCCCTTGTGCACAATCATCCAAACTTCAAATCCTCCCTTCCCGCTGGGGATGAAACTGCGCTGGAAAAAAAGTTCAAATTGTGTTCGGTTTACGTCAAGCGGGAAAGCGCAATATCACACCGCTTTACGGAGGCGGACAAGGGAAGTTTTCCCGCTCTATGCGGTAGTGTGTTCCACCTTCGTTCCTAGCAGTACGCGTTTTAAGCCGCGACACAAAAGATTACGAATGGAAAATGAAGCAACAAATATGCAGAGAAATGGGAGAGATCGAACAGCAAAAAAAAGAGAGAGTAAATATCATTAAAGTTACACCAGTCCCGACATTCGTGGATGAGTACCAGGATGGTTAACTTGCCCGAAGGACAAAAGGATAGACATGCTACCTTTACACCAGCTTTACCGCTTTTCCCTTGGGATGAAAAACACAATTTCCTTTTCCAGGATGTCAAAAGCTACCGAAGGTAAAGCCTCGCAAACCCGCCCCCCTCGCACGATCGAGCTACGTTGACAGTCCACGACCATACTTACGGGTCTTGTCATAACATTTTACGCTGAGCACTTCAGTCAGGGCATGGGAAAATTGAAACGTACCTTCGGGTAAAGTGGCCATGTGGTTGTGTCGCCTGGTGGGGTTAGGCAAAGGAAACCGGGAAATGTTATAAAATTTAAAAACCACCAACCACCCGGTTTCAACAAACCGCACCCGGTAGGCGACTAACATTACATTGTGGTCACATCAAACCAACGCATCGGCGTTGTAGGTGATTGTACGCGTGTACATGCGTAAATGTATTGTTTTGTACTTTTTTTTTTAAATGTTCATTTTGTTTTTTATTTTGGCCACCCGACCACAATCCGGGCTTTTCGCCAGTACAAAGTGCTGTCGGTTTTAATAAAGCGACTAATCCATCCACTATCATCGCATCCGCTGGCTGTGGAAGTAAGGAATGGGTTGGCAGGCATATGATGAGACATAGAATGCGTTATCTTATCCTTGCAAACACACACGCCAACATCGTACCGGGATCAACGGTATCAAACGGTTCGGATTCTAGGAGTATCAACATTTTGTGCTTGTTCAGCTGTTTTTCATTTTTACTGACGGATAGAAGCTTCCGTAGACTTTAAAACAATGTAAATGAGAAAATGACATAGTACAAAAGAAAACTGTCAAAATTATGTGCTGGTTGTTACTTTTGCCTAATATTTTTAATAACGCCTTTACAGTTTTAAGGCAGAGTAAATATGCTTGGACGCACAAGAATAGACATTTTAAAGACATGACAAAAACATGAATTAGAATGAAAATGTTTTCGTCGAACAGTTTACATTCTTCAATGGCTCAATGGCCTTAGAGGACATGCCAAATATTTCTGGCTTACTAGACTTATTTTTACTATGTAGCCGGATAATCAGTCCTTGCTACGAGGGCGGTCCAGATGGAATTTGAGCTCCGGTCTTGACATGTGAAACCTGGGCCGTTTTGCCACATACACCTCCGGACCGGGAAAATGAAAAACTTGTTTAAATGCAAAAATTTACGTTTTAAATGCCTTTCTTTCGAAGCGCAGTAAAAAAAGCATGATTGCGGTAATCACTGGTCTTTCGTTAAATTAAAAAAATCCGTTACCGTGACCGTAGAACCGGTCAAATTGAAACAAAGCTTCGACGAGGCTCGGTCCCGGCAAATTCGCCGACTTTCTCATCCGAAATACTTCACGTGACCACGACGAGGCAAGTACTCGGCCACGGTCACAAATACTATAAGAAAATAATTAATAAACATACCAGATGTGTTGAATCAAATTTAAACATTTTCACGTTGAAACATTTCTTTGGTTGAAAAATTATCAAATTATGTTTACAGATCAAAGAGAAATATATTTAAGCTATAAAGAACTATTACTAAATAGTGCAAAAAAATGATCATTTTAATTTAATCATTCCATAGGTCTCCGAAAAAAAGTGGATGCCGATTTGCGTCGTCTTAAAAAAAATTCAAACCGTCAACGTATGCATGAGGATGAGTATACTCATTGAGCTGTAATTTTTCATATTTTTTGGTATGATGGTTTCAATTTCAAACAGATTTTTCATTCAACATCAAGCTTCAAGAAAATGCAATAATTATTCGTTTTATTTGTTTCGAACATGCTTAATATAACCGAGTGCATTAAACATCAACACATTGCAGTAGCTCTTCAGCAGGGAGCACACACTGTATTTAATTACGATTGGAAACATGCTTAAAAAGGATTGTAAAAGAAAAAAACCCATTCAACTACACCAAAAATGCAGCGATACACCTATCAAAACCATGTCAATTATGAATTGTTCTGAAAACTTTGATACATCGAAACTACCGCACATTGTCCTATACCCAGGATGGCACAATGCTATCAACTGAAGCATAGCCCATTTCCATCATCAGCTCTCTCGCACATAACACTGCAATTAAACATCCGTCAGCCGAAAGTGGATGCAAGTCGTTTGTTTTCTTTTTTATGTCGAAACTCAATTTTCCACCAAGCTTCCAACCAAAAAAAAAACTAGGAAAACTCCCTACAGCCGGCAGACATTACATTCCATGGCAACTTTCTACTTTACACCCACACATACATCCACTACGCTAAAAGCATATGCCCGTTTATTCGGGTTTTTTTTTTGGGGGGGGACAACGGTTTCAGTGCATAAGCTTTTTTGTTTCACTATTGTGTCTGATTTTGATGGGCACCGAAAGTGGTGCTGGTGCTTTCTAGTGCTTTCAGCGTTGCACAAAGCACGAGCAGAAGTTAAAAGTGAAAAACTTTAAGCGTGAATAGGGAACATTTCCGACGACTTCCATCCAAACCACAGTAGCTTCGGACGTATAATTTTCCGATTCTATTACAAGTTCTTTTATCGACAATGACGAATCGTGTATTTTTCAAAAGCGTATTTAAAGTACAAGAAATTGTTCTTTTTTTATCAAAAAGAGAAAATTGAAAAAGCTTTGTTTACCCGTATATATATATTAACAAAATCCCATGCAATTAAATACTAAATATTTTGTAAAATCATTTTAGTTTCCCACGTATAAAATTTCAATGTATAAACTTCATCACTATCCGGTAAGATGTACACGGTTCCCTTGTCGTCGAGCACCTATAAAAACCCAAATATACGAAATAGAAAGTAAATCAAAAATCAAAAAAGATGCACAGTATTTACTTGTGTCTTCTCAACGAAATTCTTTTCAGGTCAACTTGCTTCATATAAAATCAAGCCGCTACATATTTGTAAAATTGAATAACATTTATTGTTTATAAACACACTTCATTTAATATGGTTTTGCTTTTATGTTTCTTTCTCCCCTTGGAACAGACATGTAGAAATCATTCAATTCCTTAAAAAATCCGAATGTTCAACAAGAAATGGACACAGATCACTGTTGGATTAAGTAGTATAGCAATCTTCCTCCTCAGTCATTTCATTTGAATTAGAAATTAATTATTTAAAATATCGTTAAAACTTTCGACACGACACGACCCGCGTGGCTGATGAGCCGTAATGTAATATATTCTTTACTATACAGCATCTATTTACGCTCTATATTTCACATCCCTTACGCAAACTGAAAGCGAAACTTTACATGCAATCCTCCGGCGAACGTCTCCTACACTTCTACCATAACCACCGACCAAACACCTCAGTTGAAATACCCTCCCGGAGCGGAAATACACTATCAGGAAAAGTTCCTGCCTAGTCTTAGCTTGTATAATTTAATTATTTCTCTATCTCCACGCTCAAGAGCCCTCGGATAAGAGGATGAGATGCTCATCGAATATTAGCATCGTAAAGACGCCATTTTTCCAAACAGGGATCAACGATGTCGAGCCGGGGTTGGAAACGCTCCATTCGCACAGGACCGAATTAAACCGAAAGAAGCGATCAACGTCTGTAAAGGGCGTTAGGTAGCAATGATGAACTTGAACTTTCCAAAACCACCTGATTCTTGAGAGCTTTCTCACCTTTAGCACAACATTCTAAAGTGGATGAATGAGTGTTTTGCTTCTGGCATTAGTAATTAGCCGTAGCGATAGTTCTGTATCAGAATCCAAAATAATGATGAATTATTTACAAACGAGTTCAATTCAACGGTATTTTGTTATAAAAGAGTGTTTATATAATTTAAAACACTTTTAAGGCATTTCTTCCATAAAATCTACAAAGTACTGGGCGACTCCATTATCCCAATTGTATCGAATAATTTATTATATTACTAATTGTGACATACTTATGTTCCACGCTATTCAAAGTGTAATTTATAATATATCAAAATTATTATTATTGCACAAATAAAAATTGATATATTTTTAACGAGATCCACGGAATTCGTTTCACAACACCCCAGCTGCTATATGCACCGGGCAAACGAGACCATCACGGTTTGTTAAAAATAGTACGACATAAAAATAGTACAAATGCCATCCCGAGTCAGTCGCTGAGCCCGCTTTTAAGCTAGAACGTCATTCTGCATCAATGATGCGCTTTGGCCGGTTTGTCCACAAAATGTAATCCAAAGCGAAAACAACGGCACGGGAGTGAAAATCCATAAAACCAACAAACGATGGTCAGAAAAAGAAACCAACACCTCCGCCCCCGAGCAGAGAGAAATGAAAACAGGCAGGCCACAGCACGGTCGCACCGAGCAGCCTAACTACATTCATTTTTTTTGCCTGTCTTCCTTATTCATGCTTTTACCCGGACTGTCGTTAGTATAAATGGACACCGGTACCGGGGTTTGTGTGCATAAAATGAACAGAAAGCACAACTGACATAGAAAAAAAGAAGAAGAAAAAAACAGAAATGAACACCACAGATTACGGCGTACGTTCCGATGCAGGAGGCGTACCAGCAAGCCTGACACTATGCTGACACTTCACTGTCAGATGACGGAAATGCTTCGTGCAACACCAGGTCCGTTGCCACTATGCAACCAAAACATCCTAGCTTAAGAGCCGAAGCTTGACGGGTGATGTTGATTGAACGATTGCAAGATGGCGTGCTACTTTCCCACTTTTCCGTTGCCACATGCCCGACTTCTTGACCAATACGCTCCACACGCTACACGGTTTTGAAGTGTGTGGAATCGACCAGTCCAGCAAACGGATGCCCAATCACATATGTAAATAAAAGATGCGTTTCCTTACTACAACGGGAAACCATTTCCAGTCCGGGTGCTTCAGCCTATGAGCAGAGTATCAATAAAACTCATCGGACGATAAATCCTGTCGAGATGTTTAATCATTTCCTCCATTGAGTGTGCCTTCAAGATGCGAGTTTTGTAATTCTCAATTCAGGACATACAAAGCCACACACACACACATACTGATCAATGCTGGCTCCTGCTGTTATACTTCAGTTGCTGCTTCAGTTCCTATTTCAGATCTCATTATAAGTCGTCCCAATTTTTGCTCCCTAGATTTACGTTCCTTCGTCCACTTGCGGCACTTGACGATGTATCCTGCTGGAAGATTTAACGATGTTGCGCTGCTGGCGCGAACCCAGCATGAAAGGCCTCCCTTCCAAGGTGGGATACTCGTTTCTACACGCTTTACGTTTCACTTGCAAAGTGTACCGTTGTTTGGTGCAAAAATAAACCACCACACACAAACACACACAGCGCAGCATGCATAAGCTAAAAGAAAGAAAAAAAAACACAACAACAACAGAAATCGATGCCGACTTCGATGGCACATAAATCAATACAGAGAAACAATGATAACACAAAACAAACAGAAACCTACGAAAACCCGATGGTTGCTTGATTTGGAAATTTCAACCCAACAGAGAAAGTGTGAGAGATGTTCGATTGATTTCAGAGCTTTCACGAAAAAAAAGGTTTTTGTGGGGTTTCAATGAGCACGAACGAGAGAAAAAAAAAAACATCGCAACCCCATTCATCGCCGATATTTGATACGGTACACAAGCAGCATCCCCAACAACCAGAACCATGCTTTTGTAGTTCGTGCAGTTGTATTCGTATCGTTTCGAAGCACGAGCTTAAAATGAAAAATAGCGGACTTTCGATCAGTATAAATCGAATCCTTTTTATTTATTTTTTTGGCGGGAAAACCTTCAGATCTTTCCCAGCAACCAGCATTACACGCTTGCAGAAATTCAACCCACGATTCTTTTATTTTCTGCATCTTTCTTTTTTTTTGGAACACAAAATATAAGCTTTTCTTCTTTCGTGTTTCGTGTGTTTTGTGGGATTTGTTTGTTTGCATCAAAAAAAAAACCTGCTGAACCTGGGATACGCTTCGTTGCTTGGTGGTAAAGGTGGAAATTTGTTGTCGAATCGTTTTCTTCTTTCCAATCTAACCTCCATTTCAAAGAAAAACGTTCCGGCATCAGGGGGTGATATGCTCTATTTTTATCGCCGACACTTGCAATCAGTGAAGTATCACGAAATGTGTCGAAATATGTGTCCGATTTTGATACTGACAAGATTGCCCATGTCAGTGGTTTAGTAATTTTGCTTTCATTTTTGTGTTTCTTTTAGATATATTTCCAGGAATTTGGTAGAATAAGGCAAAATGGAAGATTTTGCTTTTAGGAATCTAAAATTACTATCAGATGAATGAAATCGTGTGTTCAAATATAAAAATAAAGTTCAAATTATAAATTAAGTTTAAAATAAGTTTATGACGGTGCGTGAAGCGTTTCTCTAGAAAGGCGCAGGACACGGCGAATATAGATTAATAAATCTTTGACTCGTGATACTGACGGATTTTTTTTATGTAGCTTATGCGATCAATCGAATGTTGTTTTATTTTCTTATTAATTTTAGACTTTTCGTGTTAAAAAGGATTAAAAAATTTTAAGCGATACTTTAACTTAAATTCGTGATAGCAAACTTAAGTACGCAAAAGTCATAAAAGAGTAATATTTTTTCAGGACAAACGAACACTCTCTCACCATATCTTCTTTTATTTATTATTAACATCATTTACACTTATTTACCACTCCAAAAAAATAAACCAACAGCGCCATGACAATTGTCTTCGCTATCACGCATAACGGCCGCACACTAACAGTGCAAAAGAAACACATTCAACCCTGAAGTCAAGCTATACCGACAGCTGAATGACCATTTTGGTATGGCTTTAGGAAAGGCGCACCTTTGGTCCTGCCCCGTTTGGTTCCCGCGCGGCAAATGCCACCACCACCACTAGCGCGTGATTAATGATGATGAGAACGATGATGGTCCCGGTGTTAAATGGACTCGGTTTGCGCATTTCCTGTGCAGCTAGAACTAGCATCAGACTTTATGGAGCACCGGCACACTCAAGTAGTAGTAGTTTCCATCGGGTGGCACTCAAACGAAATGATTGGGAGGAGAGAAAGAGAAAAACGTTACAAGTAAGAGCAGCAAACAAAAAACGAGCGATGAGTGGCCGTCCGTTTGAGGCATTGAACTGACCTTAATTTTTTCCGGTTTCTTTTCACTCCCCCCTTCAGTGAAGCGACTAGGAAAATGTCCGTTTTTTCACATGCCACTAATACGGCCATGCACACACACACAAAAGACAGACATACACACACTCAAATACTTTCACTACACTTAATCTTGTTATGTCCATTTGTGTCCATCCTTTGGCTACCCAGACGGCGTCACATCAATTACGATTTCACTTATTTTCCAGTGTGCCAACACCATGACATCCTTCCTGAAGGTGAGAAAGTAAACCATATCTAGTAGCCTGGTTTGTACACCACCGGCCATCTAGTGCTGCCATCTAGTGAGAAACCAACTGGGGCAAAAAATATGTTTAATGTGATTAAAATGAAACACTTTCCCTTCAGGGTGGCTATAGCAATCCGGGCAAACGGCAATGGTTTGTGGTGTATTATCGTCATCCTCAGTATCATCCCATGCGGAGAGTACCACCCTAGAACTAGAATGTCCCATTCCTGCTCACGTACTAGCGAAGTGTATGTAGACAGTTCAACAGTATTGGGGAGGGAAGGAAGCCATGATAGAAAAGATGGCAGGCACCACCGTGAACGATTTACTTTCCGTCAAGCATTAAGATGGAAAATTTGCCCGGTGCCCCAGATTGGATCACGGACCTTGAACATGATTTATTACACCTCGGACATCAGTGGTTTTGCCATAGCGCTCTCAGATGAATGGCAAAGTGGAATGGAAATGAAAATTGATTTTTAGCGGTCATCTTGCGGCGTTACGTTCGCAAAACAAGCGAACTAAACACGATTTATTAAAGGAAAAGGTCATTATATTCCTTTCCTTTTAAAAGAGCGTGTTTTTTATTTTCCTTTTTTTGCAAATGTAGGCAAATTAACGAAGCATAATAAATACCAATACAATACCAAAAATTTTATAAATGAGCAGCAGCAAATGTGTCATTAGTTAATTCAACAATCTAATAATTTCTTATCTGCTTACAGTAATTTGCGAGCTTTTGACATTCTGGATGCTTTTTAACCATGTGTTGGATTATCCGTGTAGCTCAAAAATGACAGTTCTAAATACGATTTGACATACAGTGGAGCGCCGATTATCCGGGGACCTTTTATCCGTCTGTCCCATTATCCGTGCAGCTCGGAAATGATAGTTCCGAAGGAGAATTGACATATGAAATGCAAAACCGATGATGGCAAGAAATAAAAGCTTCAATAGAAAATGATACAATTGGCTCAAGTTTGACCAAATAGAACAGATTTATTTGACAAGTTTTACCATCTAGCATCTAGTTAACATCTAGCGTTAGAAAATAGTCCAGCCATTACACACTAAACAATAATATTTATCAATAAAAAGAGATGTGCCTATTATCCGGGGTATTCGCTTATCCGACAAGGGCTGAGTCCAGATGAGCACGGATAATCGGCGCTACGTATTCGGTGCAAAATTGATAACGTTGCAAAACCAAAATTTGCTCAAGTTTAACCAAAATTAATAGATTAATATTAATATTAATTAATAGACAACAAGAAACCATTAAAAATAATTTTTAAAAATTATTAAACAACACCAATCATACATTAAACACCAATACTTAACAATAAAACTAAACGTGCCTATTATCCGTGTTATTCACTTATCCGGCTAGTGCTAACTACCGATGAGCACAGATAATCGGCGTTCCACTGTACGTTGAATGCTTGTTTGGACTTTCCTTCATTTATTATCTTAAAACCACATCCCGTTGTCGTGTATCGATGGTTTAGGTAAAATAAAATTAATACCAAAAATTCAATTATTATACCACACTGTCAGTCTAAACACCTAGCAAAAGCAAATAAAAGCTTTCTAAAGCAAATGAAATGTTTCATGAATTAATTATCCACACTGCTGTGCTTTACAAAAGGCGCCCACCAAACGTCGGTGGTCTCTTTGATTGTTTCGCTTTCGCACTTATTTCCAACCAGTCCGGATACTGATTGCAATGAGCCTTACGACAAAAGTTCTATCAAAACCCATCACCGTTACAGTGGCGAATAATATTACCACGCCTGGTATTGTAGTACCGAGCCTCGGGTTCTTTTTCACCCTCCTTTTGCAATTTCAACGCTTCCGAAAAACCATCAGACGAATAGAATGTAAGATGACCAACAAAGAAAAACACGTCTTGCCTCATTCTGACATTCCCCTGGGGAAGAAATATTCGTAACACGCTCCATCCCGTTTCGATTTGTTCAATCACCTTGGTACAGCAAATTGGAAAACGCTACCCCTTAGTACACGGGAGCTTTCAAACAACCATGCGTCTCCATGCGGCTGGTTTGGACCAAAGCGAATCGAACGACAGTGGCTGCCGTTACGTTTTTTTTCTTTTCTGGTTTCGTTCACTTTCTTTCATATTGTATTGTACAGTTGGTTCCAATTTCACCAAGGAGGTTTTTTTGCTGTTGCGATCACTGATCCAAGAGCTTGTTCGTTCGTTGTGATCCATCCACAAAAAACATGGAAACAATTCTTCTGGTACACACGGTTGCGGTGTAACGAAGAAATCGAGTGGAGGACAAAAAAAAAACTCGCCAATGCGATTGAGTTTCTTACCTTCCAACGATTAGACGCAAGGTTTAGAAAGGGACAAAGAAAGGTAGAAAACGAAAAACAACCCCCGGAACGAAGGCGAAGCGTTTTCGAAGAACGTAAGACGGCCATTGCTCTTTTTTGGTGTCAGGTCATTATTTTTCGTTGTTCGGCAAACGCTATCGCACACATAAAGTTCACTCTTTGTCCAGGTGAAAAGATGATTTGTTGAGCTGAACGTTCGGTGGACAGATTTTTGGACAAGTTTTATAGCCTCCGTCAGCCAAGCTGTCGATGTAACTAACAACACACCACCCAGCCAAAAGCAGACTATCGTTTATTTGACCCATCGACGGACGGGAAAATCTTTCGAGAAAACTTACTTCCAGAACTTCAATCCGTTTCCGTTTTTTGAGCAGCATTATGCAGGGAAAGCTTGACTTTTTTGCTGAGCACAAAAATCATTACTTTGTTGCTATCTATGTCGAAGTAAATAATAATTCTTCGAAGAAAAAGACGTTGAAACTGTAGTTAAATTTTATACCATTTATACCATTTTAGCAGATAAAAAAAATGATGCTGAAGCTGCTACAGTGCTGCTTTTCAACATAAGCTTTTGGAGAACTAAATTATATTTTCTAGAAATAAAAGGTTTTATCACGAAACAGATGGTACTATCCATTTTACATAAATACTTAAATTGAACTTGAACTTACTTCAGCTACAAATTATTGCATTTTACAAGCAAAAATCTGTGTACAGAAATTCTTAAAATTAAATCCCAATATATCAAACAACGCACAATCTGTTGCCAAAGCGATATTCGCCGTACGAATCAATCAGATACTCAATCCGCTATTTAATTTCGTTGCAATTAATAACATTTGTATGTACATACCATCGAGTGTCACATCGAGTTTTGTATTGCAAGTCGACCAATAGCCAACCCATGTTTGATGCGGTTTACTGAAGCGAATGTCTATGTAGCACAATATTTCAACTGTCCAATATCAATGACAGTCCGCAATGCTTTCCGCATTAAATTGATATGCCTCGATTCGATCACACTTGGAAATACGAGCAGCTTGGCATACGTGTCCGACTACCTTTCTCCCTTCCACCTACCAAACGCCAGAAAGGTAAATGATGCTTAATTTGCGCAAATTATCATCATCATCATGAACATCTGATCCTTCTCCTTCTCCACCACCGCTTACAGTCGCATCAATTATTGCTTGGTTTCGATGGCGATAACCAGTGTCGAAAATAAAATCGGCATCCACTGTACGGATGCCCAGAATGGATAATTTATTGACCACAATCAATTCCATATTCGATCGTCGCTTCCAAAACAAAAAATAAATAAAGTGAAATTTTTTAAAACTTAAAACCAAAGCGAAGAATTTTTTTTTTATCTTGTTTTCTTTCTGCCCCTTGAAACGCACCCAACGAAAATGCCATGTCGTGCACCACAGTAATTAAGCAAACCAGGTGAAAGAATCTAGAATCAACACAGCCACGAACCAACGCAAGGAAAAAAACCGAGACTTTATTTTAATGTAAGCAAAGGTTTCGCTCTTCGGCGAAAGAAGAGCAAAAAAAACAGACGAATAAGCAAATCCCTTTTTCCGACCCCGGTACGCACCGGAAAAATACGGAATTGAAACAAAAACATCAACCGATTCCTTTCCCACCGCCATCTCTCACAATCCGCCATTGTAACACTCCTTGCGAAAACTTGGAATGTTTATTTGTTGGTTGGTAGGTTTCGGTTTGTTTGTTTCTTTTGTTTGTTTACGTTCGCTCATTCCACTCATGATGACGTGTGCGCAAAGCAAATGCTAATGGGAACTCAACCCCATACACCCAATGCCAATGTCACAAGAAACTTCAACTGCCCCGCGGGTGGGGTGGTGGATGGGTGGGGGGATGATATTTTCCTAACCGCATTCTAACTTGTGCTGGAAATATTTTCATGTGGAGCGAAAAAAAATGGTTGATTTCGCATAGAATACGGCGTTATTTACTTTACATTTGCCGACAAGAATGCGATACGAACACAAACCATTCGACTCGGATACAGGAATATCGCGCGATTGATAATCGATCCTTTTGGGGGCGGGGAGGACGCTTCGGTTTCGCGGTTCCGGATGTCCCTAAACCATACACCCTCTGTCGGATGTGATTTGAACGTGCCACACATTTTGCGCTAATGGATTATGAGAAATTCAACGTAAAAAGTCGCATTCTAAACAATTCCATATTTATGTTGAATTAGGAGATTTTTCTCTCCGAATGCCTTACAAGGTACGGTAGCTATTTGTAACGAACGGGAAATGGTAGAAAATTCAATCATTTACGAACGATTTTCTGTGTGAAAATAAAATCATAGTTTACCTTGTTTGCCAAAAAAAATGTGAATCTTGACCCAAAAAGAGTGAAGAATTATTGTGGCAAGTGGCCCAAGCTTTTAGTTTTTTTTTCTTCAAGCAGGGAAATTTTTCAGAGCTGGGATCATCAATTATATACAGAAAATAGCACTGCAATATTCCATGTGATATTTTACAAAAAAGATATAAATTTTAAACACCAACCTAATGTGTGTTGGGACATTCTGCACTTAATAAAAATTTACACAAATAAACTGTAAATTCACAAACGTTGAATTTTTCACTCAAAGAAAATCATTTCCATTACCCTTCGGAGCAAAAACCATCGCCTAATCCCAACCGTGTACTTTGGTTCAATGTTTTAAAAAAGACTCGTGGGGCCCATTCTCCCTTTTCACAGACAAGCTAACATCGATTGCATTGACAAGCCAAACACAAAAAAATAGAAATGAAACAGCAAAAAAAAGCATTAAGAAAATGACATTGCAAACAGAAAAAGCAGAAAAAACATTGGTTTTGTGTGAAAACTCCAGTGGCAACAAGTACACCGCCATGTGGCCCTTTTCTATTCGACGAAAGTGCGAACCGGAGGTGTCAGCTGGCTGCTCGAAGGGCTGATAGCGCATACTTCAAGTACTGCGCAACCGTACCGTAGGCCAACAAAACACCGCTGGAAGCGACGGTGCAGAGGAGCCATAAAATGTCTGATAAGCTTCGTCGATTGGTTTTGCTGCGTCCCCTTCAAACGGTGCACGGGGTGCAATGAATAATAGAATCTTCGCGGCAAGGTACAACGATGTACAGCGACCGTTGACTGATTGAAAATGGGAGGAACGAACGAAACCGTTCCGCTGTCTTGCAAAGTTAAGAAAACGATCAGGATGCTGCATTTGAAACGGTTTGTCCCAGAAGGGAGTAAGAAAGATGACTAAAAACTTTCAACCTGAAGTTACGTTTTGAGACAAAAAGGTGACGTTGGAGCACCACCGATTTGAGAAAGATGGTTTGTCATAACATTCACCTTTCAGCCATAACCCAATTTGATATCGCTCACTCACAGACGGATTCGGGAAAATGGCACGACACAGTTTTATTATTCCCATAAGATGATGTTTCATCTAAAAACCGGGGGACACTCCCACTTGCAGTACATCATCTTAGCCCATAAAATTCGGTTACAATGTTACACAATCGAAGCTCACCCGATTAAAATGTTTGGAGTCCTTTGGTGATGATCGTACGGCGGTAGACCCAGGCGGGAATTTGTTTATCGTATGATTTTTCCAACACCGTCCTCCGTCCGGTAGAAACAGCGGAAGCACACCGTTGGGAACCACACACGTCGAGACACAATTATCCCAAAACACTTTAAGGGTTAAACTTTCTTCCTTTTTTGTTATTTTATTCTTTATTGTAAACACAGTACACTACGCGACACTGACACTGTTCCAACGAGGCAAAGGTCGTTTGCAGTGTATTATTGCTGCCTTAAAAATGCTTTCTACTGTTGTTAACCGTACAACATTGGCAGCAGTAACACTCGATGCGATGGGAAAAGGGTACGAAAAAGTCCATTCATTTCATGTGCCACACATGTGACGCAGTACTACGAAGGATTATCTGCTTTTCCAGTGGCAACTTGTTGGATGTGCCCGTTTGTGTGTGCTGCTCGGTTCCATACTGGTGGAGCTTCCCTTTTTCCCCTAGCGATTTTCCTTCGTGACGAAGGCACAAGAAGTATGTTGCGGAATTACTTAAAACTTGCTTTGTTTTATTATTCACTTTTTTAATCTCTTAACGATTTATTTTATTTTTCCTTAACACCTCTCTCACACACACACACACTTAGATTTTTTTTATATCTTCTCCATTTTACTGTTTGGCACTTTTTCTAATTGTTTCATTACATCTCATTTTTACCTTTTTCACTTTGAAACACTTTTACACCGAACATTTTACACTTTATTAAATGTTTTATTTTTTTATCATATTTCATACATTGTTATCACTATCTTTCACTGTTTTTTCTTCAGTTTACACATTTTTTTCACACATTTGCAATTCTTAGAATAAAGTTTCAGCAAGCTATAAAAAAACGATAGAATGGGTAAAATGTATACACGATTCACATGAATTATAGCGAAGCTGACAAAATTCGTCAACACAACACAAACAATTACAAAAAGCAAAAAAAAACCTTAGCCTTGTAACGCGTTGTGTATGCTGCACACAACATAAGCCACCGAACGACGACTCGTTTTCGTTTAAAACCTTACCGACCGAGTGTGTTTGCTCATTCCACAATGAAAAGGCAACCAAATGACAATCTTCTCAATTGATTCTAATCAACGAAAACCAGCATCAAAAAGATGTCTTTTAAATGGGGTACTTAGAGAGCATGGCGCACAACGGCGAATGGCGAAATGCTAAAGATCTTCTTTTTTCCACTGTGCCACTATCTATGGTACGTCCAGCCAAAATGTCTTTGAAAGAACATACGCATGTACCGTGCGCACACGGTAAGCTATTAAAACAAGAATTAAATGAAAAATGTTAAACCCGAAACAATGGCTCCCCGGGGTCTTAAGTAGTGCGTTCACTACTTTCTTGATACATGTGGCCACTGTCTTTCTTCTCATGACTAACATGAAGGTAAAGACATTTGAAAAGTACCGAACAAAATGTTATCCGATTACACCGCTTGAGAAAGACACTCACTAACTCAAGAGTCTCCACTCCATAACTGGCTGCGGAGCACACTGAGGCACGTTTATTTTTGTTTTTTTTTTGTTTTGTTTTGTAAGATTCGTCCACCGTTTATATCTATCGAGTGTTTGTGTCTGTGTATGTTTGGCTGCACGAATGGTTAGTTCTTTCCGGTTGGCGACTCACGCTGGACGCACCCCGCGGTGCTACACAATTTATTTGTTGTCCACTTAAGCCAAATAATCAGATCAATCATGGGTTCTTTGCTTTCCGTTGCGTTTTGAAGACCTGTGCTTCAAAAAACAAGCAGGCATGCTTGTAGTGTAACTGGGTGATGATCATTTCAGCTTCAAGCTGTGAGCTCACCCATTCAAGCGACAAAAAAGCGACAAACCCGTGCAGTTGTGTTGTGACCTGAATACATGTTTCCTACGCTAACTGTAATGTATTCGAGCAGCAGCCATAAATAGTTTGCTATAAAATCTCAGAACTGTTTTAATTTCATTCTGTTCACCTGGCAAACAACAGACAACATCCTTCCGGGGACAACACAGGAAGCGGTTTCAACGGTTGACCCACGTCCTGTGTGGCACCGTTTCGAGTGTTCTCCTTGACTAGTCGCAACCATCAGGAAAAGAGGAGTGTGACGCCAGTTATGGCAACCCCGTACTAACAACCGAGGTATACACAGGGGTTAAAGCGACATTCACACATATGCAATATACCCCGCAGATACATCCGACCGACGGGATCAAAACAATGAAAAAGTTCTTCGCAAGCGTGCAAACTACCGAACGACAGGAATGCACTGTTATACAGCGGAACAACTTCCGGTGGATGCCACTTCCGGAAATCCGCCATCACGAAATGGTATCACACTAAACCACCAGACCAAGTTAGCACAACCCCCTTTCTTAACGCATGAACACTAGCCTTCCAGCCCCGAAAGCAACCCAAGGTCGTCACACTAGCCAGTGATCTACATCCTAATGCGTGAAAGTCGCCTTTATCTGTAAGGGTTTTCATACAGGAATTTTCTCTTCCTTTAACTCCCCCTTAACCCTCCACAAATCACACACACACACGCACGAAGTTAATCACACATACACGTATGAGGTTACGTTCTAGATGATAAGCAGCTCACCACACGAACAAAAAAGAAAACTTCTCGCGGTGCGGAAGCGTGAAAAAATGCGTTCACGGATTTACGATCTACTGCAACGTTAACCAGCGTTGTTCGGAAGCGACTGGATGGAAGCGACTGCTGCCGGAGTACGCGCGTACGACGTGCAGTTTTGCGCTGCCGAAGAGAAACTCTTCGCAAAACCCCGTACAGCGATGTGGGGCCGAGTAGACGCTTCGGGGGAACCCTTGACGTTTCGGCCCGATGACGCGCTCGCCGAAGGGAAACCGATCGATCGAGCAGAGTCCCCGCGTGCGATGTACATGCGCACCAGCGGCAGCATGGTGAAACCCTCAAGTCGCCAAATGGTCGAGAGCGAAGAAGAAAAACAAGCCTCCACACCTGGTATCAATCTACCCCGCCGACTTCACCACAGGTACAGCAGGTGGGTAGAATTGATTCTGGCCCCTCGGTAGAACGTTACCTTACATGCCAAAAAGAGGGCGGAAAAGGAGAGACAATTTTGGTGCACCGCAAAGCACTCCTTCGTGTGCTGATATCCATCCATTCTTCAGACCGCAAGGGTAATTCGATTCGACGAAATACGTACGATGTTTTTCGCTTTGTTTCACCGTGAGTTTATGATTTAAAACATGTACGTAGTTGACCCACCATCTCATATCTTTACTGCATTTCCAAACGTTCGCGTAATGGAGTTTTTGGAAGAAACATTTTCCTATTGCTTCTGTGCATATTTGCTTGAAATCAGTACGATTGAAATCTAGGGTATAATGCTTAGAAGAAAATGGTTATTTTTCATTGGATATGCTACAAGAAAGATTTGTATGTTCGACATGTTCGACCATTGTCGTACAACAAGTCCGACACTTGTTGCACCATAAAATTAAAAAGATAAATAAAAAATAAAAAACCAAGTTTTTGAGTCTTTTCAGTCAAAAAAGGTCTTCTATTACTTTACTAAAAACAAGTTACGTTAGTTAGACTTAACAATTAAGAGACTACTACCACTTTTAACAAACTTGTTCGCGCCTTACACGTAGGCAATTCGCTTAACAAGGATGTATGAAAGATTAATTATAGTAAAATGAATTATAGGATTAAGGCTTAATTGCAAATTAGAGCTAGAAATAAAATTACTCTCAAACAAACTTTCCACGAATGCACACGTAACAATATAGAGAGAGAAATCGTACAAAACTGATCAAAAAAGAATTAGGAAAACAAAATCTATTAGCCGTACGTTGAAAAATAATAAATAAAAAATAAAACAACAGATCCAGCACACACACACAAAATAACTGCAGTGAAAGTAACGCAATTAGTAAAACCCTGCATGACACTACTCTCGCGAACTGATCAAAACGACGAGAAACGAGCCAAAAAAGACTGGGTTTAATTAAATTTACCTACGGCTGCAAAGTGCTCCAAACATTTCACTAATTTGCTATCATGTTACGTCCTGCTAAAAATAACTATTTAAAAAAAAATCCCCGCACCAACAATGTGACATTTGATTTTCCGAATTTTCCTCATTTGCAAAAAACTGTCAAGCAACTGGCCTCCTTCTAGCTTAACTGTAGACAAAACCATCGTTTGCTTCTTATAAAGATTCCACGATGTTGCGAGAATATGAAAAATGATACAATGTATAAGGGCAGAGATAGAGGACAGTTAGAACATTATTACACACGACCGTGTCTGTGGTTTCATGAGGCACAGACAGACGGCGGCGCGCATACATTCCACATCCTTACGAAATCCAACAGGCGGGACACTGTTGTGGCCGGCATTACTGCTGTAATGTTATCGGTTATCCCGAACCGATATAATACCGAAGCATCACGTTTCTTCGGCAGGAGCAAAAAAACCCCCCCGGAAAAATAAATCATATTGCCAAGAAAATGGTTAGGCCCGTTCCGAACCAGGCATGGTCGTTGGCACAGACACTAATGATGATATCGTTGCAAAAAAGGATCATTTCTCTATTTTAACTCACCGTTATTGGTCTCGTTTTAACGCGATGAAATAGCTATTGGTTCAAAAAAAAAGTAGCAAACGAAACGGGAAAACTCCAATAAAACATCGAATGAAAGAATTGTCCAGATGGGTATATAAAGAGGGAAAAAGCAGCAGCTTTTTGCTCAACGAAAGCTTTTGCTTTTTCTCATCGCTTCTATCCCTCACTTCTCTCCCTCCCTCACTCTCCTCTTTCTGGGCTTGATGTCTGCGTTAGAAATCAACCGAAGAAATGTACTTATTTTATTTGTAGATCATTCGATTACAGGATTTGCTCAAGCGACACTGATTACAGTGAGAGCAAACAAGCCGTGATCTAGTCCTTGTTGGATGGGGTAAGATGCAAAAAAAACACAAGAATGATAGAAAGGGATACAATCCTGGTAAATCGGATGGTGAAGAGACAGACGGAAAAACGAAGACAATCTTCGGATTGTTGGAGTGTCATGCTTCCTTCCTTCCTTCCTTCCCTGGTTTCTCCCATTATTTATTTATTTATTTCTTTACCATTTTCATCGCAAACGTCGATGCTTTGCTATTGAGTTTGCAAAGATTTGCGATGCGGTAAGTGGCCAGCGGTTCGAAACTACGGTGGACGAATTATTCGATGGGGTGGGGATTAAGTAAACCAACTTACCGACGCACTCAGCTGCACACAGCTTTCATCCACCAGCTCGAACTCCGGTGCGCTGGTGGAGTTCGTTATCCAAGAAGGCCCTCACGGTTCGGCACCATTCACAGCTTCCGAACATTCAATCGGTTGCCGCTCGTTGCAAAACGGTGCGCTTGGACCAAACAACATGAGCACCAGGTACAGCACGCTACATGTCAGAAACGGACATTGCAAAGGCGCTTTGCTATCCTTTTCCCTTGATTCGATCCGATTCGGTGATTTTACGACCGTAAGGGCCGGTACGAACGGTCGAAAAACCCCCCGGCAGGCCAGGCCTAGGTTATTCGACAATAGCGACGATGTTATTGTTGATTATGATGTTCCCGTCAGGCTGAACAGCGCTGATTGAACCGTTAATACCGGTGCCAAGGGTTTGATGTTTCTGGCGCTGGAAGAAACACACTGTGCGCTCTGTGCCGCGACTGGGCGATCCTGCGAGAGTTTGGTGTAGACGAGACATGCTATAATTTAGTGCCGACTGAATGCGGGCAGGATTTACATCGACACTACCAAGCGATAATGACTGTGTTTCGTGATTTGTAAATCGTACCGACAAAGCAAAAGGGACTGGCGCGAGATGCGAATACGTTTGGTGGTAGAGTCAGCTGAATGAACCTTTTTAGGAAATATAGGATGACGGAAAGTCACTATAAAAAAATTCAAAATTCTTTTTTAAAAATGTCACTTGATTTGCAGAAAATGGTTAAATATTATACCATAATTCATAGCATAAAATATTATAGCTTAATATTATTATAGCATAATGTGATTATTGAATCTTTTAAAAAGAGTCATTCATATAAATCTTCATTGAAGAGTCATTCAAATCAGGGAGCGGGGGCGTAGTGGTGGAGGAGAGGAGGCTAACTAGAAGGTGGAGAGACATTCACTTAAATCATCGGGTTATCCTGATGAATCTCTAAGGATTCATAATTCAATGAGGATTCATGAATCTTCAGAATAGAGATTGAGAGTCATTCATTCAGTTCAAAAAAAAATAAAAAAAACATCCTTCTTATCTAATCATTAACTGAAACACATTGTTTAAGGTTTCACCGAAAAGCCAAACAAATCAAACTAAGGATTTGAAAGGATAACATTACGAACATGATGCAAATGTTGCTAAAACATTCGTGCAACATGCTGCGCTCCAACATTTGCTCCAAAAAACGAAAAAAAACACTCTCGGCCAGCTGCCAAATGTCTATCATTTCCAATCAGCTGTCGGGACGCTAAACCACCCCCCAAGTGTCCTGCATACAATCATCTCAAAGTCACACACAAAACCTATCATCCGATGTTACTGTTGTATTTGCTAAAGTTTCACACGGGGTTTTTCGGATACCAAAACGATACGGAGCAAAAAAAAGCTAGATCCATCCCATCCTAGACAAATGACCGTCTGTCCATGTTGTCAGGTAGCCAAATTTGTCGATTGCGTGACCAGTGAGGGTTTTTTTTCTCTCCTCTGGTACATGTACCACTCTCCTTTATACATGCACATTTCCATTTGTCTTCCCCGGACCCGGTTGAACACGTAAGCGACTTCGACATCGGTGCCATGCGGTGCAGATGACATACCCGGTCAACGGTTTAGATACAATTAATCTGTTTACGAGCGCATAGATAGAAAGCGAGAGAGAGAGAGAGAGAGGGAGAACTCTCGTCTGACAGTGTACTAACAAGCTTAATAATAGATAAATTGATTTTCGAAAGAGATAACTGCTGGCGGCAAAAGTAAATATTAAAGTAGAAAATGTAATTATGTCATTGATTTCTGTATGTTGTTTGGTGACAAATAATTTTGCATTTAATATGGTGTTTTCACAACTCCCAATAGCATATGCATAGAGCAAGATCCGTATAAAATTCGTGGGATAAAAATGAATTGAACATCATGTCTTTGATATAATATTTTTACAATTTTTTTTTAGTACTCCTCTCAGTAATTATCGGGATTTACACCATTAATTAGGACATTCCGCACATTTTTTAAAGATTAAATTCAAAAGTTCTTAAAAAATATTACCTTACTGAATGTGACACGTAAAACATTAAACGATTTCAATAAAAAAAAAATCATCTTCAGGTTCGTAACTTCCACGAATAAAGAACACTTATTTTTATCATACATTTTTTAAGTTATTTCGAGAAAATGATACACCATCAAACGCATCAATCATTTGCACCATCCATTCGAAGAAACAATTTATCAACTTTTAAATATATTTAATTTTGCTGGTTATGATTGTAATCTTAGCTGCGCTGAGTTGCAAAGGCGATTTTTATACAGATAATCACAATTTTATTACATACCGATATGAACCATTGCTCTTGAAGGTAGAAAAGTTTGATTGCTCAGATAGACATCTTAGCATTTAGAAGCAGAAAGCATACAAAGCATGTTGCAGTGCGTTGAATATATATGGGCAACTTACACATAATTTAGATCGCTTTTGATACAACACCAAACAATCAAACACTAGCACATGCTTTATTGTATGATTATACAGAATATCATTATTTTAGTCACGTACATAATGATGAAGCAGAACATTTTTTAAAAACTGTATTATCTTCTATACGGATCAATTATATCGAGCCACGAATTTTAATTTTTAAGTCATTATTGCTCTTTTCAAACTGCATCCATTCTTTACAGGTAATTCAGACTGAACAAGCCCAAATTAGACACATTAGAAAACTGTCAACGAAAGCAATAACGTGCAATAACCACCAAAACATTATGTATTTATGCTGCTGTACTTATGTTACAAGCGCCACTTCAACTTGTTACGTTACCCCTGTAACGCATGATGTCAATTCCATCCTCACGTATCGTGGCACGTGCTTCTCAATACACCTTTATCGACCCCCTTTGCCACACTTTGATGCTAAACCTACCCACCCGCTCAGAAGGGTGTACGCTGGCAAAGCACTAAACAAAGCACCGGCTCGCTCAGGGTCGTGCGGAACAAATAATAATTAAAACCTCACGCAGAATGAAATAAATAAAAGCTGAACGCGATACCAGGCAAGCGCAATGAAGGGCGCATCAAGCAGAAGGAACCCAACCCGCATTAAAACGGTCTGGATTTTGGACCTTGGAAGTGTGTCAGTCGCAGCATAAAGCAAAAGGTTGTTGCTCGTACTTCCTCAATCTGGCTCTATTCCCCAATCATTTGTAAAACTACTATGTTTTGAGCTTTTACAATACAATCCAAGCACGTATTAATGCAGCCATAGCATTGCGCATCAAATTTACCCAAGCATTCAGTCCCCGGGCCAGGAATCATGAGCTCCGAACACTTATGTGCTTGTGATGTTTGCTATTTGCAGCTATTTATTACTAGCCTGAAGCCAACTGTACAAGGTAGGTGTACAGAGAACTGCAAATAGAAGCTATTCCATAGATCGTTACACTCAAAGGGCCAAATCCGGGGTGCAATTCTGGTGTAAAGGGTTCACTTCAAATTAAAGATTGAACATAGTCGATATTGAAAATGGAATGGCCGTATGTTACGCATGCAATTAGAAGAGTTCATTAATTTAAATTTGAAACATTCATGCCGAATCCCTTTCAGCTATTATGCAAGCATAGAAGTAGGAAATTTCGGTAGAAAGAATATTGATTAATAATGAGTCTGCGTTCTCGACACAGTCAAATATACATTAATATCGAAATGAATCAGTTTTCTCACTCTGACAAACACTTCACCAGAAATGCAGTGTCGTGGCGAGTGGATAAAACGTTTACAATATTGGGAATATCTCACGAGGAAAATCTCTCAAAAACTGCAAGCATGGAGTTTGGATATGGAGTTTGCTTAAAAAAGCCACAGCTCTTTTGCTCTTTCTTCATTACATTGCATTACAACATCATTTTCATAATTCCTACGAGCTCATTTATTTTTTTCAGATGACTCCTACGTGTTTTTGTTTTGTTTTTATTGTGTCAAGTTTTTTTTGATTTAGTTAAGTTCTGGTTCTACCATAATGTTAATGTCTGCCGTCATTAAAATATTTAAAATAAGTTTCCGTTCAAAAATTGCAACATTAATTGCCAATTAATGGGGCTACCCGGTAGTGTGATAAATGTCGCCAGCCCACACAGCAGGACTGGAGATCAATTACCATCCAGACCGTCTCCCAGTAGCAAGTAGTGGCTATACTGTTACGTGGTAAAATAAATCTTGATACGGCCTGGCCGTTCTTAAGAAGCAAAAAAAAAACAATTAAATTATTTCTAATTCTTAATTATTAAATCTCTTGTGGGACCGTTCCCCTGTACGGAAGACTAATTTTTCAGAAACGGAAATTTAAGCTGTCAACAAAAGTCAGAATTTTGAGAAACTACATCTCCAGCTATACTACATACAGATAATTATGTAAATTGAAAGCAACAATCTACTCCAGCACCAACTACTCTGTTTTAACATTATTTATTAAATAATTTAACTCTTAAACTTCTGTTCGAAGCGTTTAAAAACTATCCCCCCACCCGAGTGTTGACAGGCTTCATTATCTTTAGGGCAGTTTTGTCGTGAATATTTCATTCTTATGCAAACAATTGGTGCCTCGCAAAGGTAGCTCCCGGCATACATATATGTACGCAAGCACACACGCACACCAACGAATCAATGGCGGAGCATTAAAATTCTGAAACAACAGCCCTTCGACCGTTTGCACGATTTGGTTTTGCATAAATGAAGCTTCCCGTTCCGTGCCGATAATGGTATCGGCTTCACTTTTCACACACAAGGACAAGGGCAACCGGGTTGTCATCGAGGCGTGATACGCTAGTTAGCTCTAATTTCAAAACAACTCCGCCTAACTAGCTTATCAGCTGTAACCAGAATTAACATACAGGTAGAATGATTCCCACGAATAAAACCGGCGAAATCGTACTCACGATTAGAACATGGTGAAACACATGATATCATCATGAAAGAAGTACCAAGTACATAATTATTATTATTAATTTTTACGCACAACTTCCTCATGGAGACGCCTGGTTTTTTTTAGGTTTAAAAAATGTAAACCTGCCTTTAACCTTTCCCAACAAATTACTGAAAACAAAGAACGAAATTGATGGTATGGTAATTATGTTTCTTAACTATACTTTCACACATGACCAATTCAAACGATAACTTACATTAACAACTTCTAGATTGAATACTCCAAAAGAATTATTGAGCAAAGTTTAATTACCCTTTCTAAAATAAATTCAATTCGTTCCTGGTGATTGAATTTTGTGGCAAAGCCCTTAGAATACCGGATCTTCCCGTCCTCACCATAAACCAAAGAACGATGAAATAAAATTCATCAAAACGGGCAAAATGAAGGCATACGAAAAAAAAGAAAACCTTTTACCGTGAAACTTTCCATTCATTGCCCGCCACCCGTCAGCCCAAGTAAGACCACGTACCACAACAACCGCAGCTCCGAAAACCATATTGCTGGCCGCCCTGGCGTTCTCTCGATCGGTCGAGGTCGAAAGATTAAATTTAGAAATCGATTTCCTTCTTTCTTACTTAGGTTTCTCACAAAAGGACCGTCCGCCAGGTGAACGGATGATGTCGATGGTGGGCCGAAGAGGTGGAATGAAAACC
This sequence comes from Anopheles funestus, assembly GCF_943734845.2. Lineage (NCBI taxonomy): Eukaryota > Metazoa > Arthropoda > Insecta > Diptera > Culicidae > Anopheles > Anopheles funestus. The sequence continues at coordinate 32,225,762 of NC_064598.1, read as the reverse complement.
CCTCGAAACCGCACCGATGTACCGATACAAGACAATCAATCCTGATCCTACGGAAAACTGTGTGAACGGAGCCAAACCGCAAAGCAACGAAGAAGGAACGGAAATTATGCATAAATCCAGGCAATTATTGCAAGGCAATGAAAATGCAACAACAGTGTCGGAAAAAAATGGTAAAAAATGGTAAAACAACAAATGGAAAAAAATTGAAGTCATCCTTGCAGTCGGCATAAGGATAGACTGGGGCATTTACTTTAACTCGGAAAACAAGTGAAAAATTGAAGAATATATAGTGGAATAATTCTGCAGAAATCGTACATTTCAATTCAATTGATTTGTTTTTCATCTTGTACGTTAAGAGGATCAACCAGCGAAAGGAAAATGAAATGGAGGGATTAATTGGGCATACAATTTTGTAGTAATGTTTATTAAATTATTTTATTATCTTATTATTTTATTTGTTTCGAAAAAATTGCGAAACATTTTTTTTCTATAATTTTATGGGAATCAAATATGGTGAATAATTAAATCTTTAATTAAAACATTTCATTTCTGATAACTTTATAACCAAATTTACAAGCCATACGGCATGACCTTCCTAACAGAAATAAAAAAAATAACCAAATTAAGAACTGATTAATTTTATAGGAGAAATGCACACATATCACATGAACGCAATTTTATTCACAAATGCTTATCTTATCGTCTCTCCAACCTCCAAATTTCAAACGACTGCAAATATTAAAAATTAATTAATCATAGCCAAGTAAGCATATGAACGTCTAATAACCAAGAGCCTGAAGGAATTTCAAACAGAAAAAATACCTAATCACGTATTTTCCAATTTCTAATAGCACAACAACATTCCATTAATGCCAGTACAGTGTTTAAATCATTTTAACGTTAAAACGAATTAAATCGTTGGTAAATTCCAAAAGCTTGTAAGGACAGCAATGCTGTTGATCCATTTTCTTGACTTTGTCCACCTTTCCTATGCAATTCGATAAGTTGCTTGTCTTCATTAACTGAGGTGAAACACCGCCACGTCCCAGCGAGGTGTAATCAGCAGCAAAATGAAAAGCAATGCTAGAAGTTCTATGGTCGGTGATGATCGCTTGCATCTCACGAACCCGTAGCCCATTTGTCTGCCAATTACTTTAAAAAAGGGTTCACATCTACCAAAAGCAAAATTAGTATAATAAGCTGTGGAGCTTAAACTCACCTTTAAGCCAACTTAAAGTTTGTTTTAACCAGACTGAACTAAATAAAATCTTTATCATACTATACAACTTCCCTTATTTTACATCTGTTCTTACAATTAGAGGTTTGGTCTTAGGTCCTGAGGATGATTATGTCGTTTTATGTTTTATTAATCTTTGTAATTTAGTTTTCAAATATAAAACCATTTTCATTTCCCATATTGCCAGTACTAATGTAATGATCATTTTAATGCAAAAGTTTAGAAAAATGTCCCAAATTTTAATATACACGCGTCTTAATTCTTTAATTTTAAAGCTCGTTAAAACACATACAGAAAAAATAACATCTGGTAAAAAAGTAAACAACGAAATTTCATTTTTTTTTCTCAGCCAAGCTCACACAACACGCTTACAGTCAACGAACTTTACCCATCATGGCGCTTTACCTACTGCCATGCCATCCCCCTGTCCATTACTTCAAATGGTCAGCTTTTTCCAGCAGCACAGAAACATTAATGCCGATAAACAACATCCACTCAACTAAGCACGTCAATGTGAAGAGCAACCGATGTGCTATGAAAAATTAAAACGGCACAAAAGCAAACCGGGTGGTACCGAGCACCGAACGGGTGGTGCCCCTTAATCAACAACAAAAAAAAAAGAAACGAACCCTTAAAACAAAACAAACACACATACTTTACACCACCGAACCATACGGCAAAATCAACATTGATCCAGAGGGAAACGCGTTGAAAATGCGCGAATAAAAATGCAAAACGCAACACAAAAAGCTTTTCCTACCGAACCTCCAGCCCCGGGTTTGTACCTTTCTACTCCTTCAGTGAAATCCACTCTCCTCCCCCTAACCCCCTTTCGTCCCTATTTCTCACATTCTCTCGGAAACAACCATGCAACAAAAAAGGACCAATTCGACAAAAGGACATCATCAGTTCGAGCACTTTATGGCCAGAACAGTCACCCATCAGTAGGTTGCCGGTTGCCGCGCACAACACGGTCCTTTGTTTTTTGGTGTGTTATAGCATTTATACATTCAATGAACAAAAAAAAAACGAAAGAGCAAACGAAAGCGAAAGAAGCGCTGTGGAATGAATGTGATGGTGTAGATAAACATAAACGTTATCATAATTATGATAGCTTTATGCATATCATTTAGCAGCAAACCATCAGCTGCCGTTACTGTCACGAAGAGCGAATCGTGCTAGGGTGTGAGTCACAAAAGCAAAAAAAAAAACAACACAACAGTTAACATATTGGTGGGCAATGATGGGGCAACAGAGAGAAATAAATAAAAACAACAACACACACACAAAAAAAACACATCCAAATGACGTTACAACGTCGCGACACAATATGGCTGCCTTGCCTTGGACATAACGTCCTTCCTCTCCCGCCTCATTTCGTCCTTCGATTGACCCGAAAACGATCAAAATAGGAGGCGGGATCGTAAGATTACTTGCGGAGGTTGTGTTTTTAGTCAATCCCCAACGGTTTCATTCCCTCTTTCATCATCACCTTGGTGAACAAAACCCGTGCAACGACCCCCAATCCTCCCGATGCATTAGCAACGAGAGGCTGAAATGGGAATGGGAACACGAATTGACCTTTTTCTGTTATTATCTCTCTCTTAATCACTGCGTTTGCTGACCGGGTGTAATGGAAGTCTTCTCGTGCTCACAGTTGCTAACTGAAAGGAACCGTTAGGATCCAAGCCGAATGAAGCATTTTAATTTTCCCTAACCACCATTTTCCTTTGGTACGAAAAAAAATTAAATCATGACAAATAAATACAAAAACAAAGCCGTTGGAAATAAAGAAAGTGGCATCGTGGCATTTATATGCGTATTAACGCGGCTTCGACATTTTCCTACCACATCCTTTTCCATGGAGACGCCTGGTGGCCCGTAGGCGATGAACTTTTGATTTCAATTTTTCCATCCAGTACATGCGACCATACGACCGGCGATACAACAAACGCCCAGTAGATTTTACGCTCACGCTGGACATTAACGTGCTTAATTGCTTGTAATTAAAGTTTGTTACCAGCTTGCTTCCGCTTCCGCGTGGGTGAGAGATTGCTTTTCCGCTTACGAATTCGTTTTTTTTTATTTAATTTCTTCGTAATGTGAATGTTTCTATTTATATATATGGAAGTATATGAATGTGTGCGTTAGTATTGAGTGTTTAGTGAAGCGAAGAATTAATCGTTAATCGCTGTGTTGCGTCCAGCAACAAAGATTGCGTCCAGCAATCACAAATTTCTTTCCCTAAAATATTTTTTCGCGACACGCAGTTTTCTTTAACTATACTCTATATAGCACACGTGTATTTTGTGTGTTAGTGTGTGGATTGTGTGTGGTGAATTGGTATGGTGTTAAAAAAACCTCTGCTTCTTCTCTGAGTCGCTAGGGAAAGAGCCCTGGCGCCAGCTTCGGTGGGCTTTTATTCAGCGGCACTCATCTCGCTCAGCCGAATATCCTCGCTTAGCCGAAGCTCCTCACTCAGCCGAAATCGCTATCTAGCGTCATCTAGCGGGAATTCATCTATCTAGCGAAAGTTCAATTGAACCGTTTTGCAGAACACGCTGTATAAATTCTACTCGTGCAGTAACGCAGCGTTACTGCAGTGTTGGCATACCGGTTTTTCTAAGGCAGTGTTGTATAACTTAAATTTGCCCAATATCAAAGCTCATTCAACAAACCCTGCATGTTCACTAGATTGATGTGGCTTTTGATTGTTGTACAGGATCTAAGCCTACTTCAACTTATCGAAATGTGAATCGATGCAGTCAAATGCTTAAAACGATGGTTTACGGTAGGACGATGCTAAATATTCCTTAGTAGGCTGGCTCAACAAATGGTACAAGTGGTGCGGTTTCCAGAGTGTGTTGGCCAAGTGAAAGTATTCAACAACGCAAAATGAACCGCATTTTATCACCAGAATAGTGAAGCAATATTGTACGAAGATTTGACATTTTTGAATTGCTGAGCGGGAATTGCTGGATGGTAGTGGCACGCGTATCTACACCATAGAACGGGCGATCAAATCCCATCCAGGCCAAACCCCTGTACGCAGGGCTAACTGTCTCGCTACGGCCAGTAATGACTGGCCAAGACTTCTTCAAGTTGTAATGAATTTAAAAAAAGAGAGTGAACTCAATACCAGGTGAAGATGCCTGTTAAGGATAAAAGCAATAGCTGGTTAAGATGGTGATAATATTACCAGGACCGGGGAACCGGGCCACTGGTACGCAATTGAACATTGCCAATTTTGAAAAACAGTGAAAACATTCATTAATATACTGCGTTAAGCCGATCTCATTCGTTGTCGGTGAGGGGTAAGGAATTTTGGATTTCCTTAGACATTTTATTCAAGAAGTTACTATTTTTTAGGTTACAGAAAACGGAATACATGTCATGCGCTCCGAAAATATTCCTTTTCCGTGGTCGATCCTATAATGACACATTATGAAATCAGGATTGAAGAGACGCCCAGTCTATCTCAAATGTAGTTTTTTCTAGCTTCTATCAAAATCTTCCGTACTTGAATTTTCCCTATTTTGGCGATTGTAGTGGAATTATTGTGCGCAATTCCGACTGAGCCAAGTTCATTGCGCAATAGTAAATTAATGGAGATATGTAGTAAATTGGAAATTTTAGATGGTTGAATAGAAGCAATTCAAAACCACGATGGCCGGGCTAACATTAGCCTTGACCAACTTTGAAATCTGCAAAAAGAACGAATAATTCTTAAATCGGATATCAGTAGCTCGCGATGAAGGGTAAGGAACATTTCGATTTGATAAAAAATACTTTCACAGGTTATTTTTCCCTTTGGTTTTTACACCTGATGTTCGAAGCAAATTGGCATATTCAGTCTGTAAGGCTGGATTTCACTGTAAGTACCGTAGTATCGCCAATGTAAGCCGTAACTACATCAGAAAATTTTCAGCTTGATAAAAAAAAACTTTTACTAGATGTGACGAAAACTCCATAGAACATACCTCGGCATTACGTAGATCTGTTGTGTAGCCCTGTAACCGGGCCTATTAACTAGTATTATTAAAAGCTGGTAAAAAAACCGTTACAAGGTAACGTTACAACATAGTTCAATGACATTCATTTGCTTTTTATTTTGGAAATTTTACAGCAATACCAACACTTGGCAGATATTTGTATTGATCATTGTTAAAAGATAATGCGAACGAATTTTTATTTCACATTAAAGAACAATACCGAGAATAAAGTATTGTTGCTTTACCCTTTAATTTAAATTGCTGAGTTTAATTATTGTTTCTTGTTTCACGTCCTTTGCGTTTCTTTTTGCCGGAAACAATCACTTTTCCACTACTCGATCGGACACCGTGCACCTCACAAAACATGCTGCGCTTCTATCTATCAAGGCAAGGCAGGAAAACCAAATCCCTCTATCACATCCTCTATTGATATTGGATGCATCAATGTACGTCCGAGCCACTAGTAGGTGTTTGAGATTTTTTTTTACTTTGTTAACAACTCTTAATAAAAATTGTGTGGCATGATACAAGAAAACTATAAACAATATTATAGTAACAAAATTATAATATAATAATATATTTTAATAATAATAAAAAATGATAAGAAAAGTTTATAATAATAAGAAAAGACTACGATTAAATTCAATATTATAAAATACATTTCGAAAATATAATTTAAAAAAAATGTCACTGAATGGACAGCATAACAACCAATATGGACACCCAATACAATGCATCGTTTTCCCTACACAATAAAACCCACAGGGCACGCTAGTCTGTCCCGTAGCGCCCGGATATCCGGGACGAGTAAGTGACCCCGGACACGAAGCCACGCGTCTACAAAGCGCGTGGCACAGTGACGACCGATAATTAAGTTACACTCGGAATAACAATCCCTTTCCCTTCGAAGGGTTTTGCGGAAGTGGTTTTATTTTCTTCCAAACGGGTTGGTAAGAAGTAGCATCACGCTGAAGCTTCCTCTTCCTTCGGGGTTGCATTCGACACTTTCCGATTGAACCGGCAATCGGACAAACAACGTTAGATACTGGTTTGTGCAAAACATATCACACTACACAAGCTTCTGTGGAACAAAGGGTACGTGAAGTGCAATCTGATTTTCGCTTTTGTTACATCGCATCATCCCTGACCAGGGGACGACGAAACATTGGCGTTAAAATGGGATCGTGTGTGGGTGATTTTTATATCTTAGTTTGTCACATAAGAGCAACAAACAACTGTGCAGGAAGCGAAACAAAGGATATTAACTAACATTTGCTTTGACTAGTAAAAGCTCCTTGCAAATCATTGTCTTTAAACACGCTGATTTACAGTTGAGAAATCACCCACACAAATGCCACTGACCGGGACATACGAGAAAGGCACCATGATAATAGCACTGAATGGGAATTAATTTCCCGTTGCATCTCACACATAATCTAAAGCTTCAAAAGTAGCTAAGACCAGAACAATTTATTGCAGAGATTAATCTCCAGGATGGTAAACTGCATCCTACTTAGTAAGAAACACTTTGTGTATTTATGTTGGTAGCATAAGCATAAGTTTTTGCTAATCTTAACTTATGCGTAATAAACCACCGGTGGCTTAAGCGTTTTACTGTAAGTTTGTAGAAACGAGATAATCTTTTCCATTGGACCACCACTGCTTTCGTACAAAATCGAAGAAAAACAGTAGATAGTTTTCCAGTAACCGTTTGCCTCGTAAACGAGGGTAACATAATGTGCTTTTAATATGGAACAGAGTAGAGATGAGAATAACAACTCGTTTTAGTGAATCAACTCAGAGTGAATGAGTCGGTATTAGGAGTCAGCTCGTTTAACGACTCATTTCGGAGTCGTAGGTATAAGTTAAGGTTCGGTCATTTTACTCACGCATGAGTGTAAGTATGTAGCCGTGGTGAGTCGAGTCGCAAAAAGAGTATATACGTGAGTTGAAACGAAAATGTGCGAGTGAGTTGAAACAAAAATGAGTTGAAACGAAACGTTTGATACACATCAGTTGAAACGGAATACTCAAACTAGCCAAATGAATGTACTGCTCGCTCTATATAGAAAAAAATTCTAAAAATTTGAAAATTTTCGAAGGCTATATATAGCCTTAGTTTTTTTTTGAGCAATTTAGCAAAATTTATAGATGTGATATATTTTAATGCGAAGTTGTTGCAATAAGTTTCTTTTCACTCAAATGATGCTTTAAATTAAAAAAAGAATGAAAAATCAGATAAAATAAAAAAAAATATTTTCACCTCGAAAATTTCATAAGGCTTACCCCTTACGTTTTTTTGAGTAATTTTGCAAAAAAAATAAACTTGATTTTTTTTCACTTTTCACTCAAATAATGCTTTAAATAAAAAAAGGGTGAAACATAATAAAAAATTCAAAAAAATAAAAAAAATGAAAATTTCCTAAGGCTCATTTTTGCACCAAGTTTTGTCTATAACTCGGTCGGTATCCAATCGATCACCAATCTTTATCCTGTGGTCGATAGATGGCACCAATGGCTACATTTTCTTCTTGGACGGCCATGCCCTCAGGTGTCCGTGCCAGAAGTTATTCGAAGAACCAAGTTCCATACCCTGTTTGAGAAAATGTCAAATTTTCCTCATTTTTTCTAAAAAAAATTTGCCTATAACTCAGTCGGTATCCAGCGGACCGCCAATCTTTAACCTGTGGTCGGTATATGGCACCAATGGCTACATTATCTTCTTGGACGGGCATGCCCTCAGATGTCTGTGCCAGAAGTTATTTGAGGAACCAAGTTCCTTACTCTGTTTGAGAAAACGTAAAATTTTTCTCATTTTTGAGCAATTTAGCAAAATTGAAAAATGTGATATATTTTAATGAGAATTTGTTGCAATAAGATTCTTTTCACTTAAATAGTGCTTTAAATTAAAAAAAAGAATAAAAAATCAGAAAAAAAATTCAAAAACATTTTCCACTCGAAAATTTCATAAGGCTTACCCCTTACGTTTTTTTGAGAAATTTTGGAAAAAAAATGAAATTGATTTATTTTAATGCCAATTGGTTGCAATGAGTTTCTTTTCACTCATATAATGCTTTAAATAAAAAAAGAGTGAAAAATAATAAAAAAATGCTATAAATTTGCAAATTTCCTAAGCAGAGGCGGATCCCGTTTCATGTCCTTGCCAATCAGACTAGCCCGCTTGTTCGCTTAAATAGGTTTGATAGTTAGGCAGAGCGAGAAGTATATTCATTTGGCTAGTTTTGGGTATTGTTCACATGTATTCCGTTGCAACTCATGTGCCTTAAACGTTTCGTTTCAACTCATTTTTGTTTCAACTCACTCGCACATTTTCGTTTCAACTCACGTATTTACTCTTTTTGCAACTCGACTCACCATGGCTACATGCTTACACTCGTGAGTGAGTAAGTGAAAAAAGAGTCGCTAAAACTCCTCGTTCGAACTAACGCTCGTCGCTAACTAACGTCGCTAAAAACGAAACTCGTTCAATACAACGTTTCAACTCACTATCTCACTCTTACTCACTTTGCACATCTCTAGAACAGAGCGTTACTTGAATTAAACCAAAAATAATTCTTCAATGCAGAACGATTTATTTTCGAAAGGATTTTTTTTTAAGATGATCGAATAGTTGCAGGATGAGAATCTGTGATGAATCCGGCACTTTAATATAATTTTAAAATATAATTTAATACAATTAAATTAATCTTTTGTTTTTCAAATTGAATGAGAATTATTAAGAAATAATAATTATTATGATTATGAAAAAATATTTAAATAACATGTATTTTTTACATGTTTTTCTGCAGGCTTTAAGCCTTCACACAATCTATAATTTTAAAAACATCACGAAAGAAGATAAAATTAAAATTAAAATAAATTAATGACAAAAAAGCGGCCGTTTATAGTTGAAAATCCTTCATTTTTTTAACATTAATTTCAGAAATCACGAAAATGTAATAAAAAAGGATGAATTATTTCCAAATATGTTGACTGTAGATATCCCTTAACACTAGAATTACCGCATCTGTCTTTTTGACTGGAACGCTTCAATTTCATCACATTAGTTTTTAAGGTTAAACAATGCTATTGTAGTTAAAACATGATTTACATACATATATATTCTATAGTAAGATCTAAAAGAAACAATAAAATATGCTCCAACTATTCGAAGTTGTTTAAAAATTAATCACGCACGAAAAACGCTTAAAACGCTTGGTAGTTCTAGTGTTAATTAAACGAACAAGTTTGATTTGAATTCAAGAACATATATTAATGCCTTTCTTTTCAAATAGATTTTCACATTCCGTGTGTTGGATTTTGGCAAAGTACTGAATTATACATAGATTGACATTAAGTGGGACATCCATTTACACTCAACAGATCTCTCACAACCCAAAAAAATCAATCATTCATTAATCAAAAACAAATCTTTTCACTAAAGATTTAGCTCTTTTCGTACATTAAGAGCATAAAGTCATGTTACAAAAAAAACCATTGTTTCTTATAAAATCGCAACATACAAACGCATTTTACAGAGATTGATATAAGTCATGCATCAAATGCCATAAAAATCCTATTCTCTTTCCCATCTTGCTGAGTTGCACCTTAAAAGCTTCTCAATTTATATTTCCCGCCTGCAGATTGAAAAGGCAAATTTATGATCACATGCTAATATATTTTGCTCCTACTGCGAGACAAAAAGAAAAAAAACCAAAAAAAAACTAGAAACTGTTTCAATGATGCCAACGCCAGGGCACCGGACGGTGAGCTGATTAAATAAAATATTATAAAACATACCGTTCCCGCCAATCCCCTGACATACTTTCATACATCTCTCAGCTCTCGCAGTGCAATTTAATGCTTCCTGCAAACCACTCGGAGTGCACCGAGTGCAACACTGTCCAAGGCAACCAAGTATTGAATATTTTTCACCTTAAAGCTCCGAACCCACCGAACGGAAGCACTGACAGGTGGCAACCGGACCGGACGTGAAGGGAAATGGTGACTTCTATTTCTGGGCTTTAGTGAATCCCATCCACTGTGATGCAGCGGAAGTGCATCTTCGTAAATAAACACCCGCGCCCCCGGGGGCGCACCCTCTCCGCACCTCTACATTTCCGTTCACGGGAAATCGTCGGGCTTTGTTACATGCTCTCTTCCTTCGATACCAGCACAGTAGAGCAAGCGGACGATATCGGGTCTGGCATGAATTGGTGAACGGACATTCGAGAATGCACCGAAATGATTGGCTTTCCTTGGCAACCACGGGCCATCTTTTAAGCGGGGTTGGATCTGTTTTGGAAGGATTTTCCACCCGGCCCATTTGATGCCTTCCGAAAAAGGTACCGGACATGGTACAAAAGCGTTCACTTCTTTGGCATGACAACGTCTCAAAATGCTTTCCCTTAAAAGTCATACCATCCAAACCCCGACTTTCTTGGTTAGAAGAACCAGCACGATAGAAAGACGTTTGCCGTATTACACTAAAACCCAACACTGAACGGTGAATGACTTCCTTTGAGCGAAGCGGAAACATCTTCTTCGAATTTAGCATTCATTGTGTGTGTGCATGCATGTTCTGGAACGTGGCTACCATAAAATCATGCAAGCAATCTTTCGGCTAACATTGTGCACTGAAACAGTTGCCTGGGATCCGTAATACGGAACTCGTGGCATACATGACCGCAGGCTGATAGCTGATTAAATTTAGAAATTTTCTCAATTAATTAAAACCAGCACAGAATGCAGCAATGGGAGCAACAGTACATCCAGCATTACGAGGAGATTTAGAACATGCACACAGGTACATAGTTACCGTTCATTAGTCTTGGGTTTTGAGCGTCAAAACCTTGAAAGACACTACCTTTCAAAGGTGTGACTTCAATTAGGAGTAGCAAATCTCATCATATAGTATAACCGTTCTAATGCAGTTAGATGTGCATTCAGGTGTACATATTTCCAAATGAATATTCAAGACAAAAAACATCACCTGTGCTTTAATTCTTCGACATCCAAGATTTTATTAAATTTATGCTTTTTAACCTTGGAACAGCTAAAATTTCAATTAAATTAAAAATTGTATGATCACAACCATCAGTGCACAAATTCCCTCAAGCTAAAGGCGACATGTATGCAACATCTTACCAAAGTCAGTGGTCAATAAATGCATCCCAATACCTGAGTAACATTTCCGCATTCAGTTTGCCCATCCGCTGATTATTCATAATTTTCATCAACAAACAATTCCCCCGCTTTCCACCCTCAAAAACGCTACGGTTGGCATCGGCATCTGCTTCCTAAATGCAGTCCCAGCCCTCAGCCTTTGTCGAATTTTGCAAAACACCGCCAAGTACTTCCACGCGAGCGTTTAAACGTGTCGTCCCCGGGAGGGCGGAACCCCACCCGATTGATTCGTCCTCTGGCTACATGCATGCATATTTGCACGTATGCAAATAACCAGCCCGAACAATGCAAAGATGAACACGAGCGATGGTTATGCAACGTAGCGCGGTCTGCGATGAGTTGAGACCGGGAAACTAGTGATGGGCGCTCTGGAGTAGACCGACGGCTCTGGAGCCAGCTCCGACCATACAACTCCGGAACCGGCTTCAAATTCAGCTCGGAGCCGGTTCGGAACCCACGGCTCCAGAGTCGGTTCGGTAGTCGGTTCCGAAGTCGGTCCCAGAGTCGATCCCGGAGTCGATCCGGGAGTCGATTCCGGCCTCGGTTCCGTAGTCGGTTGTAGCGCCGGTTCCGAATTGGATTCCGGAGCCGATTCCGCAGTCGGTTCCGGAGTCGATCCCGGAGACGTTTCCGGAGTCGGCTCCAGAGTCTATCCGGTAGCTGCTTCGGTAGTTGGTTCCGAAGCCGGTTCGGTAGTCGGTTCCGGAACCGGTTCCAGAGTCGGTTGCGGAGTCGGTTGCGGAGTCGGTTCCGGAGCCGGTTGCGGAGTCGTTTCCGGAGTCAGTTCCAGAGTCTGTCCCAGAGTCGATCCCGGAATCGATCCCAGAGTCGATCCCGAAATCGATCCCGGAGTCGATCCCGGAGTCGATTCCGGCCTCGGTTCCGTAGTCGGTTGTAGCGCCGGTTCCGAATTGGATTCCGGAGCCGATTTCGCAGTCGGTTCCGGAGTCGATCCCGGAGACGTTTCCGGAGTCGGCTCCAGAGTCTATTCGGTAGCTGCTTCGGTAGCTGCTTCGATAGTTGGTTCCGAAGCCGGTTCGGTAGTCGGTTGCGGAACCGGTTCCAGTGTCGGTTGCGGAGTCGGTTCCGGAGTCGGTTCTCGAGTCGGTTCCGGAGCCAGTTCTGGAGTCGGTTCCGGAGTCGGTTCTGGAGTCGGTTCCGGAGTCGGTTGTAGAGCCAGCTCCGGAATCGATTGTGGAGCCATTTTTCCCATCACTACGTGTAACATACGGTACACCTTTTGCAGGTTTGCATTATATTTCTCTGCTCAGCAAGTTCAGTGCTTCATGTGCTGACAAACAACGGAGATGTGTTGAATGAAAAATGCACATTTGCACAAACAGAAAAAAACAAACACACATTCACACACACACACACAAAAAGTGCACACCTTAACGGAATGTCATCTAAAGTTTAATTGAAAAATGTATACAGCCATCGCAGCTCAGGCAAAACTTATCGGCAGCTCCGTAAAAGGGCATACCGACCCGTAAGTTAATGCCATAAATTTAGCGCCCTTTGACAGTGAAGCATTGTTACTACCTTCAGACAATCGATCATGGCCGCGGGGTGTGTATAAGTTAACGTTTTATCTAAACTATTATCACCCAAGTTAGTTCGAATTGATTGACTCGATTTTCTCACGAAAGTAATAAAGTGCCGTAAGGATCGAGCGTGATCGTATCACGAAGGAAGGCATGACGACACCCGATGCTTGCTGCAGCTGTTGAAGTGCATTTTAAACATCACGTATCGTCGTGGTTGTCGGCTTTTGCTAGCAGCTATCCCATTTAGTAGTTGCTTTCATGAATTCAGCTTCATCCGTCATGTCACCTTTTGCCAAACGGGTCCCCTTCCAATCTACTCCACAAATCCTTCCCACCCCCCGTTTTTTGCCGATGCAAATAGTAACCAAATTCCTATTTATCATCCACGGTCCATCCATAGTGTCGAAGCAAAACCGGGAGGAAGGGCATGAAACGACAAAAGCGACCGGAAAGGTTTGACGCCGCGCGTTCTGCTCATCTGAATATTCACTTGGACCGTCGCGGCAACACGTGCTGCCTGTGCGGCGAAGTGCACGAGATCCAGCGCGAAACGTCAAACCGTTGACACGAGGTCGATCGACCTATGGCTAGCGTCCATCGTCGCACTGCTTCTTTCCCACATTGCCCTCTGTGTCATCATGGTAGAGCGGAGATCTTGGTCCGGCTTTGCTAGATTCCCGCATCGCTCATCATGGGGATACACAAACGTGTACGTAAGCGTTTGCTGTCATCCATTCTAGCGAGAAAATTTTCACGTGAAATGAGATGGAAAAAACTGCGACCAAAAGGGCGAAAACCGTTTGCATGGGACGAGAGCGTAAGTTGGGATGTTTTGCTTAGGAAAATTTATTGGCCTTTTCCACACTTGCGTCGCTCACCAACTCAATCCCCCCTCACTTTCAAAACGTCACAAATCAACTAAAACGGAACGGATGGTCATATATTCGTGCAGGTCCCGTTTTGTTTTTTTTAAAACCAAGAAAAGGAATAAGTACATTTGATCCCGATCCAAAATAAACGTACGGTGCATTCGCGACCACATCACGACTAAACCCCCGGATGTATTCCATCGTTAGCGGATCTGTCCGCCATTAGCTATTATGTGACGGTCCCAAGAGCCACCTAATCTACGACACCTGAACAGTTGCAAATAGTTGGCACAACAGTGACAGTGAACAAATAAACTGTGGCAAATACTTTTTAACTCGCGTCGGAATACATCTTTTCCGCGCATGGTGCGGGAGTAAAATGCATTACTAAAATCCGTCCACAAAACGCGATGCATAATGCAACTGTCAAAATGTTGCCGGGTCACATAAAACAGCTGGAATTTGTTTTGTTTTACAATACAATGTAACACGATAAAACGGTACCGAGAAGATGTTTGAGATTTTATTTATTTATTATTATCGTAGTAATGATCATGGCGTGTTGTGGAGATTAACCTCGAGTTAATTTACATTTTTCGTTAGCTCCAAACGGACTGTCCTATCCAAGGCATTCACTGATTTTGACTTTTCCATTTTTTTATTTTTATTTTATGCGCAATGAAGTGAAAAAATGCATATTTCAATACAGAAGCGTTTCTAATTAAAAGAATATGCATACAAATAAAAATGTTTAAAACATAAATTGAAAATTAAACATTTAACTTTTTGATAGTTTTTTCTTCGAATCATTGAAATTTAAAAATATTTGGTAGAAAAATATCTGGTTATGATTTGATTTCCGCTCCTGTCGTGTGGAATCGACGCCGTTTATCACATACATTGGCCCTCCACATACACTTCCCATAAATCCAATAAATATTAAGCTGATTTTCCGATATCCGGATTTATAGTCAAAAGAGCAGATGTTTTTTATTTTGAAGCGTGATTTTTGGTTAAAAAATGTGTACATAAATTTACTTTAAAAGATAAAGTAATCAATTAAATAACTCGCTTATTATTATCGCTTATTATCTTACCCCCTTACACACTTTATGTTTTGATTCTTTTTAATATAAATTAGTAGACACTGCTTTGTTCAGTTAATATTAGTTTAAAAAAAAGTTGAAGAACAAACCACTATGTGTAGCCACGCGATAAACATTTTGTTATATTAAAAAAAATATATATATTTTTTACATTAACAAACATTTTTTTTATTCTTTGACTTTAGACAAAAACACATCTCAAAATACAGCAAAACAGATAAATACGATTAACCAATCCACCAACAAATGTCGCAAATTAATCGATCCCTGTTAGCAAAATCTCCTTCCTCCATAAATGTGTTTAGATAATCGACATCGTTAAACGTCTACAAATAATTGGACATATCTCGTCTCGTTATCCCCTGGCCAAATCCGCAACCTTTTGTTTCGGATGTAACCACGCACCACATACACATACACCCCCAATTGTTGGTTTGTTTTGGCCGAACGAAAATCAAATAAAGCAAACACCTGACCACAAGCGAAGCCAACGGTGGCCACCGGTGCTGGATAAACAAATCCCACCGGGAGCCGCCCGTACGCCCATGTGTACCGAACATCATGGAAGGTTTATATTAGAAAGAAGGCTACCGATGAAACCATTAATCACGGTAGAATTAATGGCACAGACACACGCTTTCCTATGCATGGAACAACAACCAAAAAAAAAATCCTACCAATTGTTGGCCTAAGACGTTCGCTAAGAAACGGAACAGGCACAGTTGTGGTGGGTGGCTAAGATTTGTTCGAAGATGTTCGAAGAAAAATCTGACCCAGATGAGAATGTGAGGGAAGTTGATGATTTGCAAGCAAACATCGCAAAATTCCAAAATGTGTGTTCGTTTCACACCATTACCAGCTGATCGTTAAATAAACAGCAAATAAATTAATTTCACGTGCGCATCGCAGCCCCAAAGAAGAAAAGTGCAAGACGACAAAAAAAAGGAAGAAAAAAAATAAATCCAGTTAATGTCTTTTTTTATTCTCACACAATTAATTGATCCTACTTGTACCAAGTAAATTACCGGAGCGTAACAAGAAAGCGTTAAGGTTAACGAATGTAGCTTAGTTTCTCCTATTGCATTGGCATCTGTCATTTGTGGTCGAACAATAATGGCGTGCAATCGATTGTACAATGGAAGATGCATTCTCTGACGCACACGTGCACATACTCATTTGACCTTTTTTTTCACCTTTTCTATAAACTGCAGCAAACCGTGCAACACCCCCGTGCTGGATTAAAAATGATTGAGTTTGTTTTATACAATTTTGCGCGCTTTTTTTTTGTTTGTTTTGCTCCTTCGCTTGAAACGATCAGTTTGTGGCACTAAACTAAACTTCACCCCACCCCGCCACCCGCAACCAATTGTGATCTTTGACATGCCAACACCTTTTAGCAAAGGGCTCCGTTCATAATAATGGAGTAAAATTAAAAAACGCGCTGACGCCACCCAATCATCATCAATCATCGCTGATGGATGCTGAGCGTTCATTCGCTGTGTTGCGCGCGAAGGTGCCTAATAGATGTCAAACATCGGTCATCTCGTTTAGTCGCGTAACGTTGAAGCTCTGGTTCCAAAGCATCCTTACACATGCTACATATGTTTCTACAACATTTACTACATATTGCACACAGTACAATCATATTGGCAGCACTTTAATGTTCATCCACAACCATCCAGCACGGTAAGACCGAGATCAATCTGGTTGGTACGGTTAGTTACAAAACCGTGAACCGGGAAACCTGATACCTCGCCTAACAATCGAATCATACCGGCAAGGATATCTAACTCTGGTGGGGCGGAAAACACAATCCAATCGTATCAGATATCCTTCACCGATTGCCAGAGGAAACAAATACCCTGGAGTCAGGGCTAGCCAATGATGCAGTATAATGGGAGGGGGAAAATACCGTGATGTATTTCCGTTTCCGGAAGCTAGACACACATACATATGCGTTATTTTATCACTCCCGCTTTGCTATCGAATGTTAAATGATGGGTCTCCATAGTCCAGTGGTTGCGTGTGTTTCGCACATCCAATTCATAGTTGCCAACTATGCGTATCCTTGGAAATACCATTTTAGAGTCGGGGTATAGTACAAAAGCTTTTTAGAGGATCTTTTACAATGGTGGCGTTTGAATCCTTTCCTACGATATCATTACCGACAGACGCGAAACGGTCTTGCTTCTTGTGATTGTTTTGAAATTATTGTGCAACTGGTCTAATCGTGATAATTCCTGGCTCAGGATGTAAGGTAATTTAATTCTTTTTGAGGACGACCCTGTGGTGTGTGTGTTAAACGGCGCCAGTTCCACAAGACAGGACCGGTGATCAAATACTATCCCGACCGCCGTAGTAAGGATTTACTATTTGGCTATGTGGTAAAGCAAAGCAAGAATTGGCCAGAAATAATCGACATTACCTATCGGGTTGTTAAGCCAAGAAGAGAGAACCATTTTCATCATTTTCTGTCTGGCTCCTTATTACGCTGCTCTATATTCATATATTCAAAGATATATTTGAAACAAACGGTCCTAGCAGAAATAGTAACACACAAAAATTCTTACAAATGAAAAACGAAACATCAACTCTGATGAAGGTTTCTTACAAAAAAAAAAGAAGAAACTATTAACATTTGCACTATCAATTTAACCACTATTTGCCAACTACTGCGCATCTACTGATATCTTCAAAACAGTGATGTGAGTGAGAAAATGGCACTAAAAGTAAACAAAAAGCTTACACGTGCCCTTAATTCCTGTATGTCACATTCTCGCACGTATGGAAAACATATTAATGTTTCATTTGAGCATGCGAATTGGATGCTAATAGTGTCTTGTAGCTTCTTTTGGTGTTAATAAACAGCAGATGGTGAATGAATTCTCATTTGGATTCGACCTTCTAAAGCAATTACTTATTTTACAATAGTACAATAGTAAAAATAAGTGTTAAGACTTTTATCAAATCTCAACCAAAGTTCTTATTATTTCATATCAATTTGATGAAATGAATGTAAAATTTAATAAAATAATAAGTTGTTCTTGATGAATGAAATGAAGAAGTGAATTAAGGTCGTGATGCTCAAATGGCCAATTATTTAAGTTGTTGATTAAATATTGTTTCTGATTGTTTCTGTGATGACATTAATCTGAGGCATTTCCATATCTTAAAGAAAATCTTCAATAATTCGACTTTAGGCAAAAACCAGATGCTCGTTATGCGAGATTTTGATCGTTAAAAGGGGTTACTTTTTGAAAAAAGTATTAAGCAATCACCGAATGTAGATCTTCTCCTTTGCAAAAGTTCCCTCAACTGTTATTAAAAGGATTTATGTGTCTCGCTTCGGTTAGTCAGAAAAGGCCAACCTCCCCAATAGAGATCGGATCATATTCGTCGTTAATCTTCGAATTCTTCTCCTCTTCATTCTTCAAAGTTTCACTCTCTTTCTCTCTATTTCATCCATTCGTCAAGAGTTCACATCGATCATGGATGATTGGGAAAGTCAGCACAATATTTAAAGATTGAACGACAAGACAGGTATTGTTCCATGGAGATATTGAAAAAATAATTTGTAATTAATTTTATAACAAAATTTGTAACACTGTACATACACTGTACACTGATATACATAGTTTTGAGAGATATCTTAGTAAAATTGCAACATATGCTAGCTTTTAAAACGTGTTCAATAAATCGTTTAAACTAATCGGGTTATAACTACTGTAGCAAAAAAACTAATCTATATTATTTATCTTAACTACGCCATCCAGCGTGACATTAATCGAAAGTTAACGACATGTTTACATTGTTTACAACATCTTATACTGCTGCAAGTAATGTCATTACAATTAGCATCTTCTTGCTTTCTCGAGAAATCTTGCGAACATGGGAGCTCAGTATGTAACCTTCAGGGGCTTAACCATGAGCGTGTTACGCCCGTTTGTAGCGTTTAATTGCGCGTAAAGTAAGTTAACGAACAATGAGTTACTGAAGCATTATCAATATACAACTAAACATTTCCAAAATTGAGCTAACAAATGTTTGTATCCACATAGTCACATAAATTATCAAATTGATAATTCTCCATTGAAGAGTGACTTTCTATTTGTCCCTTCAAAGCATCGATCAAAATATCGCGCATCGGGCTTTAAAGATCTTTCCGCGTGTGTCGCGAATACGATCACCGAAGGAGAATCGAAAAAGGGTAAAGAAAGAAATAAAAGGTAGGGGATAGAGCAAAAGCTACACTCTCATAACGCGAAACGTGCCGTGTCCAGGTTCGATAAACCAGATTTCGCGAGCGGGGAAACTCTTTCCCATATGGTTTCATCCCTCGTTGGCCTCGGCCAAGGCTGGTTCAGGCCCGGCTTGTGCCGTTCTGTGCCAATGTGAAGGCCATGTAAACGACCTTCGGCACGGTTGCTTCGGTTCAGTTTTGCGCCTACCGAAGGGGAGATTAAGCGCATATGTCAGGCGTGAAAACAAGAGATCGATCGTAGAAACGAACGAAACCCCCAAAGCGAGCGGCAGAGGCAGAGAACTTGTTTAACCTTTTTTATATGAATAAATAGTATTGTTTCGTAATTGTAAATGTATGTATATAACTGTATGTAACTATACGTAATAGTGAACCATATTTTGATTCTAAAATTTAAAAAATCAACAACCATTAAACATAAAATATTCTACTATGTTGCGTACATGATACAACAACTTATCCACCATTATTAACCAAAAAAAAATTGATAAAGTCAAGGTTTCGACAGAACGACAGAATAAGAACTCCTGAGCTCTTGTCAAGGCGACAAAACAAAGCCAAGAAATCATATAAAAGTGCTAATTTCATATTTACAAGATCAAATTTTGATTCGAATTTTGAATTTTGAATTTCGGTATTCATCTTTTGAAAAATAATTTCATATCAAATAACCAAAATTCATCACAATTCGCTATTGTTTGACATTTTTATCACTAGTGACAATATTTCCTCTCATTGCAGAAATACCACGACGTGCTTCTCCGGGCTTTGCCAGAAAACGCAACAGAACGCTTTCTTTCGTAGCAATTATGCTAATATCTTTTTTTGTCGTTTTGTTTTTTTTCCCTGTACTGTCGTTCTGTCTATCTGTTGTCGTATTTGTCCAGTTTGGTTAGGCTATTTTTGTATCTGTCTGTTTACTTCCATGTTAGCGCACGTCTGGCATTCGGAATTCGGAATTCGGCTCCCGAATTACGATACAATGCTTGAAAATTTTTGTCCACCGTCGGTACTTAAAATTAGAGAAAAAATTCCAGTTTTTTATTTATAATAATCTATGCAAAAAAAACACTTTAAACAGTATTCATATAAAATATAACTTACCCTATCACAACTCCAATAAAAAGACCTTAGGAAGAGTGGCATAAAATGCAAAATCTGACATTCAATGATGGGTCCAATGATGGGCCGCTTTCGTTTGGTAGCGAACGGACACACTTCCAGGCCACATTCCAATGGGATGGGATGACGCGACATGACGGCGACGACCAGAGTGAAAAATTCCGCGAAGAACTTACGCTAACGGAAAGGCCTGTGACGGGAGATGTACGCATCCCGAAACCCTTTTTACACACACAGACGCACAACAACAACTGGTTCAGGTTGTTGTTTCTACAGCATATCTAACCGGCAATGGTTCGCAAACAACTCCCCAACAAGATCACCTTACCATCTCAATCGATTCCCTCGCTCCATCCATTTTCCACCCCCCCCCCCCCCCCTTTCATTACGTTCCCATAAGTATGGAATGGCATGCGGCACAAAACTGGTCACACGCTGGTAGGGACGATGGAAAAAAGTGGACCCGCCCTTTGATAGACGACACTGAAGGGAACGCACGTTAGGTAAAGTTTTCCACCTGTGTTTTCACGTTCGGGTTCGTGTGTCAGAACATCGGGCGCGTGTTTGGCCCTTGTCGATCAATCAAACATGCGTTGACAACGGTGTACATGCGAGAGAGGAAAATAGGCCCGTTACAGGAAACCATATGGATCTTACTGGGAAAACGGTAAATGTAATCCCAATACACTGCAGATACACATTGCATCAGAGAGGGTAAAATGTGCAAATGCTCGCTCTAAATATATCAACTAACTTTTACACTTATTTGCTTTAGAGATTTTGATTTTTGCTCAAATTTGCATTCTAAATAACAGTAATATTTGTAGTGTGAAAATTAGTTGCCATTACATGCATAACATCACACTAGCCAATTGAGCTAGTCATGAGAAAGACACCGGACAGTCAATCCGTTAAGTATTTTTCGATTATTAAGATAGAAGCGATCGGGTTTTGTTGATAGATGGGAACGGTGATCTGAGAGTAGCTTTGATCGTTAGCACAGCCTTATTACCCTTGTTTGGCCTTATTTACTCGTAATACGAGGGTTAGTCCTGCACACAGGTATTCGGTACACAGGGGATTTTATCCCGGTCCTATCGTGTAAAGACTGGGGTCGCTATCGCATACAATACCGCTCAAGGTTGTAGAATAATTAATGATAAATAAGTAAATAAGTAAATTCTTTGACCGCGTGGACAGATTAAACATTACTTCCATTCGGTGTCATTCTATAAATGGCAAGGAACGTTTGCATTATAAAATTAAAGTATTGCAGAAATTGTCGGATGCCAAAGTAATCCAAACATATCACAAATAATTAAAAGGAAATATTCAAAACCATTTGTGAATTGCTTAAAACGGTTGCTCGATGATGACAAATGGCGCCGGTTCCACTCGACAGGACCGGGTATCACATCCCTTTCGGATCGTTCCCAACTAACAAGGACTGACCTTCCGGATACGTGGTAAAAATAAGTCTAGTCAGCCGGAAATGGCCGGCATGGCCTTAGAGGCCAAGGAGAGAGAGAAACTCTTCTTGAACGCAGCGCAAAAAACCCACGAAATCTTTCTGGTGAAGTCGTAACATCCAATGGAAAGCCAAATGATCTCGGCTGAAAGTCGATGCTGTGCGTATGTTGTAACCATGTGAGTGTAGTGTACCATTAATAACTAAAATTTAAATATGAAGACGCTATCTATCTTATCGAACAATTCCCAGTAGTGATGGGCAAAATGCTGTTTTGGTTGGAATCGATTCCGGAGCGATTCGGAATCGGAACCGGAATCGGAACCGGAATCGGAATCGGAATCGGATCTGGAATCGGAATCAGAACCGATTCCGAATCGATAGTTACGATCAATAGAATACATTAGTGTGTTGTACTTTTCTGAATTATGTAGGCAAATTATGTCAGACAACGTCAAAGCTAACATTCACTTTAGTAATTACACTGGAAAAAATCTGTCGGCAATAGAAACAGCTCTCTGGACAGTTCAGTTCTGGAATCGGTTCCGGAATCGGATCTCTTGATGTTAAACGATCGTATCGGAGTAATTTCTTGAGAAAATTGCAATTTGGTAATATTTTTATTCATAAATTACTTTTAAAGAAACAAACATTTACAAAAAGTTTGTTGCCATTTCCAAAATATAAAAATCATGCTAATTAATTCGTGCTTTAGAGATTGTGAAGCATGATACAAAAAGTTCTATTACATTCTATCGCTCACACCGATCTTCCCAAGACCTGATCTTACCAGATTATCACCTCTTGCGTACTTACTTACTTAGCCAAGTACGTTCATGATTCCAAAATTCCCCTGAAAACAAGCATCA
The DNA here is from genome assembly GCF_943734845.2 of Anopheles funestus. Classification (NCBI taxonomy): domain Eukaryota; kingdom Metazoa; phylum Arthropoda; class Insecta; order Diptera; family Culicidae; genus Anopheles; species Anopheles funestus. The sequence continues at coordinate 32,203,105 of NC_064598.1, read as the reverse complement.
TTAAATGAGTTCTATTTCGGATGAAATATTTGAAAGTTATCCTAAAACTAAAATAAAAATGATATAATTTAAACTTATACACTTGGGCAAACTTGATCAGAAACGGTAATTATCAGGATTAACCAAAAATCCCAAAAGTTGTAAAGAAGAAGTCGATTTTTACCACTTCGATGGATATTCAGATAAAACCTGGAACATTTCGTCCAGCATTAAAAATAAACTTCAATCCAGTTCTGTATAAAAAAGAGCGTCTGAGCGGTGGAGGACATATTTATAATTATCATCTACAATTAGGTACTCAAGATCCGGTTCTTCTTGTTATGTTTCGATTGTGATGTGATTTACCAACCAAAAACACGCTTCAAAAAATGAGAATATTGTTTCAGAAGGTTGTGAAATCAGTTGAACCTTCGTTTTGTTGTCGACAATATGTCTACTAAATTATCAAAAAAGAATTCCAAGCTCGAATCAAAGTAATCACTTAGCATATGTATTTTAAGAAGAAAATAAAAATAATACCATCAAACCATTTAAGGTAAACGATCCTTTTTAAATGTGATCGTATTCTTTCATCGTTTTGCTTGATTTGTGGAGAATCTTCTAGAGCAACGTCTGGTGAAAGCAAGGCTTGACGAACAAACCGTCTCCACTCGGAATCGCTACACAACTCGTGACAAAAATGAGAACAAAACTTTCGGCAATAGTCTCAAGATAAAAGGCTTACAACCCCACAGCCAGACATAGCCCGGCGTAGAAAACATACGCACGATCAATGGTAGCAGCTGCAACGGTTCGGAGACGAGATATGTTGTGCTATTTTTACTATGTTTTCAGCTGCTTATCAGCAAGATCCAACTATTACGGTTACATGCTTAAGAAGATGACTGAACCCAAAGCGTCAAGAAGCGATAACCGGGGAAAATCCCGTCTAAATAAACTACAAAGAATTAATTCTTTTCACATAAAATGATCACCATAAATAACTCAAAATTGGAAAAATTGTTTTATTATAGTTAGAAACCCGATAGAAACCGGACGACCATTCTATGGTAGATTTTACAAACAAAAAAAATTAACGTTTATAAACGCCCGTTCATATCGTCTACCCAAAAAGAAGCCCTCACCAATATGGTCCCCCTTCATGGGCACTTTGGGAAGTGTTTTAATTGCGTTTGCGTAAATCGTGACGCTGGTGGCGTACGCCCGCTGCACCGCTAGCGCACGCCAAGCTAGACGACTATTTATTTATTTACTCACAATTGACTGATTTATGCGAGCAAATATCCGTTTATTCGATGGCAATGAAAGTGGTGATGCGAGCTAGGCCCTGATCGGGGTTCGATCGATTTTGCGCTTTAGGGGGAAAAAAATTCCGGAAATCGAAAATGTTGGTGTGGAGTACAGTGCAACTGACCATTCAGCTTCTTACTGTACTATTTCGTAACAAAATTTATTTAAAAAAAATCGTGTCAATCGAAGTGCCCAACACTGGTGCGAAAGGTGATATTACCTGGTGCGAAAACATGGTGGTACCATTACAATTTATTACCTGAATCAAAATCATCACCCAAACCTGCAATACTATCAAGTTCAACTGGTGCAAGTATTAATATATACACATGTAAAAGTCAGTTAATAAAAAAAAAACAATAAAAAAACAACCAAACGAAACTGAAACCATAAAACCGAAATGAGGCCGATCGGTGACGATCGACGATACGCTGCAAAACAAGAATTGTTCACCCAACGGACGCGATCATCAACCACGAGACAGTTGTATTTATTTAAATTCATTAACGCACGATGAAAATCGTGCCGACCGGCGTTTGCAGTTGCAGCGTTGCGGACGTTTTTGCTCTTTTGTTTGTTTTGCTTCGTCCCAGTCCCCTTTCACGACGAAGGTGCAATAAATATTGAGTGTTCGTATTTTCGCACAAAAACCTTAAGCGGTTCGCGGTTGATTGCTGCAGTGCAGATGGGTTCAAGTAACTGGCAAAAAACTTGCACTTTATAAATTGAATTAAATATTATCGATTTTGGTTTTTTGTTACAATTTCTACAACACAACACATTGGATGTTAAGCAGTAAAACATGATTTTCCTCAAGAGAAAGATGCACTTTAGTAAGACGGAGTCATGCGTACCATTCATACTACTACAACCGCACGTATGTCACACATCAGCGCACATCCAAAAATACCCCTTTGCTAATAAAATGCACAAATACGACATGGGACGTTTATAGTACGAACGAGATTCCGTACAAAAAGGTGTGAATAAGATACACCACTGATCCACATTTTGCCATTCAATGATCAGCGTTGGTCGACATCTTTATAGGCGTCGTGTTTTCTTTCCTCAGCTCAGTTTAATAAGCCAGCCAGATTGTAAGATCGTCATAATCGTTTGCTAGTTGATCTTTTTAGACGGCTTAATCAATTTTGCTACAACACCCTACAACTTGACATCACTTAGAAGGTGAGTATACGTAGATAATCATCTATAGTAGCAAGATCTTCCCGTATGTATTCTTCTTTTGTGATACTATATACTCAAAGTACTCATATGTTTTTTTAAATTATCAGTCAAATAAAATAGAAAATCGTTATTTAATACATATTGGTTTCGTTTTTAACTATTTTTTCATAAAGACTAAAAATGGGACAAAGTAGTCAAGTCAAGTCGCAAGTCCTTCGTAGTACCCCTTTTTTAATCCACCTCATGATTTCAACACCTTCAGAATGTCTACGTCTGATTGAGATCTGATCTGAATCTGAGTCTAATTGAACATTTTCGCTTAGCATCAGTAACCTACAAAAGTTTCCTGTGGGTCTTTGTCCATTTGTTACATTAAAATCTTGTCAATGATTTCAATTCCTAATCGCAACTTCGCAACAACTTCGTTGCAGGAACTGACATTCAATGTCAGGCTAAGATTTTCTTCAATTGCTCCGATTTCAGAATCAAGTTGCAAAACAAAGTTTTCCAGAAATTCAAATGTCCATCTTTTTGTCAATGATAAAAACTTTTTTGTTGCTGTTGGTTAAATTTTACTAATTAAAGTCTACATTTTCGTATCATTATTTGCTTAGCATTAGTTATGACAAAATTCACCGTGTAAGTAATTATACCAAAACTATCATAATAACCCTAATTGTTCTTATTTTACATTTAAATTAAATATCTTTGCTTTATCCAATTTAATAAATAGACGACCGATACATTGTTTGTGGCCGATTTATATATAATACAATATATAATATACAACTTTGGTGTGACCGGTGTTTATGTAAAAAGGCGCCAGTTCCACACGACGGGACTGGGTATCAAATCCCATCCGGACCGTGTACCCCGTAGCAAGGACTGACTATCCGGCTTGGTGGTAAAACAAGACAGAAATGGTCGACATGACCAAAGAGGTTGTAAAACAAAGAAGGAGGAGGAATATATAACGTGTATAATATAAACAAAATTTGACAGACTAAAACAAATGTTGTTAAATCGACTACCATTATGGTCTAGCGATAAATCATTATTTGATCATGTACTTTGATGTATTAACACGTTGACTGCCACATCACCCATTTCGTGGGTGATACAAATAACTGATAACCATTTTTAGTTTCGATTTGATCTTGTCGAAGTCGAAGCCTTGTGAATAATGTAACATTATTCAACGTTTATCAGGCGTATTAGTTTGTTTCGGTTACCAACATTTCAATGATTTTCTCGTAGATTAATAAATAAAATTATAAAGTGTTTCGGAGTCATATCTAAAGGCGGCTTTTAGCAAAGCAGATTTCTTCCACAAAAGCAAATGATTTTTGTTGACCGATATTGAGGTGAGCTTTCGGGTTTTCTCTCTTTTTCTAAGTGCAAATCGATAAAAATATCTGGAGAGCAAATTGATCATAAACACTATCATTAACATCATAATTATCAGACTCAGAAACAGAAGATACTATTGAGGTTCCAAGAAATAAGCAAAACAAACGACATCTTAAAATCGGTTCAAAGAGCGATTTGGTGGCCTGACGAGCAATGCCCTAAACATGCACCGTGGCAGTCAACGTGTTAAATGATTATTCTGAAACCCTGTAAAGGAATTCAATGTATTTACTAATGTCTGTTCTAGAAGGACTTTAAGAGGACGTGACGATATCACCCGACTATTGGACTACTGAAAATATTTAAGCGGGCAGCAATCAATTCCGATTAAATTTCTTCTTGCGTTCGTTCAGCTGTGTTAGAATAAAATTTTCCAATGCGTTAGACCGAGCATCAATTGAAGAGAAAAAAAAACGAGGAAGAAAGAATCGAAGCACAGTATCAACAGCATCCAGTGCACCAGGGAGAGGGAGAAAGTTGTTGGCGAGTAAAGAACAAACCGGTTCAACCGTATTGGGGTTTGCAACGCGTCGGTTGCATCGATTGGGGGGTGCAGCGGATGCATCACCAACAATTTGAGACGCAGTTGGCGCCATCATCGGTACGATCGATGCTCTTGTAACAGTATACATACGGTTCCCATTCGAATCAATCTCAAAATGCGTCTCGAAGTTGGAACCGGAAGACGACCTTGCCACCGTCACCACCGGCCGCCGCTGCATTCTAACCGCGCCCTTCATCCTGCTTGGGGTGCTTTCTCCTCCTTTCCTCCCCCCAATTTTCCCACTGATCTTCCAGTGATCGCTACAACAAAGTGCGAAAGACGGAGATGGCCAATGATGCTGTCTAGTTCCATTCCCCGATTCGCAATCAGTGCCTGGCGGCGGCTGTGGATGGATCGTGTTACAATCTTACCGGTCCATACACCCACACCCACCCACACACATATACACAGATGCATTTTGCACGCCATTGTACCTACCTTTTTTTTCGTATTATTGTTGCTTCTGCTTCTTGGCTGCTACAATAAAAATCGCTCGCTCGGATCCGGTTCCGTTCGGTTGATCGTGACACAGCGGATGGCCACTTTGGAGAGTGGATGCCATCTGGATAAAAAAAGCAGAGAAAACCGAACTGTTCTCGACTTTGCACAATGCTTTTTTTTTAGATGATCAACAGCAAAAGAAGATCAAAATGCTTCATTACTCCCGTGCGGAAAGCGAGTGAGAGAGAGAGAGGGAGCGCGCGGTAGCACACAGTCGATAAGGGCAAACACTGATAAGCTTCTGATTTTTTTCTTTCCAAAGGAAGCTTACTATCGCGGACAGCTGAGTATGCCTAGGCACGACTTGCGTTTGCAAGAATAGGCTCACCGAGACGCTTGTAGATCGTCTGATGCACTTCCTTTTAATCATCAACCTTATCCGCGATCATCACAAAACATATATTGCACGCACACCATTCAACCGAACGACAACGATCACTAACGTGCTGCTTATCGTACCGGTACCACTATGGACAAACACAACAATCAGGGCGGAGGCTAAGTAGAATCATCAGCAGCAGCATCAATAACAACATAATGCAAGGCTCCCCTTGCGTGCACTTTATCACACCTACCTATTGCTTATCAATGGGCGATCCCAAACGCATGATGGTCAAATAATAACACAACAATAAACACACACATACACACATACAATTAGAACGCCCAAAACAATGAGAGAGAGAGAGCGCGAAAACAGAATTCGTTGTGGACCGTTTTCACCACACGGTTCTCTGTCCGTGGTACGGCGCGGTTCAGGTTCTGACCCCCAAAAAACACCGAGATAAAGCCGATCACCAATCGCCAACCAACCAAAAACCACACAACAAATTCCGGAACACAGCAGATAATCTTGGACGCACACTGCTTTTTGTTGTCAAATTCCCCACCAATCCCGAACCGGGCAGCTGTGCCCCGTTGGACCTGAGAGTTCTTTCGATTTCGATTCTGGAGCTTTAACACACGCAAACAGACACACACACACACGGATGCCCTCTGCCCGGTTTCACAGTGTGTAAAGAAGGAAGAGGAACAAATAGTACGGGCGCAAGGGGGCAGGGGTTCTCGCGTTCTCACGCAAATCGCTGTCAGCTGTCACGAACGTTTCATATATACAGCAAACACGATCGCAGTTGCCCGCGCTGTGTGCAATGCATGGTGGTAATGATGCTGGTAGTGGTGGTGGTGGTGGTGGTGGTGATGTACGTGCAAAACCACTATCTAATTTGTGCTTTTACTCTTGGGCGCCAAAGTGCTCGCACCCACTTGCACTACACGGCACGCACGAATCTTTAACCCCACACGCACCCGCACACACACACGCAGAAACGTTGCCGAAGTAGAAAAATAGGTGGGTGCTAAAGTACTTTACTGTGAACGGAACAAGAATTTTCAAACTAACCCTTTTTGCTTCTCGTTTCTCTCGCACGAAACCATTATCGATGCCGCACTTTGCTTTCACGCACGTTGACAGCTCAACATTAAAGCTTACTACTCCTCCACCTTCCACTGTCACTGCCTATCAGCATACTAATCCGGGTTCCGATCGTCCCGCACCTCGCTCCCTTCCGATTGTCCCAGGTGTGTACAATCACGCAAAAACGGTACACGATCCGGAAGTTGATAAAAGAGGGCAGGTTTCTACCGGTACAACATATCGCAGATAACAAAAAACCTTCTTCCTTAACGACGGCGAATCGAATGATACGGGCTAGACGTTAGCCGAACAATTTCCGTACACACCGTCGATTCACGTTCACACCACACCACCAATGTGGGGTCCGTCAATGGTGATGATAAAAATTATACTGATCGATGATTTTCTTCTCATCGCGCTCTCGGGTATATACCGCCGCAAAAAGCCGCGAGCAAGTGAGCGTGCGTGCGTGCGAACGTGTATATGTGAGCATTCACACACACACACACACACACACACCTACACATGGTAACGCGCAGCTTTGGAAAGCAACCAGTTCCTTGATCGGACGCATCGTAACCACGGTGATCGCGAAAGCATGGCAAGCTTTTCCACTCGTTTTCCCTGTTCAAATGTAAAGATAGATTTTTTTTCTGCTTCTTTCGGAAAAAACAGTGTTACGACAAAAAGGACCACTTATTCAATTTCAAAAATGTACAATTAAATATGTTCTTTATTGCCTTTTATTTGTGTGTGCAATCGCGTAATGGATTTCAGACATTTAATTTATAATATTGTTTTATCTTCCCAAGTGCAAAGAGAGAGGTTTCGAATATATTTGCAACTGGAATTTAAAACAATTTCAATTAAAATATATATTCCACTTCACAATCAACATTTAAACGCACTCTATATTTAATTCTTAACGCAATCTGGAGAGTTATAAAAAAAACATTTACGAAGCAAACAATTGCGTATTTAAAAAAAATGACAATTGTTGAAAATAATTTAACATACAAATGGTGGTTAAATTATACAAAAGAGCACTATTGCTAGCTACGATTGTACGGCAATGGCCATTTCTACGCATCATCATTATAACTCGCTTGATTTTCACGAGCGAGAGAAGGAAACTAAAGAAACAACGCAACAACTACGCAAACCAGCTAGTTATAAAAATACATTGATATATAAAACAATTGCTTTAATCTTGCACAAAACAAACGCAACCATACCAGGGAAGCATTCCGCACGATTCGTTGGTAAACATAAAGTAAGTGCAATCACTATTAACAGCGATTGAAGTAATTCAGTATGTTCTTCTGTCCTTTATCCTAAAAGTGAAGAAAAAAACGTTTTAAAAAAGAGAAGAAAAAAAAGAGGAAATTTATAAAAAATTCGAACACATCATCTGGGCAGGACCATCGTACCTTGCGCATGAATTGTCCATTTTGCTTTCTTTGTTGTGACGACGCTCGACTCGACGTCGCTGCCGTTTCCGATTGTTGTCCATTGTGTGATCTATTGTTGGACCTTTTCGGGGAATGCGACCGTCGTCGCTTAGTTGATGCTGTCGTGCATTTGCTAGTAATAGGACTACTTTTGTTATCATTAATATTGTTGCAGCTTCCAAAATTTGATCGTCGAGATGTTGTAACTGGTTCCTCCATTGACAGATCGCTACTATCAGAAGTTGTTGCTGATTTCCGTGACGAAGAAGTCACGAACTGTAACATTGATTGCTGCGACCGGTACAGTTTGACGCCGCTCGTATCCTTTGCATCGTCAACTACGTCAGTTTTGCTCGTATTGCAGATGCTTGCCACCGTCGCTGGTTGCGATGATTCCGAAGCAAGTGATGATGGCGTGCTTGGTGGGCTAATGGGCGATGGTGGCTTGCGACGCAAAGTAGTAGCGTTCGGATTCGCTTTGTTGCCCCGCTCGCGCACCAGTCGACGACGTTTACTTTGTGGTGCGGTGTCAACCTTATCCGTGGAACCACTTTCTGAATCTTCCGATCGTTTGTCTGAACTATCGGATATTGTCGAGATTCTTACTGCACGGATCCGTTTTGGCCGTACTATTTCCATGCTGCTCTCACTAGTAGAGCGTGTTCTAGCATCAGTAAGCGACAGCCTTCTGGTAAGTTGCCTCGTCCGTCTGATTGCAATGAAGTCCTCCGAAGACGTATCGGATGCGTTCGAATTTTCGCCCTTTTTGCTTGCCGGTGGTGATCGGCTATTTCCCGGATAAACCGTATCGGTGATGTTAAAATTTTCTTCAAATCGTTTGCTACTGGTTGAATTTGAAAAATTATTTGATTGCACTGGAACTGCTGATGTTTCCTCCTGCTTGCAGAAACTATTTGCTTCCGGTGAGGTTTTGGTTTTCTTTATTGCTTCGGTTCCACGACTGCATGATGTTGATGGATCTGTTCTTTCCGTTGTAGGAAGGTTCGACCTGTTGCTTCCTTCTAATGTACCATCACGCTTTGTACTAATCAATGAACTATTGGACACGGGCGACCTGTTTTTGACGTTTTCCGAACATTTTTCGGAATCATCCGATGAAGAGGAAAGTCTGGGTCTGCGACATTGGGCTGATGAAGATGGTTTTTTGTCCAATTGACGAGCAGAGTGAAGTTCCTTGAGCTCCGGCATCTCATCGATCACTTGTAAGTTACGTTTTCCACTTTCCGATCGTTTGCTGCTGTCATCAGACGAAGAATAAATTATGGGTCTACGCGTGACCAAACTGTCGGGGACTTGTGCTTCCAGTTTGATTTCGCTGGTAGATTGTTTGCTGGAGTTACTCAGCGTCGACAATCTTCTACTACGCTGTCTTGTACTCCTTACATTATCTTTCGAGGAAGAATTTTCATCCATCTCGCTCACCGATGATGAACGCTCAAGGCACAACGGATGCGTACCGGTGGAATTTGAATCAAAGTCCAATCGTTTGCAGGCTTGCGCTAGTGGCAAATCCTCAGAAGACGACGAAATGTGGGCTGGCTTTGTATGGTTGCTTTGGGCATTGTCCGATCCTTCGGAGATCAAACGACGCACACGCTTGCCCGTATTTTGTCGGATACATCGTCTGATTTGAATGGAGCTCGCATCAGACCGTTCACTATCCGAATCATCCGATGAAATTCTTCTAGCAATTACTATTCGCCGGATATTACCAAGCGTTTCATCGCTGCTCGAACAATGTACACCAGACTCACCGGAACCTGTCCTGGAGAAAGTTTTTCTTGCCACGCCTTGCGGCGTTCTACCGACGGACGGCAGTGTAGACGTAGAAGCTGTATCATCATCGCTGCTATCGCTACTGTCTCCGGTATTTTCAAGCTCTGGTACACAATCACGCATAATTGGTTGACAGAGTTGGCAAAGGTAGACTCTAGAATGGTCCTCTGTCTGCTCCATGCACTGCCGGTGCCGGCACGTAGAACCACAGGAACCGCAAACCACCAGTCGCCACTGCCGGTTGTCAATGCTCCGACCTTCCGGGCATTTACAATCGTTCGCATCGCAAGCCGTGGGCCTGAGCAGCTGCTCCTGAAATGCGTTCGGTTCCAACTCCCAGGCGGCATCACGCTCAGGTACAAACACGCCTCGCAATGGGATCTCGGCCAAGAACTTGTCCTCATTTTTGCATAACGGACACTTGAAAAAGTATCCAGCCGATTGGGCATACTTTGTGAGGCAATTCTGATGAAACCATCCGTTCCGGCAACACGGAGCCTTTATCGAAGTGATCACATCATACTGCCCCATCTCGTCGTAGCATATCGAGCATGGTTCTTCACGTAAATGCGGACTACGTTCCGGCTCGAGTGGTACGTGCGCGGAACACCACGATTGGTATGTGTCCGTATAGTGCGACAAACAACCGTTCATGATGCCACACACCGTGTGAAACGTACGTAAACATTTCTTCGAGCAGCAAGATACGTTTGCATGCATCTCTTTGCAGATATAGCAGCGGCATTTTTTTGTCCGCTCATTCTCCTTACGGATATCTGCTTCCAGAAAGCCGAAAATTCCCACTGTATCATTACTACCTCTTTGCACCAGATTCGAGGATAGGAGCTGTTAGGAAAAACGATAAACGATAACAATGTTAAAACAGTTTTTTTGTGCGGCACACACCGCGGCATTCCTCACCAGGCAATAGTAATGAACGGAAAGCTTGTATTTAGAGTAAAATTTTCCAAACAGCAGCTCGTTGTCCTCGCTGCTCTTGCATAGAAAGCACTTCCTGTTCATGGTTTTTAAACTACACGTCAACAATGTTTAAAACACACTGGTTAACTGTTTACTTCACGTAAGGATGCCTCCTAGTATTCATGGTAAAACGTTAACTTTCCTGGGCAACAGCGCAGGCTGAAATAATCAATTACTTTTCTCACCAAGCAAGCTCACGATTGCCTGGGTATGGCGCTAAATTGTGTCGTTTATGACGTCTAGTTGACGGGTGCGTATGTCAAAACATTTAAAAAACGAGGGACAATCGTACCCACGCTCTTTCAGAACGTTTTTATAAAAGAAACATAGATTAATTTGATCCAATTGTTACACGAAACGCTTACTACGGACAAAATTAGCTAGCTGCACAGCCCATCGGCAAACCCAAATCGACCTAAACTAACCAGTATCCCTTAATTGCACTCGCAGTGTTTCAAAGCGAAGCGTAAACAACGAGATTGTAAACAGTTCACCAACCGTCATAGCCATATGACATTAAGATGCATTTCCCATAGAACAAATTATTTTTCACATTCAAAATTGTATATTCAAAATCTCACAAACACGTACATTTAAAGCGAAAGCCTATACATAAAATCATAAAATTCTACCCAGTTTTTGTAAAATTATACTTGAAAATTTTAAAATATATCCGTACCCACATCCGAAGTGCATTTTTCTGCAACTGCAGTTTTACCCGCTTTGAGATTATGGAACACAGATGACAGTTGTGTACATGACAGGTTAATTGTTGACCGGCCTTGTTAAATAAAGTTTTAAGTTTGTTTAAAAAACAATGGTTACATTCTATCATAATGCAGGACAATTAGGCATAAGTATGATTGTTAAAATTTTATATTATTTATCGTGCATGATGCTTAGCCATTGCTATCGATTTTTGAATAATAAAAATTGTAATAAGCACACTTTACAAGTCAAATCAAATTTAATTCATATACATATGTATTTCATTTTCAGGAATTTAAACTAAAAAAAAGGTTTTTAACAAACATTAAAATATTCGTAACTAAGGAAAGACAATAGGCAAACAATAGAATAGTTTTTATAATACCTGAGCAAAACAAATAATTCCCAGGCTTGTTTTGCACGGTGTCCTAATGTAGTCTCGCAGTGCATTGCTGTCAGAATTTACTAAATTCCCTATTGTAATTTGTACTCCAGCAAAACAGGCTCCCTTTAGCGACACTGACGTGGCATATTGTTATGTTTTGAATCGTGTAACAATAGAAGTTTCATAAAATACGCTAGCCATCGCCAGCGTGCATATTCCGGTGGTAAGGAAAATCCCGATAAAAGCAGACGACAACCCACGCGTTAGCCGCACGGCGTAGCCCAAGGGCAAGGTAAGCAGGCAGGCTTCCTTCTTTCATCTCCGCTGTACGTGACGCATCTCGTTAAAACTTTTGCTGCGGCATACCACCTGCTTATTATGCCGATATTGAGATCATAGTGGAGAATGTAGCACAAATAAGTGCAAGCAATAGTTGTAGAAACGATAGATTCCGGGTAACTTACGGTCGGTAATCCTTTATTTACAGAGCAGCAGAAAAGCAAGGATCAGAAACTAAACGTAAACACAACCCGAAACTCAACACGATGGGCTTGACCATTTCCAGCGTACTAACTCGGTTGTTCGGCAAAAAGCAAATGCGCATATTAATGGGTAAGTCATTTTAGTGAATTCACTGTTCCGTATGTAATGCTGACATGTCCTCAGTTTGCAATGTCTTATTATTCGTTTGAAATATTATCCCCTTATTTTGGTTTTGGGTTTGTTGTTGGTCTTGGAATACCACCATTCGTGACGTACTTAGACGTAGGCGTCTAAATGGGAAAAGCAATAGCGGTGCAGATCACATCACATATCTCACCGCGAACCGCTCCCCTGTAGCAAGGATTGATGATTTGGCTACGTGGTAAAATTAAGCGTAGTTAGCCAATTATGACAGACATGTCATGTATTACAGACTTTACTCTAATATCCAATTTTATTCATTACCATTTCGATTATTTTTGTTCCATTTCAGTTGGGCTTGATGCTGCCGGTAAGACGACGATCCTGTACAAGCTGAAGCTGGGCGAAATCGTTACCACCATTCCGACGATCGGCTTCAACGTCGAAACGGTCGAGTACAAAAACATCTGCTTCACCGTGTGGGATGTCGGTGGTCAGGACAAGATTCGTCCGCTCTGGCGTCATTATTTCCAAAACACGCAGGGACTCATTTTTGTGGTTGATTCAAACGATCGTGAGCGTATCGTGGAAGCGGAAAAGGAGTTGCATAGCATGCTGCAAGAGGACGAACTGCGCGATGCCGTACTGCTGGTGTTTGCCAACAAGCAGGATCTTCCCAATGCAATGACGGCCGCTGAACTGACCGATAAATTGCACCTAAATCAGCTACGAAACAGACACGTAAGTAAATCTCAAACACAACTTTAGCTCTTACCCCAGGCAAATTAAGGTGCGGATTGTTAAATTGAATTTCTCGTCGCATCTCGCTCTTCCAGTGGTATATACAAGCGACTTGTGCCACCCAGGGCCACGGATTGTACGAAGGGCTAGATTGGCTGTCAAACGAGCTGGCTAAAAAGTGATGATAATCTGGTCGTCTTTGTCGACCGAGCTGTGCTGGAGAAGTTTATTTTTAAGACGCTGGTGTATCCCTTATACAATTTCATTGTTTCGTATGAATAAACAATAGGATGAAAATTCCAACCATTAATATGAGTAAACGTAATCACACTGTAGGGTTCCAATCTTAATTAAAGCGTACACGACAGCATCCGATTTGTGTTGGAAGTAGCTTGATGTTTTGGAGTGATAAGGGTTATCATCGCTGCATCGAAGTTGTTATTTCGGATGATAATTCGTAGCTCGTCTATCGGCAATAGGTTGAACATTCGTAGCTTTACACCGGGTGATGTACTTAGTTATGCATTTATCGATCATTTCATCAGTGAAATGGATCAATATACTACAACTTGTTCGCGTATTGTACAATAAACCGTTGTAGGAAATTTGATTTTATTAGCATTGAGCATCATAATGGTTCACCTATTTCAATCCCTTACGCAAGAGTCTAGAAAAAGAATTTACACGCTACCGAATTACATTTATCTTTCCTCTGTTTTTAAGGCAGCTTCTTCCTTCGCCCTACCGCAATCGGGGAATGAGCTCAAGTCTTTGTGAGTTCTACTTTGTTACATCCTTCTACTGAATCTATCAGACCCCATTCCAAATAAATCACAATTATTTTTTTCATTAAAGATTACATTTCTAACCTACGCTATCGTATAGAATCATTCGGTCCGAGCCCATTTCTATTGATCTAAGTGGTTGTGTTAGTCCATTAAACATTATTGCTTCTCACACCATTTGCGACATAATTGACGAAAGGAAATATAATCATCACATGGCAGATAGAAAGTAATAGGAAAGGAAAATACAATCTGACTTCTGGAATGCTTTTACTTGACAGTTGTATTAGTATTATGTACATGGAACGAAAATTCATACTAGCGATTACTTGTGATCAAGGTAAAAAAGAAAAGGTTACGGCGATTCTGCAATCGTTAAGCTCTACGTTGTAAGGTAATCATTTTCCCGATTATTGCATGAATGGGCCCAAAAACCAGGCGCTATATTGCTTTACTACATTCGGAATACTACAATACTACAAAAGGGAAATACTTATTGCTCTGCGAAGGAACCGTAGTTTCACCAGTGGAACAACCGTTAAGAATATTAGTTCAACAGTTTTCGTTCGTAAGATACTTTCAGTTAAATTGAACCGAACGCTGTGTAGATGTTTTGAGCAGCTTGTTTTATAACGTCTCCTAAGCGCATCATCAATTGTTTGCTGTAGTTGTAGTTTTTTTTTTTGTTTCCAAAATAATTATTTCCTTATTTTGAGCACGACTTTATCGTGTGCACAATGTCCAGATGACACGAACTGTATGAATATGTTAAAATACAACTACACCAAAGGTCAATTTCCAATTCCGTTCCGATTGAGCAAATGCAAATTCTCGTTAAGTCCTTGGGTATGATGATGAATCGTACCTTGTGTTACTAATCGTTAACATTCATCTTTCTAATGATATTGTCCATTTTACACACTCTAAAATTGCTTAAACGTTGAAGGTGTCTTATAAAACAAAACAAAAAATCTCGGCAAGATGAATTATGTTAAAAGCGGTACGCCTATCCTATTCCATATGAAATGGTTTGTTCGAACAAATTGATTTTCAAAATAATTCCTTCTGATAAGAAATTTTCGTCCGTTATAGCAGTGTTCGTGTGCGCTGTAACAGCTGCTGCAGTAGTTATAGAGAGTAATACAAATAATAATAAAGATATGATCACAGTCTATCGTTTACGATACAGCTTCAGAAAGAAGGAACTAAGATAGCAATACAAAAGAACTAATTTGCCATACAGGTTGCGGCACTTAATAGACACAGGCACAGTTGTAAAACTGAATTCCCCAGTTGAATACTAGTTGTCGAAATCGAATCAAAACAAACTACCCGGCAAGAGAAGTCCAACTTAGTTACATAGGCCAAAACAGCAGGATTCTTTATCGTCCGTATCCAAAGCATTGCGTTGTTCCGATCCACCATGACCGGTACTGCCAGTAGGTAAGATTCCTCGTCTAAAAACTTGTATCAACTGGCAATTGGACCTAACATATTGGACGGCAAACAGGTTAAGTGATAAGTTTCAAATGAGTTTTTTTTTCAATTGTGATTATTTTCTAAAACACTTACTCAACGACTATATTCGTGTTCAGCAAAACTTCTCCATCACAGTTCCATTTCGAGCGCCGCATTGTTTCGGAGGATATTGCTGGTGCAACTTCACCCCCATTCAGCTCTGTCTGACGGTTTGCCATGAACCGAAACTCTTTCGTACGATAAATTTCCACAAACGGTAGTTCACTCTACAATTGGGAAAAAGTACAAATTACTGTTTCACCACAGCACCGCCCAGCAAACTGCAACAAATACGTACAAGTTTCTTCGTTTTCGATGTCATTGTCAGCAGGAGTCGTAGATTGTTAAACATCGATGTATGACGTACAAGCACCAAATCTAGCAATCCATCACCCAGATGGCAGTAAGGCGAAAATCCCTGTGGACTTCGTTCGCACGAGCAAGAAATGTTAGCACCGCTCACCATAAGGAACTTTCCTCGCACTACCAGTGGCTCCGTGTCAGTATCTTCGAAGCTAGTGCCACCGTCTTCACTACCCTGTCCACGAAAAGCCTTTTTACAGCGATTACATTTGTCCAGGCAGCGGATACCATCGTTGGGATCTTGCTTTCCCCGTCGATCAAGCTGTACTACAATTTCTGCATTGTAACCTCGATTGGCGAGAAATTTCTTAAATCCTATAACAAGAAAAGAGAATCAATGGAAAAAAAAACTTCTCAATCAAGAAGCTGCAAACGCAATCGTACCCGAATAATCGTATCTCTTTGGTCCCATCCAGCGATACTTTTCACTATCGTACGCAATGTCACCCAAGTAACCGTACGACAGAGCACTGGCGAACAGTTTCAGCAGCTGGGGTCGCGGTTTGCCCGTCGAGGACGGTGACTCATCATCATGCCGTGCAACAGCATCCGCATCGTAGATGGCAGATATGTCAAGGCCGCTGTGTTGTCCCAGTATGATGTGTATAATCGAAGTCTTTATGTCGGTGGTACCGTTCAGACAGCAGGCCACCGTATCGGTACTGCCGGCAGGAATGATGCCGATCGGAATGTTAGGTTTCGGTAGGAACGGCGGATATTTCACATCGATACCTGGAAAGCAGAACGCACCAAAAAGCTTTAATATTCGAACAAACCGGGATTGCAAAGGCATCCTACGCACCGTGATCTATCATCGTACGCGTGACCAATCCATTGAACAGTTCGGCAAACGTGCCATCACCACCGCAGCAAACCAGCCCATCATAATTGTCCAACGCGATACTCTTGGAGGTGATGATATCGAAGATCTGTTGAGCGCGTTGTGTTATAATTAAATTAATGTCAACATCGGCCAACCGGAACAGTGGCTTGGCAAACCGTTCGTACAGGACCAGCGCATTCTTTTTGCCACCGTAAGGGTTCAGAAACAGAAGCAAATTTTTGGGCCGGTTTTGATCTGCAACAAGAAAATGGTTTAATTGACTATGATAAAAAAGAAAAGAAAAATAAATTACCTTTTAGATCGCTCGAAAGACGATTGTACCACAGTTCCACGATACGATGTTCGCTGTTGTGCAAGGCAACCGATTTCACACGCCAACGATTGCTTTTCGAACAAACAAGTGCAGCATAATGGATGATTAAATAGTTGAAATTTCCCGCTTGGATCCCAGCATCAAAGTATTCATTCGTTTCCCGGCGATCGTCGTTCGAGTCGGATAATTCATTCAGACTGCCTACAAAACCAAAAAAAAAACAAATTATAGATAGGTACATAAAAAATGTTTCTGATTTTGTGGAAGTTGCAAAAACTGTAAATGAATTTTTAAACGATGTGTATAACGAAGTATACAACAAAAAACGTTTCGATCTACGGTGAGTAGATTTCCCAATCCCGATTACCGTCAATCATCCAAAGATAAGTGCCATAAGATACGTTGAAGCAATTGCTGCTAATACTTCAATTTAGCGCAAATCATTCTACTCCATGACGTAACCGGACGGTTCTCTCACCGCCAATTAAGGAGGTCATTGAAACGAACGGACGGACGAACGTACATACGAATGTACGGCGCAACGAGACTTCTAACGAGGCAAACGTGTTACTTCAAATTCCTTGAAAACAACTTTACTTCTTTGCTCTCGTATATTACCTCGATTGCTGTGATTGTGCGGAATGTTGTTGCTAGCGTTCGTCGCAAGCGTGTTGGTTGTGGTTGAGCCCGACAGCACTGGAATACGATCGCTGTCTAGGCTGCCGTGGGCTTCATTCCGTGCTATTGGCACTGCCGCTGGTGCTGACGGTGGTGTTTTGCTGCGTTTCATCCATTGTTTGCCATTGGCGTGGGGGAGTTTAGATACGGCCACCGAAAGTACATCCGCTATCGGTACGGTCGTTTTGGCTAAAGAGAAAGAAAAAAAAATCGATTAGCGGTGCGGTATCGTTTTTTGAAGGATACTTGATAAGATAAATGTTACAATTTTTATCATTTTAACAACTCAGCAAATGCCCAGATTAATTTCTGCCACGAATAACAATTCCGTGCGTTGCAAGGTAAACTGTTATGTTAAGCTACATATTCATTTCGGTTTTGTTTATTTTTCGCACTTCCGTATCATGGGTTTCGTTCAGTGCACTTCCTGATTCGTTTGTTTTTTTCTCATACCATCGCTGATAGGTAGTATTACGTGGTTTAAGGTCAAGGCCATTGAGCACTGATCAACCCCCTTCCGCGTCACGATTTGGAAAGTCCCTACATGAAATTATACACCATTAATTACCTTTCTTGGAAGATTCATCTTCCCACACTAGGATGCCCGCGTTATAGAACACACGATACCGCTTCTTGGCTATCACAAACGCATTGAGCAAAACTTCATGTTCTTTGTCCATTGCGGAAATGAACGCAAAATCGCAGCACACGAATACTGGGGGCGGAATCCCTGCTTTCTTCGCTCCAGAAGCTTACATAGATCTTGAATCTTTGTTTTTTTTAACAGTGGTGTGGCAAAAACTATAGTAGTGAAATGTACCGAACGGTCACTTAATCAGCTAAACTAACTTTGCTCCTACTGGGGCCGACCGTCGTGCCGTTCGTTGCCCGCTGGACAGCTGAAGGATTTTGTCAAGGTTTTCTTGCCACTGCTTGGCCCGCTGGTGTTTTAACGAAGCAATTGAAAAACAATCATTTTTTAACGAATCTTATGTCACACCGCTTCCAAACAACACTGGACGACAAAAAGATGCGTGCACACGGTACGGTCGTCATGAACCAATTTAAATTCTTAATTATTTAATTTTGTCTACACTTCAGGTGTATTAATTATTTTGCTAAATTGTTTCCATATATTTTATCGTCACAAAGATTGAATAACCAACGGTGGCTGCTCTTTGTAAACAACAATTTTTGTAATAAACAAAAAGGTAAAACATATATTTATTTGAAAATAGTGACCAACCATAGTGCAACAATGCCGAAGCTACGCTACGCAGCAGTCTTCAACACGCTATGATAAACCGGGGCAGCTTCAAAGATGAAAACAATGTTGTCAAAATTTCCAGTTGCTCAGATCAACAAGCTACAGAAAAGTGCATAATATTCTCCCCTTTTTAAAAGTTTTGTTTCCAAAATTGCTATCTTTACTTAACCACGGTGATATTGGTTGTTCCGGACAAGTCAGAAAAGTGAAAATCGCTACGGATAATCTTTAAAGTGCGCATTAGTTTGATTCACAGCACTTGTTTGCTTTTGCACAATCGTTGAACGTTGGACAACAATGCCAAACAAATACGATATAGAAGTGAAAGAGGGTAAGATTTTTACTAAACGTGTCTATATGCTTTCCAAATGTAATGGGTATAATTTTTCCTCCTTAGACCTCGATAACAGCGGATTGTTCGAGCTCATGGAAAGCAACGGCTCACCGGAAATGTGGGAATCGAATAGTAAGACAAAATGATACCGTTTCGTTCGAAAACGTTCTGGAAGTTAATGTTTGAACGATTTTAAAAATGTTTCACTTCAGATCTAACTCCACCGTCGTGGATGAAGGGCCTCACGCAGGATGATATAAATGCAATGTATCGTAAGTAAAACAAACACAAAAGCATGCTCTCATAAATGCTGCCAATGCTATTTGACAATAACGATGCTTCTTTTCAGAACTTGGAGCCTTATCAAAGAACGGATTGCTGGCCGAAATCAAGAAAATATTTGACCAAGCGTACAACATAGGACTGCAGGAAGCAAAGGAGATTACAAAAGGGAAAAATTTGGAAATATTCTCCAATTTAACCCGACGAAAGTGAATAAGACGTTTTTTTCCTTTCCCATGTGAGCGATCATATGGAGCAATGCACGATATATGGTTTTAAAATAAAGAATTTTCACGATTGACCAACACAATAGCAAAAACGAATTAATTTCTTTCGATTTGCCTTTCATGCAAAATAAATATAAGCGCAATCTTATGTGATACGAAGATATCACCACCCCAGTGATACTTTGTTCATTTACTCTTCCTTTGTTTTTGCGCCTAAAGTTGTTTTTTTGCCACGAAAATATTTGAGTATTGTATTGAACGAAAACACTACCGGAATCATGATGGGCAGAAACAGTGGAATGTAGATAGCGTACTTTTGTTCGTTCGGAAAGTACAGTAAAGCTAACATACTCGGATCAAAGAAAGCTCTTTCCGCCGACGTATAAGCTTCCCTTGCCAGCAGTGCCGCCTGTTCCAAGCTGCCTGCACCAAGCTGCTGCTTCGCTTCCACTATCTTTTGGTACGCATTTTGAATGGCTGCACCTACCTCATCGTTGATCACGATATACTCAATGCCACCGAGCAGCTGAATCAACGATTGTAAGGTCGTAGTAGCCGAATGGACCAAATAGATAGTGTTAGTGCGAATAAACGTATCCACCTCCCAGACACGTGGTTCAATGGTACTGTACGGTACCAACGTTGTGTCCAGCAAGGGTGTGTTATTCTCGAGATCAAATATTTTGCGCAACTGATACAACAGCACCGGCATAACGTCCTGCGCGTGAATGTACACATGGCTAAACTGCTCATTTTCCATGTACCGCACACACGTTGCTTCGGCCGGGTTAGCAAACACAATGCCACCCCATTTGGCCGATGTAAAAGCTTCCACATTACCGCCCGGTGATGTAGCCCGTAGACCATCCTTGCGGTAGATTTTTAGCGGTGCCTGCGCACAAGGTGGAACGTACACGACCAAATGTATGCATGGATTGTCGGTAATCTGTGTGCCAAGCTTTTTCTCCAGCGAAGTAATGATATGCGGAAGACTATCCTCGGGCAGTGCGTAATGGCGGCCAAGTTTCGTATCGTCTGGGATTTGCTTCGACTGTGCACCAACACCTTCGATGGCAACCTGATAAATCCATTGCGTTTTGATGGTAAAATTGGTGATGCCCGATAGTTCTCTCAGAAATGGTTCTATATAATCTGCAATGAAAAACGATAAGCAAACAAATATCTTTTCCGGTGCAGTTTCCTTCATCCATCGGTGGGCAACTTACTTTCTGCCGCTGCTCGGGCATTCCAGTGCACTTTTTGTAGCTCGGGCCGAGGATTAAGTACGGTGATTAGTACTTCGTACTGTGATTGCAGTGGAGCTGAATTTAGCCGCAACTGTCGGCCCTTCATTGTTTGCTGCGCTTCTCTCGCACCAAGTATCGCTTTGAGCTTGTACTCCTGTAGTATCCATGATGAAAGCACTTGATATGCCTTCAGAGATGCTAAAATACAGTAATATAGAAAAAAAATATATAAAGCTGTCTTGTTTAAAAAAGGATTCTTTCATCACTTACATGCACTTTCCGAAATAAAAGCCGTACGGTCGGAGGTAACGAGAATGTCATCATCCAGCTTGTCCCATTCGATGAACAAAAACTGTCCAACCGCTGTGGGATAGCGTTGCAGCAATTCCGTTTCCAGTCGCGCCGGTGTCTTAATCGTGGACAGTATTTCGGCATCTAGGGAGAGCAGTTGTAAATCCAACTCAAACACAACTAAGAGGAAGGAAAGAAAGGTACAAATCGGCCACAGTTATATCGAAATCGTTTAATTTAAACACGAGCACATTCTACTCACAATTTTGTTCAAACTTTTTACGCAACTCGAAAGCTAAAATTTCACGCCGTTCTGCTGATCGGCAATATAAACCCAACCGGAACATGGCCTTAATAGGTTCGTCATTTAATGCACGGATTTCTGAGTATGGTAGAGATACGCTGTAAAATAAGTAAATAATTTAATAGTATTATGATAAGTGCAAAAAGGTTAAAAAAAGATAAAAATGTCTCACCGATATACTTCCGTTGTTTTCCACCACATTGGTACGCCAATCACTATGATTATTACTATGAAAGCGATCGTAGCGTAGATGTGAATAGCAGCAGCTATAACAAAAAAGGAAATGCATAAACAAAAACAATCACAGCCTATAAAACATGCTTGTATGCTAACACATTAAAAACGCAAAACACGCTTGTTATGCTAAAGTTATTCATGTGCAGTTTTATTGCGCAAAAGAAACACTCAGTACGAATATGGGAGAAACGTTGCTTTCCGTGTCTACTCCTTGTAGCTACAGACCAATATGTACGTATAAGCGTGACCATTATCGTTAGCCTTTTCGAGATACGTATTGTGCGAGACGTATTTGGTAAACTTGGTCGTTCCTTCCGCACGGTACACCACGTTCAACACGTTGTCCTTTGGCAGTAACGTTAACAGTACAGGATCCTCGTCGTAACATTCCGCGTATGCAGACGATGACGATGATGATGCTGACGGTTGATCATCGTGACGATTAGTGCTACCCGATCCCTGCTGCTGCTGTTGATCACCTTCCGGCACTAGATAGGTAATCACCCCGACATTTTCCTGCGCGTTAAGATAAAACGTTAGATCCAGCGTGCTGTCGGCGTACGTGGACGAATCGCCAAGCACCGTGTAGCAACCACGCTCCCAACGTTGCAGCTCGATGGCACATTTAGGTGTTTTCGCCTTTTTCCCATACAGATCCAGCTCGGTGTAATCGTACAGCAGACGAAACATCGTTTTGCTCGTGAACAAATCGTACATCGCTACCAGTGGACTAGCTTCGGGTAGGGATTTAAAGTTTAGCACTTCGTACTTTCGTAAATGTGCCGGTCCCTTGATTTTCCACTCCAGATTCTGTGCGGTGGCAAGGTTTTCCAACAGTTCCGTAAATCGGGGCAGCAGCAGAAACTGTTCCAGCGAAACTTCCGAAAACATTTCAACCTTCTTCTGCACGTTCTGTTTTACCTCGTCGACCAGATACACATCGTTAATCCACTCGGCAAGATCAATTTCGACCTTTCGCGGACTGATATAGTGCGTATCGACTATAATTGAAAGTGCGTGCGAAACATTCCCAGCATTCCCTTTTCCACCGGGCGCTGGTCCATGAAACCATCCGTTGATGGTTAACCGTGGGTACTCGAAGGTTGTCACCTCGCCTACTTGATGGAAAGATTTTTCACACACTCTAAACAACACCAACTGATTGTTCTGTGGGTAGATTTTATCCGTTACCGGGAAAACGGGCAATTGATTCCCGTCCGCTTTGAACAACTCCAACGCTCCGCCGTCCTTTTCAAACCATTGCCTGTGGCAATCCCAGGGACTAAGGTAGAACACGTACGCTATCCGACGATCGGAAAGTAAATCGTCATGCACGAGCAAATAATCGCCCGCATTGTACATCGAACAGGAAGCCGACACGTGCGTAAGCTTTATCCCGGTCAGTTCTTCCACCAGTGGCATCATTTGTTCCTTCAGTACTGTGTAGAACGCTTGCAGATAATCTCGATCGAGGCTGCACAGATCGTTGGTCTGGTAAAACTCGTACAGATCCATCTGCTTCCGTTTCCAATCGACTGTACTGAATTCCGCCTCGAGACGTTTCGTTGCATTCGCACGGTTAACATCCTCCTGCAGAAAGTGTTGAAATACGGCCAGCTGGAAGGGATCTTGCTTGAGCTGGTAATTGTGACCGGTAATGCTTTCTTTGCCCTGCCAGGCCGCTTTAAATTTTTCGCGAAATTCGTCATTGAAGAAACATCCATTAATTGAGACTAGCTCCGTGTTGCTGTCGTCGCAGCGTTTGGTACGCTTGGTTGCGGGTGGCGTAGAAGTATCTGCAAAATGGATAGAACAGATTGTAATGTAAAACATTAATGTTTGCAACATCCTTTTAGCGGCAGAAGGATAGAACAAAAAAGGAATGTACTCTCCACTAGCATGTATCGTTAGGTCTTAAACAAAAGAAAATCACACTCACCCATCATTTTTCCAGAGTCTAGCCCCCTTTTTACACGGCTTGCGATTCTAAGCTAATCCATTACTGCAAAGCATAAAACACTTCCGCGGCGCGAACAATATCCGATACACGACCGATAGTTCCAAAGGAACGGTGACAGAAATTTAAACTAGAAAACAAAACCGATCTGTACGAGTGCCTTCATCCGGTAAAAATGTTGGATAGTCGTGTGAATTAAACAGGGGTACGCAATGTGACTCAAAGTTAACAAAAGGGGTGGCAAGGCTTTCGGATGTTACGGAGGCCATTATCATTGGCCTTATGGTAAAAAAACGTGGGTATGCATTTCACATGTAGATGAAATATAGGGCTGCATAAAGCACAATATATATGGTAAGGTGGTTAGAATGTAAAAGTGCGTTACCATCCTCGCGCGCTGAAGACCCGGCTTCGGATTGTTCCGCGGTGCCATCATTGTGCGCCCGCCGCTTGTCGGTGGTGGGCATGTCGTTGCCTGCTTTGGTTTGCGCTTTTGCTTCTTCGCCAGTCTTTGCACTCATGTTTAAAATACACCTAGCGGTAATGCGGCCTTACACCGCATACATAAACGTTCTGAAGGGACTAGAGCAGAAGGAAATCCAGATTCACTTTTCCGATTCACTGCGTGTGAAAAGAATGGTGCTTGATTTTTATTTGGGGAGGTGTCAAACGCTGGCTTGACATTTCCCACCGAGCGCGTTTGTCAACATCAGCAAACGTCAGGGCAGGTACAGCAGTTGCGTGACATTCGCAGTTGCAGTCAGTTTTGCAGTCGGAACGGGTGCTGTTTTGCTCGCTGTGTTTTGATCGCGATACCGAAAAGTGCTTTTTAAGTTTATTTATCTGCTATCAAAATGGGTAACAAATCATCTCTCTTGTTGCGTGAGGAAGAAATTGCCCAAATTCACGAAGAAACTGGATGTGAGTAGATTCGCTTTCAGATGCATATTCATATTCATTGCTGCATCGCAAACACAGCGGTGTTGTGTTGGAAAAAAAACCTTGAACCTTGCATGTGGTGTGTGCATTACCGTGCGTGCATTACGGAACAACTCGTGGCTAGTGCAGCGCAATAAGTTAGAAAACATGAAGTTAATCATCCACCCTCGAATGGGGCTTTGGCGAATTGGAGCGCCAGCGCAGCGACACACTGTTCTAGTCTTTTATCTAACTCACCTTCGCTTACCGAAGTGCTCGTAATTAAACACGGGCGCGATAAGCGAGCTGGGACTGTAGTATATGGTACACGTTGGGCAATACAATGTTTTTAGGCGTAAAGCCCCGGCGACCCTCCGTCACTAAATTCTAGGAACACACAGATAATTAAAAGCTTTCTCGCTATGGCACGTCAAATTATGAACGGGTTGGAAACTACGTCATTGGACAGGTTTGCGCGTGTCGTTGCATATATAGCTGATATGTACAAAAAAAAAGGTTTCCCTGCAACCTCCGGTCAATCTTGCTTTTTCAATTCCTTCAATATTGTAATAATGTAGTGATCTTCTTTAATTTCCTTTTTGTTTTCCCATTGGATGACCTGCCTGGAATTGCTTATTTTTGGATTGATATTATACAAAATATTTAAATTCTTGTTTGTTTCGTTCCCAGTTACACCAAACCAAATAGAACGACTGTACTCTCGCTTCACTTCGCTTGATCGTAACGATTGCGGAACGTTGTCGCGGGAAGATTTCCTGCGCATCCCGGAGCTGGCCATTAATCCGTTGTGCGAACGTATCGTCCACTCGTTCTTTGCCGATAGCAACGATGATCGGGTTAACTTCCGCCAGTTCACCCGTGTCCTTGCACACTTCCGACCGATCAAGCCGAACAAGGAGAACCGTCTGAACAGCCGCGAAGAGAAGCTCCGGTTTGCGTTCAAGATGTACGATCTTGATGATGATGAAACGATCTCGCGCGACGAGCTACTTAATATTCTGCAGATGATGGTAGGAGCCAACATTAGCCAGGATCAGCTGAACAGCATCGCCGAGCGTACAATCATGGAAGCGGATACCGTGGGAGGGGGCAAAATTTCATTCGAAGACTTTTGTCGCGCATTGGAACGAACGGAAGTGGAGCAGAAGATGTCGATCCGCTTCCTCAACTAGAAGAGGATACGAAGGTTCTACGAACAAAGATCCAAACGATCCATGACCGCGGCAGCGGGGCATGGGTTGCTTCTTCCTCATTCCTGTGTGTAGATATTAGTTAGAAAATTTCCAGAGGCACAAAACTTATTCTTTCCGTTATAAACACAAACACACTCTTTGTTGGGTGATTGGGAAGGTGAATGTAAATAGGCATTGCATGAATGGTAATAAAGATGGATTGCTACAACAGAACAAATACCTAGACAATATATTTGAGTTTTCCCAGATGAGTACTGACGCGAGTACAGTAAGGGATGATCTTTATTTCTTTATGATGAGAGTGTTAACTTATCTATCAAATTGATAAACTTTATATACTTCAATCCCTATGAACCATCTAAATTGAATCGAGCATTGACTTCACAAATTCATAAAAAACACTTTTGACTACATTTATACTAGGGTTTTGCCCAAAAAACATGTTACAAATTAAACTGACGACATACTGTCCAAAAATAAACCTTCGGTGTCACAAATGGAGTAATATATACTGTTATAGATTGTGGCGAGAAGGAATCTCCCACATACCCTCTGCTCGATCTTTTTATCCTACCCTTCATTTGTCCAACAGGCCAAGCTAACAACACTTAATTGAAACGGATTGAAAATTGATGTCGCGTTCCGTATTGCATTTAGGTTGTGGACGAGACAGCCAGTTTCTTCAGATGCTCCATGAACACTTGTAGCGAAACGTCGTCTGTAAGCACGGGGGCACCACCGTCCTAGATAAGGCGTTGGAGATTGATTGATTAAATAGAGAAGAAAGAGAGATAAAACAAATGTTACAATCTTTCATCGGATCGTGGGTCGAAAAATTTTGTTAGTGGAGGTGAGGTTTTGTTTGTGTGTGTATGTGCAATTTGTGAATATTGAATCCCGTTTAATTAAAATTGAAGAAATCCGTTACCACATTTCGATGACCGTTTGTGTAATAGTATTTCCCCTTAACATGAATTTTGTAACCGATTGCCAAACAGAACCTTAATTATAATAAATAAACCTTACCAAATTTTGAAACATATTTACAAATGCTATCTTAGACAATGTTTAGAAGCCAATTGCATCATTGAGTTATCATTTTTAATTAATAAAAATATGAATATTACCCAATAATTAAAAAATAGGACCCAAACTCAATTATACAGAAACATAAATATTAATTATAACCATAAGTAAAGTTGGAAAAGTGATAATTATACAAACATAGTGTGAAGATTAAAAGTATCCAAATATAAATTGCAAACCCCTTTGTATGTCAAACCGCCCCATTGTTAATGGCTGTTATTCAATTTCCACATTAGATGATATAGAAATGATATACAAATTTAGTAGAATGAATTAAGTGAAATTCTTAGATATAATCCGATGTAGTGTGGAGGAGTTTATAATGTCTGCTATCAGTCCCATAGATAAACACCAAATAGTAAACTAGTATTCTTATCCGATTTTGTTACAATATTTAGAATATAATTTAAATTTTAATAATAAATTTGAAAAAATAGCTACCCCACTCGATACTGCCATCTGCCAATGTGTTTGAAACAATAATTTCAGACACGAGGTAAAAATGGCAGCAAAGGCAACAAAAGACATTCGTGTGGTGTGTTCGGTATATTGTTCGGTTTGTTCCGTGTCGAGGCAGTGGTTTGATAGGGATAATGTTGCGTGTCCGACCAGTCACGTACGTCGTTTTATGGAGGATGGCGATCGTATGGCGATGTTGGGAAGGAATAACCGAGATCAATGTGTGATCACATGATCAGTTCCAATCACAATTACCATCACAAGAATTCACACATGAGTAAATAGGTAAAAAAAGAGCACACATGGGAGGATACATTTAGAACGTTGTAAGTACAATTTTAAGTTGAAAACCAAAAATTGTTTCAGTTCTTTTTTCGTACTTCAAACTATGATTCTACATTCGACACTTACCTGACCGTACGCGTACATATTGTTGTGGGTTTGGGAAGGATTGACCTTCGACAGGAGGAACCGAGCTTGCGATCCACCCTGTTCCGTATCGATGTACCGCGGCATTGGGAAGCGGGTTTGCAAAATCTCTTGCGCATCGTCAACGGGCGCCTGCAGCAGCTGCTTGAAATTTTCGTACTCCGGCATGTCCTGGTACTTATCTTTGCGCCACTGTGCGATCGTCTCACCGTGGAAGATAAGTATCTGGAAGAACGTATCCATCAGCAATATCCGATCCGGTTGGATGGAGGACGTATCAAGCAGCACCGGTTCCGGCGGTCCATTGAACGAGTACGAGTAAAGAATCGGTTGGATCATGATCAACGATTGGGTGAGATCTTCGCGCATCAGCATATGCCGATAGAAGGTCGTTTCGTCCGGGCTGTTGTTGAACACCTGCAGGAACTGCGAACGACGCAGATGGTACATGAACTGCGGGAAAAGCGAGAAGTTCTCTGCCAGCCTAAAGCTGTTCGGATCATCTTTGCCGTATTCACCGAACTTCTGACACAACCGGATCAGCTGACGATCGATCCAACGAAGCGTATCGGGACCATCGTCCGATTCCGCCCGATACACCACCATCCGGGACATTAGAACAGCGGCCGCTTCCTGATCGAATCCAGCACTAATCATGTGCAGATTTGCCGTTGCGTCAGCCCAGCTACGGGCGACGGTCGTGACACGGATTCGTCGCTGCCCGCTGGAATGTTGATACTGTGTAATGAACTGTAAACAACCCCGACCACCTTGTGGTATCGGAGCCGCATGTTGGTTGGCCACCTCGAAGAAAAAGGCCATCGTCGTGTTGGGTGTCATAGTGCACAGCTTCCACTGTACCGTGTTACCCATGCCGATTTCGGTGTCCGAGACGGACGCATTCTTCACGTTCAGCGACACACACGAACCAATGCCACCTTCGATTTTAAGCTCGCGCGAACACTTGATCTCTAGCGTACCGTTGAACGCCATCTTGAGTTCCGCTTTCTGATCGGCAGAGAAAACTCGCTGGTAAGTTTGCTTGAACAGCGACGAATTGAACGAGTCGCCCATCACCATGTGACCGCCGGTCGAGTTACAACATTGCTTCATCTCCATCAAACCCGTCTGATCGAGTGCACAGGAATAAATGTCAATGCAGTGGCCATTTGTGGCCGTACGCAATGCTAGTGCTTCGTAGTGTTTGATTGCTTTCTTCATAAATTTCGCATTGTCCTTCTGGATATCGTGATGCGAACGGATCGGGTGCTTTAGCTCATCGTCCACCACCTGACCCGGACCCTGGGAGCATGGTCCACCGACGAAAAGCATAATACGACCGCCCGTGTTCGGGTAGGTACACTCCAACAGACCGACTGCAATCGAGAGTGCAGCTCCGGTCGAACGGAGGTACCGTTTGCCTTGCGGTACCGGCCATGGATCACGCTGCAGTTCACCGAGCAGATCGGTCAGTGCCATGTCACACTTGTGCAGTGGTTGAAGGAATCTGTTGGCCGGCGGAACCGGTGCTGCTGCACCTCGCATCCCTTGCTGCTGGTGCTGCTGACCCGGTTGCTGAGGACCGGGAACGCGACCGATTCCCAGCATATCCTGGATTTGCTTCGCATTCAGATCCTTCGTGCCGCGGAACACGTAACTTTTCGAGCAACCCTCTGTGCCGAGTTCGTGCACTTGCACCATCTTGCCGAAGGTGATCAAACCGACGAGAGCATTTGCGGGTAGCAAACTGAGGGACATTTGCAGCGAATCTTTCAGTGCCGTCAACTCCTCTTCATCCATGCAGGTATCAACGACGAACAGGAACACCGGCGGCATGCACGGTGCACGCGTGATCGTGTACTCGATCGTGCTGAAGCCCGCGATTAATTCGGCCGGTTGATGCTGCTCCGAAATGGCCGCATATTGTGGCGGGAACGGGTTGCGCTGGAAGCAAAAGTTGCACACCCATAGCTTCGCCCGATAATCCACCTGGCAGAGTGGGTTCAGTATTGCACGGCAGGTCGCGCGGGTACAGACGACCGGATCGTATAGAATCGGTGGCAGATCCGGCCGTTCTTTCAACGGCTGGTACAGACACCCGAGCGGTACAACTAGACGCGTGGAATCAATACGGCTCGAAGGCCATACGTTCCACGTAAAGCGGATACCATCGCGGTCTTCGTTTTGTTGAATAAATTCCTCGTACGTTGTCATCGTGTCTGTTCTGGAAGGATGATATAATTTAACTATCGGGTAGCCTCAAGTAAACCAGGCAAAATCGTACCTTTCAAACAACGACAACTTACGACACTTTTAGACTATTTAGAACA
The DNA here is from genome assembly GCF_943734845.2 of Anopheles funestus. Lineage (NCBI taxonomy): Eukaryota > Metazoa > Arthropoda > Insecta > Diptera > Culicidae > Anopheles > Anopheles funestus. Next base: position 32,172,985 of record NC_064598.1, on the reverse strand, counting down.
ATTTTAGTTCGGAAAGAATCACTTGTTTCACACTTAAAACATGTTTAAAAATTGCCTTTTTCCCGTCGTGTGCCTTTCGCGACTATCAAAACCACGTAAACTTGCGATGGCAAGTCGAACACGTCATTTCGCCCGACTTTTCGCCTGCTTGTCAAAATTCAGATAACAGGGGTTTTCGCATCAGTTGCAAATGCATATAATTTTCTGTAATAAAATCTAGTATTTAAATTGACTAAAAAGTGTGGCATAAATAGTATAAATACACTAGCGTCACAAGGAGCTTAGTTTAAAGCAGATGGCTTCAAAGTTTAATTAAATAGGTATCTAAACATTGAATAAACACAGATTTTGCAAAAAAAATAAAAACATTATTAATGAATAACAAATTGTATTTAACTCAAACAATTTGATAATTCGCATGAGAATAATGAAATGAAACACCTTTTGGCATAAAACAAAGCAGGTAAATTAATTAATTTTGTTTTGAAAATCACTCTCATGAAATGTCATCCACATGTTGGCGGTCATGACCGACCATCGACTTTAGTGCCTGGGTCTTACGTAGCATCTTGGTTGAAAGAAGAAAGTGTCCGCGTTGCGCTGCCTCTACTTCGGTGCAGATGGGCGTAGAAAAACGGCCAAAAGTGAATTCGATTGCTGGCGCGCATTAATAAAACGTACTACACGCGTAAGCATTGACTCCCATAAATCGAAGTGTTAATGTGGCAGTCGCAAGAACGGTGCAGTGGGGCAGCAGTGCGTCGGCGATCGGTCGTCGGTGGTGAAAAAGGTCCCGTGTCCTTCCGATAGGAGGAGCGGAGGAGAAAGCTGCGAACAGCACCACGGTCCAGCTGTGTTCACCACGAGCCTGATTTTCCCCTTTCGTTCTGCAACATCTGGCATCGACGGGTGTTTTACTACTCGGTCCTTGAATCCAGTTGTCCGTTCTTTCGCGTACCAAAAAGGCAAGCGTACGGAAGAAACGTCATCGTCATCGAAAACGGGACATCACGGAACGGTGCCACGACGGGCTGCCAAAAAAGCTACAACGCATTATTTTACGTCGCCTGTCGCGTTTCACCTTCGCACTGGTGTCGTCGCAAAACTCATAATCGTGATTCGCGTGCATAGCTTCCTTCCCTCCCTTCATTGCGGACCATTTACCGTACCAATGGCGTTTCTGTGTTAATGCGTATGTGTCGATCTATCGTCGTCGTCGTCGTCGTCGCTTCTTTTGGCGACGTTTACATACCGCACTTACTCATCGAGGAGGCACCATCCAACGCACACTTGCACACTACGATCAGCGAACCACACACGCACACACGCTTGCACTTAGCTGCACCAAGGTGACGTGCATCGAGCGCTGTACGAACGAGCACGTGCAGTGGTGTGTGTTATCGTTCAAACAACTGTCAGTTGTGGAGGGCTAAGGAGTGAGAAGAGGGACCGCCGCCGTCTCTTTGCACGTGTGCGAGCGAGAGGATGTGACAGAAAAACAAAAATAATACTATGGGTGAAGGGCGGTGATGGTAGAAGTTTCGTTTTGTCTACGCGGAGGTGTTTACACGGAGTTGCCTAGGTTCTTAAATTAAATAGATTTTCATTTCACCATTATTTTCCCGTTCGTGCGGCTGCTCGCAATTCGTGTTTTGGGTGCTGAGTGAAAAAGTGCTGAAATTTTCTCCGCCACTGTACGGCGAGAAAACCCTGGGTGCAGTGTGTGTGTGGGTTTCTTCAGTGTGTCCCGTTGTGGCCAACGCAACGACCTCATAAGTTTGTGTCCATCTGCGGTACATAACAAAAGACGTAGTTGCAGCTTGAGTTTGACTTGAGCCCTGAAAAAAGAGAGAGAGAGAGAGGCAGGAACAGCGGAAACCGGAAGGTTGAAGTGATAATGAATCGTCCAAGTGCGGTGGTAGGTCGCTAATCTTCGCTGGTTACAGACAACCCACATTTGCCCGAACATACCACAATTGGAAAGCCTACATGATGTGATAAAGTGAGCTGCAAAGGGGAACCTATGTTCGAGATAGAAAAAAGTGTCCACTGCTATTGTGATCTTGCGCTGCCTCACATGGGATGTCACCTAGCGAGGACATACCATCATCATCTTCGGGTCGTTGCGAATAACTTTGTTTAAACAAGCGGCCGACAGTTTGTGTGTGAACGGATATTTATCAGGTTGTTGCCTGATTATCACAGCGTCTGTGATCCAAGTGTGCTAGCAATGTAAGTTTGTGCATTGCCTTTGATCGTTGCACTTCAGATCAGAGTGTTGTTAATTTTCCGCTGTAATCAAGCGTCGAACACAGTTTTACGTGGCTTGCCCGAGATCAAACAAGAAACAGACTTATTCCAATCGAAAAATACATCATTGCGTAGTTTTTGTACTGCAACCTAACCAGCATCATGTGGACCCCATCGTATGACATCATAATCGAAACATTGACCGGATCCGAGTTCGAGGTGACGGTCAACGATCGAGACACGGTTGGATATCTGAAGTCGGAAATTCAAAAATATGAAGGTATGTTATAGGTGAACAATCTAATTCGATTTTTGTTTTATTTTAGCCAAATTCTTCATAACGGGTTTAGGAGCATTACATGGGAAACGAGTATCAATAATGAAACAAAAGAGCAAAGGAAAGAGAGTGAAACAATCAATAGGATAGGATGATTTACGACGATGTATGGAAGTAACAAAACACTCGTCAGTGTATCGATGGTTCTTTGTAGCGAAAGTGGATTAAATTCGTCTCGGTATCGTTTATACGAATGATTAGCGGCGTAACACACTTATCACACTCACGATAACATTCGTTACGCAATACACATGGTTAGCAAACCCTGCCTCGCAAAAATATAATCGTTAGCAAATCCCTAAATCCCCCTCCCATAAGTGGACGGCATCACAAAACGGTACCGTTGAGACCTTTTTCAGAATGTACTTCAAGTTACATGCAATGGGTTTTAATGGCACAGAACCCGCATATAATACTTCGTACTAAAAGATGTTTTTATTCCTTATCATACCACAACGTTTCTGATCCCAAAAGCATGATTTATTTTCGTCATGGCCCTAGCTGGATGTAATGCAAGGGACAGAAATTTCGATAAACAATTCAAATCGATCGCTATTAATAGACAAATTTGCATTGTCATTGGTAATGAAGTTTTTTTCCCCCCGCCGCTCCGATTCGCACTGGTTAGTATTATGTCCAGTGCTACAAAACCACGCGATTGCATTTGTTGTACCACCGTGTGCCGTTGGTCCGCCCACGATCGCTTCACGTGCACTTTGTGCCGCGTGTCACCGATTCCATTGCACTGATAACTCTCCCCTCATGGGCATGGGTGTAGGGAACGATATGTGTATGTGTTTGTAAACAAATATACGTACAATTACACGCTGATGCTAACGGACCATATGAAGGTGGCAACGATGTGCATTAGCACCGCTGAGACATTTCCCCTTGCGGGGTTCTTATCATACAGTCACACGTCTCCATGTAGACGCTCCATGCAGTTGAACTAATGGCAAAGATGCAAAACGGTACCCGGGATCGTCATTGAGTTGGTCATGTACACGCCCGTGTTGCTTGCTACAAGAACAAATTTGTCTAGTACAATCGAGATCATACCGGTGCGTTTGTTCGCCTTTTGCCATCCGTGCCATCGTGCGTTGCATTGGTTGACTCATGAGTTTGATTGATGAGCCACGTTCCTTTAATCGGTCGAAGATATTTGTGAAGAAAAGTACTACACAACAATAATTACGACAGAGGAACTACGTATGCAAAATGTCTTCTTGTTTTTCATAAGCTTAGATACAAAAAAAAATAAAAAAGATAGCAAAATTTCACCGTTTTTGACCATCCATACAGTACGTGAGAGTAGAGGCAAATAAAATTAAAACCCTTTGAGTGCTGTCCATTAAAACGAATGAATTGTGCCGCCGATACTGGTAAAGAGGTTGATGTTACAGCTCGAACAACCAGTTCTTAGGTTCTCACCATTGTCGTACAAAAACCTAATCAGTCACTGTCTGTTACGATAGTCACAGAGATGGAGGATTAGTTCCAGATCATTTCGCTGCGATACTGGATCGTGCTTGATTTTTTTTTTGGTCGTAACTTTACGTTTCTTTGTTTATTGCATGTACTGTCGACATTTAATAAATTTGGGCTTCATTGGTTTTTGTTTGTAAATTTACATTGAATCACAGGCGCGAGTCTACATTTAGTAACTATGTCACTTTGCTACTGATTGATCATGTCATCTTTCGTACAATCGTATTGCATGCCCGTGTATACTCTTATCTGCAACCGTTTGCTTACGTGGAGTGTTGATTTTGCATCACGTTCGGTACGGGAATTCTCCGTGACAGATAGCAGGACAACATTTCGATGCGTTAATCATACAGTGAGGTTGGTTACGATCATTTGTTTTCGGCAAAACAAAACAGAACCTGGTCAATTCCCTTCTCCCGGTTGCATTCAAATCGATAAGCTAAACAGCAAGATCTTATCATCCGTTCCATTTTTATTCCATTTATTGATGCCACACTTTCACCGGTATATAGATCCCCATGTAGCGAACGAGAGGAAAGCCAGCTGGTGGATTGTCAGCGGCGTCTCGAGGCAAAAGCTCGTGCTAGGATCATCACAGTTCCGTTTTACGGATCACATTCGAAAGGGCGCCCGGTCAACCTCTCTGGCAAAACAGCAAACGGAAGGCGAAGGCGCCTACCAAACGATGCAAAATACGATTCTATTTATAAAACCCCCCCATTCCTTATCCCAGTCATATGGCGGCGGTGCAACTTTTGACGCCGGCGCACATGCCAGGGCATTACTATTATTATTTTTACTGTACTATGATCTACACATTCCCATATGCGTTCCGGAATGTGTGTGTGTGTGTGATGTGTATTTACTCCACTTTTGTTTTTTTTTTATGCTAGGTATAGTTCAATTAGTTTTATCATCCTCAACAGACGAATCGAATGAGCGGTATGATTTATTAATTTTTCCTTTCCTTAATTACAGGCATTCCGATCAGTCAGCAGCATTTGCTGTACAATCACAAGGAGCTGAGCGACATGATGGAGATGAAAGATATCCCGCTGGTAAAGGGTTCGCGCGTGAAGCTTGTCCTCGGCATGAAGGGAGGCCCAATCTCTTCCAAGCGACTTTTCACCATTTCCTCCGACTACGACAACTGGCTTGACATGAGCGATGTACTGTCCGGGTTAGTAATATTCGGGTTTTTGTGGGGGTTTTTGTTGGGGGGTTTTGCTTACAAAAGGAAAGAAAAAATCACCTATCACACAAGCTTTTTTGCTCATCAGTGTCAAAATGTATCACAGGAACTTCATATTCTTCTTGTCCAAGCTTCTCATGTGGTGCATGGCGGAACTGGGGAGACAAAAACCAAAAACCACAAAACTCCTGGCTGTGTTTTGTGTGTCAGCTTCGATCGAATCTTTTTTTTTATTTATTTTTGAACTGCTCTAGTGTTGGGGCGTGTCTTGCTTGTTCTTAATGCAGATTAGTCTTCGCCTCCTTCCGGATATGTGCTCCGGGAGGAGGAAGGAACAACAGCAACAAAAAATCGTACGGTTTTTGCTGGCGGCACCGGGGCCGGTCAGTGGTGCTATATTTAACTATTTTCGTGATTTCTAAATCACGCGACCCATTGATGTCGTCGTAATGGGGGAAAATTGGTACTAGTGTGATGCGTTCGTATGTTGTTGGGATCTTTTTTTTTTTTGGTCATCAAGTACGATACTACCAACATTGAACTTTAACGAAACATTGTACGATGATGCAATGTTTCTGCAGCATTGCAATGAGAAACCTTTAACACCTTTACATTGATGTTTGATGCAATGTTGAATATTAATTTTCTTTTCCATCTAAATTCTCTTTACAGGGAAGATTTAATAAACTTGCAAAGTCCAGGATTAAAGCTTCTTCTCTACAAAGACAACAAAAAGAACGTTCATCGATTGATGAAAGTCCGTGCAGAAAAGGCCTGCGATGGTATGAAGGGGTCGATGTCGCGTTCGATCATCGGAAGCGGTGCATCCGGCCCGGGTTCCTATGGGCCAGGCAACCTCATCAGTCAGAAAGAGCGTGATGCTGCAATAACTAAGCAGGTACGTGGACGGTGCATATGAAATTAAACGGGTACATTAATATTAACTCCCATATTGACTTTCAATATTTTGCAGAAAATGGATCAAATTAAAGCTAAATTAAGTATGAAAAAGAAAAGATTGGGCGGTACGCAGGTGAATAAAGAGGAAGAATGTGAACCGAAATCAGCAGGACAGATAGAGGAATGTTCGGCTGTAAACGATTTTGCCGATGGCGGTAGCAGTAGCAAAGCGATACGCAATCCGACCCAGCAATACAGACATAAGAAACGGCATCACCATTATCACCATCATCATCATCATCAGCACCATCCGCATCAACATGAGACTGTTATCAAAGAGGAAAAGACACCCATAGGCTACCGACCGGGAACGGGCGGGAGTGGCGGCGGTACAGCACTCGTAGCCACCGGACATAACGCGTCGATGGTGGGAACTATTGGATCAATGCTACCGAATGCCGGAACAGCGAGTGCTACACATCCATGCAAATCCATGCCCACCGTGATTGATATTGGACGGTCGGAGCAAGAGCAGGCCATACCACCGATTAGCTACGGGTTGGTTAATCTGGTACATGGTACGACAGCCGCCACTACTGCAGGACGTTCGCCAACGTTGGAGCTGGAAAAACGTTCCCAAATCCGTGAACATTTGCAACGAAATCGTTCCTTCAAAACTATTAGTGCGAAAAACTTGGACTTTGCACGCGAAGGATCACCACAGGTAGGCGGCGGTGGGTTAAGCGATCGTCACTCGGGATCGGCCGGTCTCGAGCGATCACTTTCGTTCCATTCGAACGGCATACTGAGCCGCATGGGATCAGAAACGACACTCGATGGCGGTTATAGCAACATACGGCGCTGTACCGCTGGTGGCCAATTGCGCAATAATCACGCTAGTCTAGGCACACGGCACGCAGGGAGTGGAGTGGGAGGAGGAGGAGGTGGAGGTGGCGCATGTACGACACAGTCGCTGCATAAGCTGGACGAGAGCCGTGTATCGTCCGCCTCGTTGCATGACCTTATCGAGCTGCTGAAGTATACACAATCGAAGCAGCGCACCATATCGAACGATTCGCTCAATAAGCTGATGCTGAACTACTCGAAGAAAGTGTACGTGCCGCACCATCTGTATCATCATTCACAGGCAGGTAAAAAATCACTTCCAGAGATAAATCCCTCCTTGAACAACATAGACGAGTATCTGCCGGATTATGATTTCGGGTTGAAAACATCTTCTGGCATGGGCTCAGCAACAACTGCTGCTGCTGCAGCCTCTTCGACCGGAGGTGCTATACCGAAGATGGCAACTAGAAGTGAAGATTCATTGGATTGCAAAATTGCTTCGGCGGAGTACGCCTTCAAGAATGCCGGCAGTGGAGGAATGGACAAATCGTTCCGCACACTGTACAAAGCAACATCCGAAGGTAAGCGTGTGTTCAATAGTGTTTCCTTATTATTGTTTTTTTGGCAATTTGTTTATTGTAATGCTTTTTCTTTAACATGTTTTTCTTCCTAAACACAGACAGCAGCGTTTATGAGCTGCCGAAATTACTCATCCGTGAAGATTCCCCGGTCGAATCGTTCCTTGGCTCTTACTCGCAGCTAGAAACGGTCGCAACTCGTCGAGGGGAATCACCCAAGAACAATTTTAGCTCCCCGTCCAATCTGCAAGATATCGAAGGTACCGATACACTCGATCCAGATGCCCAGGCGGTGTTGCCCGAACCGGGTATGCTTGAGCTAAGACCTATACCCACTAGCTCATCGGCTGCGCTTGTTGGCGAAGCGAAGCTGGCATCAGAATCGTTGCTTCAGTTCGCTCAAATTGCGGCCGAAAGTGTGAAATCAAGCCAAGCGGCTGCCGCCACATCGTTAAGCTCGAGTTCGCTGTTCGGAAGCAACAGTAGTCTGGCCGGTACTGCGGTCAGCGGTGACGGTACAAGCTTTGCAGGCGGTGCAATGAACGGTACCAGTAGTTCATCTGCTGCCTGGTGCCAGCACTGGAATCATCGGCAAGAACATCAGCAGCCGCACGATGGTAATTTCCCTGGTTCAAGCGTTTCGCATTTGATTAACCCCCGGCGCCATCATTCGGATTTGGATATTAGCGAACTGGAGCTTAAGTTTATCAACACCGATGCAAATGCGACAAGTCATGTACCCGATGGTAGTATCGCCATGAATGACACAAGCGACTACACAAACCTTATCAAGCTTCCTGCAATATCGAACCTGGGCGCAGATAACGGCTGGCTCCAGTTGTCATCGTGGGATACGGTTCGTTTCGGACGGGAGGACGAAGATGCTGACGATGAAGAAGTGGTGGACGAGGAAGAGATACCCGACCACGAGGAAGACGACCACGATGAAGAGGATGACGAGGAGGAGGAAGTGGACAATGGGCAGGATCGGGACCGTGTTACATCCTCGTCGTGTTCTTCGATACGAAGACCGCGTGAATCTTCAAACTCGACCAGTTTCATTCACAGTCATCTATCGATATCATCCGATGAGGACGATCTGCTGAACGTTGCAGAAATGCGCGATGGTGCTGGCGTGGTCGGTGGCGCCTATAAACCCGGCGGTAACAAATCGAAATCGATCGATCTGAACGAATTTCGCAAAGCGTTCGGTAGCAGTCCCACCCTGCTGAACGGATTCCGTGGAGGTACGAGCTGTACCCGGCTGGTGCCACAGCTTTCTCGGCTCGAGACAATTCCCTCGCAGTACAGACGTGGCTATACGAACCTGAATGATGCGTGTCTGTCGAGCTCCACCTCGGAACTGGAGTGTGTTAGTAATGGTGCGGCGAAGAAAAAGCACCCGGGATTGTTGCCTCCACCGAATGATGATTCGAGCGTCCTTTCGTCAACGTTGTTAAAGTACCGCAAGGATGGAAGTGTTCCTTACGTGCGAAGTAATGAGAATTTAAATCGCTATAAAATTTCGTTGTGCACGGGAACTACGGCACGGCGGCGAATGGGCGATAGTGATGAAGCACTGGCGGGAAGTGATGCTTTGTACCTGCGGCAGCGTCAACAATCGATAGGCGCCGGTCGGCATTTGCCAAGCATTCGTGATCATCTAGCGAGCATCGCTGATTCGGAAGCAAACGAAACGGCGGACGCTGCTTGCAATGGTGTCAACAAAAGTGTCAATGCATCCGATGAAAGTAACAACGCGAATCGTTCCTTTGTAGTTGGTGGTGATTTTGAGTGTAAATTTTCGAGATTAAGTTGCTGTTCGGCACCAAGCGGTGATGTTCCGTCGAAACCGTTCTCTCCCGGTGGTAATCGACCAACGGGTGGAAACTATCGTGCTAAGGAACATTCGTCGGCCGTCGGTAGTAGTGCAGGACTAATGAGAACCACATCAACCGCCGCTACCGCTGACGATCGAAATCGGTTCCTGTTTGGCGAAGATGCAACCTCATTGCAGTATAATGGAAGCTCATCTTCGACGCATCTACAGCCAACCGATTATTACTTCCCATCGGACGAAAGCTTGTTTAATATGGATTCGTTTTTTGACGATTTCGTTGAGATTGATACTAGCGACATATTTGAAAGTACTGAATATATTAATATTAATTCTGGCGCGGCAGGAAGAAAATGTGATACCTCTTCGAACGCGTCGACCACACTTGTGCTGCCCGATATACATGCAAAGCAGCAGCAGCAACACCAGCACTCGCATCAACCTTCATCACAGCAACAGTTGAATCACCACCACGCACTCCAACGTTCACAGTACCATGCTAGCGAGAACTTGGAACTGCAACAGCATCAGCTACGAGTGCTTCGAAATTTTAAGTCATTTACCTCTACAAGTGCAGATGATGGTAGGAAGCAATACTATCGATCCGGCAGTGGACAGGGTAGCTCATCATCTGCAACGGAAGCCGACTGCGCTAGAGAGGGAGAAATACACTTTTCCGCCCATCAAGCATTCCTGCAAGCGGGTCAAAATATGCGTGATACGGAAGAGGAAGGTATCGCTTCCATCATTCAGCACATGGATCGTGAACGGTTGTGCGAACAGCGGACGTCCTCACTGCCCGATCCGACGATGGCATCCTCCGTCATATTCCAAGACGACAAGGAACGACTGTTGCGGCTCACCGACTATCCGGCCGATCATCGCAAACCGTCCGTTATCGGTGGCGCAAATGCAAACGCAACCCAACATCACACGACGGAGCAGATTAAATCGAAAAAGTTACGGTGCGCTCAGTGCAACAAGAAGCTGGGCGTGATCATGATCATGAAGTGTCACTGTGAGAAAATTTTCTGCGCCCAGCATCGATACGCCGAGGCACACAACTGTTCGTACGATTTTAAGGTTGAAGGTCGCAAAGTGCTTGAAAAGAATAATCCCCTCGTCGTGGCGGATAAGTTGCCGAAGATTTAAACTTGCTGCAAAAAGGATAAGGCACAGTCGGGCGAAAACCGGTGCGATGGAGAGGATCGAGAGTGGCATGTGATGTTGAGGTTTTGTGTGAAGCAATTAATGTGTAAGTTTACAAGAAAATGCTAGATGTGATTCGTTATCGTTTTGTACAGGGTAGTAGGGGATGAGAATATGAAGGCTGGATGTATTATAATTGCTACTAAAAAGAAGGAAAAACACACTGTTTCCCCAGTTTTGTGAAGCTGTGTAAGCTTAAGGCAGCGCGCTGTGAACAGCCAAACAAACCAGACAAACACGACACTGTTCGAAAGGTGCTCTGCCAATTGTCGTGTAGAACTGTCACTCCATCGACAATTTCAATGCCTAGTACTGTTGCTAAGTTCGTTTAGTTCCAATTTCGGTGGGTTTATGTATGCTAAAAATCTGAAAATCTCAGTTCCACAATAACTATTAACAAAGCAATCCAGCACACAAGCCGCTTCGGTGAAATTTGACAAGGTATAGAGAGTTTAAAGGTGTGACACAGACATGCAAGACAAAATCAAACTGTTTTGTTCTATGTTGTGTTTGTCTGGTTTGTTCTATGCAGGTTGACAGAGCACCTCCATACGATTGCTTGGGTTTGTTCTTGTGGTTTTGTCTGGTTTGTCTTGTTCGAGAAGTGACAGCGCGCTGCCTAATGCAACATAAGAGTTCGTTTGTGTATGTTTTTACGTTTTTTGTTCGAATGAAATGAACATTGCATGTAACAGTTTAGATAGGGGACATTTCTACATCGGTCTATAGTGAACGCTAATCATGCTGGGTACAAGAATTGTCGCGTTTTATGCTACCGAAAATATGGTATACCTACATTTATTTCACCCATTTACTCACTGTATTGAACTTTTAAGGTGGTGGGTGATGTATCGGGTTTTTTGAAGGATAACTAAAATTGGTCATCTTCTATTTGCTTCTACTCTATTCGGCTCTATTAATGCGTTAGAGTGTGGCAATGTGTGTTAATGTGATTATCGCATCTTTAAGCTAGTATGGAAATAGCATTAGTAGTACACCTGGAGCAGTAGTGAAGTAAACATATGCACGCACACTCACTGGCACTGGGATAGATAGTAATTGCTATTATGCTACAAATATAAAAGACACCATAAAAACAATGATACTGCATCTACTAATATCTACAACGCAAACAGGTAAAATGCGTAAAATTTACACACCCATATTTAGTGATGCGTTTAAAAAAAGGCTTTATTTAACATTAGTGTACATACCGTGTCGTACCATGTACGATCGAACTAAGTTATCGTAGTGGTAACGCGTAGGTAGCAATACTAAATATGCTTGATATGCAATTGGACCTGGATTTTATTAACTTTCGGTTAACTCTCGGGTTAACCTTCGGATTTTTGTTTTACTTATTTGCCGAATAATCAACCGAAATGTGTATTTCAATATTAGAAATATAGTTTAAATAACTTCTTTATATACTATGATTATATCCAATGTAATCTTTTAGGTAACAGTTTAAGTTGCACATTACTTACTACTCGATGGTGCTTCTATATTACGCACAATTAGTGAATGTCCATGTTGGTATACACGTTCTTTGTTTTATTAGAGGAATCACTACGAAAGGAATGTTTTATTTAGCGCATAAACAGTTTTACAGAAAACACTTCAAAAAAAAAGGGGGGGGGGGGGGGGGGAAATTGTCACCGAACTAACACATTTGTCCCAGATATGTATTTAACAAATCTCCAGTACTAGATTTTATTTCGTTATGCATCTGCAAGAACATGCTTGCGCATTATAATGATGAAGAGGGAGGTTTGATTTTTTTTATTAAATAATGTACTAATTATTGCCTTATTTTACTTCAAGCTATATCTTCGCTAAAGCTATAAAGCAGGTAATATAAGATACGGGAAACAAACTAATGAAGCATACGTTATAATGAAAATAATGTAAACAAAAGAAAGCAAAGAAAAAAAAAGAAGAAAATGATCTAAACATGCAAGAGTTATTACATGGCTCTTGTATATCTAAAAAACGATCGGAAAACTAAAAACTTTCTGTTTACTTTTGTTTTGTACAATCGAATTTATATATATCCGAAATTAGAAAGCTTTTCAGATTTTTAGCAATTAGACAGGCAAAACATTTGCACATCGTCGGGTTCGTTGCGGTCACTGCTAGCAAGAGGACTTCATTAATTATGGCATCGATCATCAATCAAAATCTGGTGGCTTCTGAAGATAATTTATATGGTTACTGCTAAGGAACGTTTAAATGAAGTAGATCTTTTGTTTCTCGAAACGTTTTTACAGTATAAACGAAACAGTATAATGTGTTATTTATATTTTTTACTGTTATGTTAAAAAAAATTATTTTCCTCGTTTTCCTCCCGTTGAAGTCTCCGCTGGTTGATCCTCCAGAAATAGCTATTTTAATAATTTCGTAGATGTTTTCTTGTTACATGTACGTGCTGTATGAACAATTATTAAGAGGAACATACAAATATAATATATTTAGCGCATTCTTTTATTTTTTTACTCGTACGAGGATAAGACCGATCGGATTGAATCACGAGATGAGAATGTCCAGTTAATTACAATTCATACTTAAAAAAACATCCGTAGTTTTAGTCATAGAGTTTAATTGGGTAATGTTCGCCTTATTAGCAGAGAAAGAAAAAGGTAAGGATGCCACAGCACTATTCTCCTAGACTAGGATTTCCTTTAGCTAACACATCGTTCAATTCGGAGGGCATTAAGGTGTCGCTTGAAAGTGTGGATTTTCCGGATACTGTCTGAATTTTCAATAACAATTTCCAAATCCCATACGAAGCTGAATTTCTCACCTGGTCGTCATTTTTATCCACAAGTAATTGCACAAAAATCGTGGTCTTCACCCATCAAGACCTTCCGGTTCGACGGTCGTTATAGAATCAACACATCTGATGCTCCGAATACTCTTGACTGCGTTGAATTACGTAGGACATCTGCTCGGAGTAACACCAATACTCCAGATAAATCCGGATCTATCCTTTTTTTAGGAGGATTATGCATTTACTACTATGTTTAAACTGTTTTTTTTCATCGCAATAACTTTTCGAAAATCGACAGCAACAATTTCCAATTTCCAACAAAGAAGACCTATGAACAGTTGACCATTACACAATTTACTGGTACTTTACGTGAACATTTATTTTTAACTTTAACTCGTTTTATTTTTGTTAGCCAAATAATGATAGTAATGATATATTTTCAGTTAATATTCTTGATTTATCAAGTGCTAGATATTCGGTTTTTAGTTTTCAATTTAGTTCCAAAAAAATAAAATTTGAACTAATTTCCTTAGAAAAAAATACGAACAAGATCCTTTTTTTTCATATAGAACATGAACACCCTACTGCTGATTGTAGATATATATCTTCTTAATTCCTTACAGTAATATTCCGTAAGTTGACCATAATTTTTACAGTTTTGCTGAAGTTAGCCAAAAAAGTATTTATTGAAAGTAGAAAAAAAAAGCAAAAAGCGTGCGCTAAGCTTTCCTCTTCCCCGTCGCATCTAACAGGGACCCAGGAACCTTGCCAGGATTGTTGACAACCAGCGACGCTGGCGTCGATTCGATAAAACGAGTTACTACGACCGCCGGTTTTGTCTTGGTTTGCAATATGAATGTGTTATTTGCTTCGCAACTCCATGGTTACCACATGCCCGTGGAGTAGGTAGGTAGCTGTGCATAAGAGCGCGCGCATTTGCAGTTACCTACTACTACTGGCACTGGTTGCGACGAATATGAAAAACAGTTGTGGGTCCGTAATGCAACCGAGAACCGTCTCCTGTGTTTTGTTCCGCGTGAAATCGAGGGAATCGCGAAAAAACAAGTAACATCCGCCTACTATGTTAGGTATCTATGTTTCTGCCATACGCTATAGAACATAGGCTCGGTCTCCAAGGGTGAAGAGTTTAGTTACCTTCCGTCATCAGTGGGGGAAAGGTCTAGTGATCAAAATTCCAAATCATTCGCATAAACTCAGGGGGGAGGTTGGAAAGAATCGAAATCCATTAAAAGTGTTTTAAAATCAGTGGTTGAAACGAAGAAATTAAAACTAGGTATTTTCCGCAAGTGTATCAAAGGTATAAGCATGTTAATTTGAAAAAGTTGAAGTGTGTGTCAGAAAGTAAAGGATGTTTAGCGAGGCGAATACCGGTGATGAAAATATGCATATGGGACATGAATCGACAAGGATGAGACAGTTGCTATCGTGTGTGCTGTAACAACGCGAGATCGATTTTCATGCGTGAACGTTACACTTGGAATGTAGTGCATGCCATATATTATTCAGTTCAGGTCATTGTTTTGCGCGAAATGTGTGAAATAATCAAAGTCAAGAGATTTTGGATTCAAAGACATCATGAGACAAGTCTTTCAAGGAATTTAAAGTTTACAAATGATTCTTTGTGGTAACTACAATTCTCTTGCTATACTTTATAACGATCTCAATAAACAGATTGTCTTCAAGTACTTCTGAACCATTCCTCCCACAAAAGGCCTTGGTAGCATCCAATGTCTTAGAGACGCGTATCCAAATTTTGCAATTCAAATAATTTAAGTAAGTTGTTTGAAGTTACTGTTTCTTAAGGTCTTATGTACACAACATGACTCCCTTCTGGATGATTAACGATCACATGTTAGAATTTGCAAGTGAAACCTCAGTTGATTTTTAACCAATTAAAGAATCCTGCAGAAGACTCCTTAACATAGAAGTTTAGAAGAATATTTAAAAAAACACACATACAAAAAAGGAAATGTTTTCCCAATACCGAACGCTACTCCCAACACCACATGCGTGAATAGTTACGTATTATTCAAATAATTCGAATTGCTTGAAATAAGTTTCTTTTCACTCAAATAATGCTTAAAATTTGAAAATTTCCCAAAGCCTTACCTTTTTTTGAGAAATTTAGCAAAATTTTATAAATTGATTTATTTTATTGCAAAAAGGTTGAAATAAGTTTGTTTTTACTCAAGTAATACTTTAAATAAAAAAACGAATAAAAAGTTATCTAAAAATTTAAAAAATTCTAAAATTATGAAAATTTCCTAAGGCTATATATAGCCTTATCTTTTTTTGGAAAATTTAGCCAAATTTTATAAATTGTTTTATTTTAATGCGAATTGGTTGAAATAAGTTTCTTTTCACTCAAGTAATGCTTTAAATAAAAAAAACTAATAAAAAAATTAAAAAATTCTAAAATTATGAAAATTTCCTAAGGGTATATATAGCCTTATCTTTTTTTTGGAAAATTTAGCTAAATTTTAAAAATTGATTTATTTTAATGTGAATTGGTTGAAACAAGTTTCTTTTCACTCAAATAATGCTTTAATTAAAAAAAATGAATAAAAACTAACAAAAAAATTTTAAAAAATTGTAAAATTATACAAGTTTCCTAAGGCTATAGCCTTACCTTTTTTTGGGAAATTTTGCAAAATTTTACAAATTGATTTATTTTAACGCGAATTGGTTGAAATAAGTTTCTTTTCGCTCATATAATGCTTTAAATAAAAAATGAATAACAAATAATAATTTTTTTTAAATAAATCTAAAATTATGAAAATTTCCTTAGCTTTTTTTGCAAATTTAGCAAAATTTTATAAATTGATTTATTTTAATGCGAATTTGTTGAAATAAGTTTCTTTTCACTCAAATAGTGCTTTAAATGAAAAAAGAATAAAAAATTTAAAAAAATTAAAAAATTCTAAACATTTGAAAATTTCCTAAGGCTATAGCCATACCTTTTTTTTGAAATTTTGCAAAATTTTACAAATTGATTTATTTAAACGCGAATTGGTTGAAATAAGTTTCTTTTCACTCAAAACCTTCGTACTTACGAAGTTTTAATACGTTCCAGTAACGCCAAAAAAGGGTTTTGTTTGGAAGTACGGGGGGTGTTGTCATAATAAAAAAAGGACATACCCTCCCGAAAGGACACGGGGGAAAGGCATGTATCGCTGGAATCAAATTTCGTAGTCATTTAATGTTTGTTTGTGCTTAGTCAATCGCGTAGCTGTGAGATATCGGGTTTTTTTTGCCGGTTGTCTCCTTGTGGTCCCCCTGCTAGAACTAGAGTGCTAGAGTGTTTTGGAACAAACAGGCGTAAAAACAATCATTCCACCATTGAATATGTTGTACGTCCTTAGAGGCGTAAATGTGTGTGCCTATTCTGTTCGTACCCATTGATGGCCATGATTATGAATAGTCATAAGCCATCCGTTTTGTCCTGGGCCAATCAATTTACGAACGGTGCATACGATGGTATTTGTGTCCAGAGTTATTTTATGCTCGTCGCAACCAATTCTAAATCCCCCAAAGGGAACTGGAAAGACACGGAGTGGCCGATTCTACAATGTGTTCGTTTAGTATAAGCTCAATCGTTTCAGGTGTATCATCGACGAATGTGTAGAAATGTGTACCCCAATCTTGGGTTGAGTCATAGAAATAGCACATAGCACATTCAAAATGATAAAGTGAGCGTTTAAACAATCGCCGAACAAACACGAAGGACGACATTGAACGGTTACATATTTAAGTGTATTTAATATAAAGCCCACTATCGCCTGAAGCAATGCAACAGTTATGTTGCTGTCTGACCAGCCGTACGGATAAAGTATCACCTGGTGAATCGTTCGACGTAAGTATTACGGGGTTTTCCACATTCCAAAGTTGTCTCAATCATTTTTAATGGATTCTCTTTTGTTGTACTTTATTTTTTAGCACTCTAAATCACCTTCACCCAGCAGCCATGAGTCGATTAATGTGTTCCGCACGGAACGTCAATGTACGGATATAATGTTTATTGCCCTCAAGGCAGCGTTCATTCTGATTCTGGTAGGTAACAATTGTTTTCTATTATTAATTTAAATATTAATCAATTTAGTTCAAGTTGTGACCTTAACACCCTAACATGATTTGCTTTTATTACTTCAGAACAAGTTTGTTATTAAGAGTAATGTTGTCTAGAAGGACTTTGGTTAAGGTTTCATGTCTTTATGTATTTTTTAATGTGTAATATTACAACATTTGCTCATTGAACAGCTAAGTTAGGGGTTAGACTACCACTAGCAATTAAAAAAAAACTTTTTCTAACTCTTCCAACTAGTGTTGTGCTTATTGCATCTTTTGAAAAGAGTCATTCATATGAATCTTCAGTGAAGAGTCATTCAAATCATGGAAAAGAACGGGTGGGAGTATTGACCCGAAGGTGAAGGGGCAACCACACAAATCATCGGGCTGTCCCGAAACTCTATGGACCCATAATTCAAAGAGGATTCATTAATCTTCTGAATAGAGATTCGGAGTCGTTCATTCAATCAGTTCAAAGAATTGGTGAGATTCATGTATCTAAATCAGATTCACTCAACACTACTTCCAACACTTAGTCGCTTCTGCTTTGCTGCAGAAGTCCTTAAAGTTCCTCACAATTTAAAACCGTCAACGGTTGCGAATTCCACCCTTTCGGGAGGACGCATCAACATCATTAAATTGATAATATATTGGGCATTCCAAACTTCCTCAGCTGATGTCGACCATCAGCTTGGAGCCTGATTTGCTTTGGGCAGAATCCATGTCTCCGAGGCGTATGTGAGTAATGGGTCTACTACAAACGAAAGCTCCCTCTAAATGAAGAGTTTCGTTATATGACGCTATTGTATTAGGCGCTCCGTATTAATTCATGAAGTTGGCAATATGTTTATAGTTCTGTACTTTTAAGAGACGAATGTAAGTTTACCTCAATGTTTCTGAAATTTAATTAATAATTAAACTAACTAGATTTAAGTTAATTGACTAAATTGACTTCAAAAGTTACTATAAATTAAATAAAATAATAAATAAATAAATAATAAAATAAAAATAAATTTAATACAAGAGAAAAGTTTGCTAGTTTGCTAGTTTTACAATAAAAAACCCCTTTAAGCACACTTTTTAAATAGAATACAAAATGTACATGTTTAAAAAGAACGCCCCTCTTTTCCTTCCTTTTTCCCCATCCTTTTGCCACTCTTTTGACACCTTTCTTTTTTCATATCCTCTATACGTGCTAGTTCCCACCCGTTATACATATATTTGTATTGCCTTTTTACCACAGCTGGTACTCATTATCTACTGCATGGCGTTTGGAGATATCTATCGCATAATAAATGGCTATGATGACTGCGCCAATGTGTGTGGCCGCGACAACAAGCCGGACCAGAATCTTCCGTGCAAGGTAACATACATGCAGTCCAACCAGGGGTAACCTTGGATTAACACATTTGTTCACACGAAGTTGGTTAAAGAAATCGTTAATGACAAACGCATTACGGTAGAAATTACGTCAACATATGGTGTGTCACGATATGGCGGCGGAAATTGCTTCCGTGGAGAGATACTACACAATAGGAACTAATCAATATTTTTTGGTGTCCACTACTCTTCTTCAACAGGGGGCAGATAGGACGGGCGAACGATTTTTGTTGGTTGAAGGATCCGGATCGACGGAAAGCGATCTGCATCGTATGTGTGTCGCAAGCTGCGAAGAAGTCGAAGGATTGTACGTTACTGCAGAAGAAATCTCTATTAACACAATCTGAAGATCTTACGCTCCTTACGATCGATCTTTGCTTATATTCGCAGCAAACCATTTCTTAACCGCTGCATTCGGAAGAACAACCCCACGGATGAGGTGGCGACACGTACCGGACTAAAGAACTTTTTCCAAGAAGTATCTGAGGATTTGGAAGCCTGTCATCGGGAAATGCTTTGGCTCGCGGTTATATCGTTTGTGTTTTCCCTCCTCACACTCGTGCTGCTGCGCGTTATACCGGGCCTGATCGTATGGTTAGTGCTGCTAGCCGTTGTGTTGGCCTGCACTGCCGGTACAATCTGGCTGTGGTTTCGTTGGCAATACGAATCGGAACACCTGTCGGAAGGTGCAGCCGATTCGGCACGGATGCGAATGAACAACTGGCTGTACTATGCCATCGCGGCCACTATCGTTACGCTGCTAGTGTATCTGGTCATATTGGTGATGCGCAAACGGATCAAACTAGTCGTGCAGCTGTTTAAAGAAGCGGGAAAAGCAATTGCCAGTATGCCATTTCTGTTGGCAGAACCGATTTTGGTACATTTTTAACTGCATTTCATTGTCGCATTTATTCTTTACATTTGCTTCTCTTCCCTTCCTTTCCAGACTTTCACCACTATCGCGGTAGTAATTGTCCTGTACGTTTATTTTACTGTGTGGATCGAAAGTTCCGGCATGCTGGTGGTGGAAAGTAACAATAGCGCCAAATACATGAAGGACTCTACCATGCTATTCACGCGTTGGTACAATCTGTTCGCATTCTTGTGGTTTTGTCAGTTCATTATCGGTTGCCAACACATGGTCATAGCGGGAGCGGTAGCCGGTTGGTTCTTCACACGCAATAAAGCCCACTTAAGTAATCCGATCGGGCGTAGTTACTGTAATTTGCTGCGCTATCATCTCGGTACGGTGGCATTGGGTTCTTTCGTGATTGCAGTGGTACAGTTACTAAGGACGATGCTTAAGCTACTAATGGTGAGTTATTTTACCACGGTGGGTTATGTATTTATAAATTGACGTTTAAACATTTTTCCTTCTCCTGCAGCACTCGGTACGCAATCCACAGAACCGCATCACCAATTTTCTATTCGACTGTTGCCAGTGTTGTTTGCAGTGCTTTGAACGGTTTCTGCAGTACCTGACACGCAACGCTTACATACTAACGGCGATGCATGGGGATCCATTTTGTCAGGCGGGCAAAAATGCGTTCCGGCTGCTAACTAACAATGCGCTGCGCGTTTTTGCCATCAACTCCGTGGGCGATTTCGTATTGGTGCTGGCTAAAGTGTTTGTCGTAGTGGCGACGGGACTGATCGGGATGGAACTAATTCAGAAAAAGGCAGGACTACACCATCCGTACGTACCGCTGATATTGGTCGGTATCTTTGCCTACCTGGTGGCACACTGCTTTATGACCGTGTATGAGGTAAGCTAAAGGACGTTCTTCCCTTCCAGCATTCACACATTGAAAGCATTATTTATCGTTCTATCTCGCCAGATGACGGTTGATACTATCTTCCTATGTTTCTGTGAAGATTGTGAAAGCAACGACGGTATAAGCCGACCGTACTACATGTCTCGTGGGCTGATGGAATTTGTACAGAACTCAAAAAAAGCTCTTTCGATCAGCGAAAAAGGATCCAGCAGAACCAAACAATCTGTACAGGATGGAAAAGCCTGGATGGGAGCGACAAAACCGACCGGCACGCCCAACGATGGAACCGCTCAGCAACGAGCTACGGCCATTTCAGAAACAGTAGACTGATTTAAATTTCTGAGCTTATTTAAGGCAGTAACGGCAGCAGGCCATTGCATCTCGGAATAGTATTGTTGCAACGGAATCTGTATAATGCTACGACTTTTCTAACTTTAATACTGGCGGTGTTTTGCTTTTGCTTTTCAGAAACCTGCACACACACACATACAATTTTGTAAACATTTTTCGACTTACTTGGCACGTTTTTGGAAGTACCAATTTTAAAATAATATTATGAAATAAATGATCGCGTGATGATTCATAATAATGTAGTCAAATATGTTTCATTAGAGTAGATCAGTTATTTTTCCTGGTTAGTTCCATAATAGCGCACATCATCCATATCTTCTTGGCTTAACGACCTCCCTCGGGTCCTCGGCGGGTCATGCTGGACATTTCTGGCTTACTAGATACGTAGCCAGATTGTCAGTACTTGCTACGCAGGGACGCTTCGGATGGGATTTGATATTACGTCCTGCCGTGTGGGACGTTTATTTCCATTTTTTCAATATCACATATTTTGGATGAGTTTCTTTCCGGGTTTGGACGCTGTTGGACATTGCTTTGTTCCTGGTGTGCGAGTAGAAATATTGTATCTTGGAATTTTCTCAACTGATTTTGTCAAAAAAAAATTACAATTTTCTCACACAAACAAAAAATTGATGATCAAGTTTGTATCGCTTTGAACAAAATGCTGAATGATCCTAATATATTTAAGCAATCGAATGGCTCTCCTAGCAGTTTTAATTTATGATGTATACGTGCCATTGGAAACCGCATGTACAAGAAAAATAATAATAGTACATTAATGAGAAAAAATAATCAGCTAGGAGCTCCTGTGAGAACTAACATTTCTTCACCGTATTTAGTCTCGATAGTCATTCTGATTAATCTTATCCAAGCGTTCGGATTAAAGAGATTTGTCTTTTAATTCGCTTCGTATTTAACGAATATTATCCGAGCTCAATATAATAAACTTAACTCATATTCTTTTTGGTGCGTACCTCCATGCACCTTCGTTTAGCAACGTTATTCTTACTGATATCGGTACGGGTTATTCATACGTCGTCCACGACCGGTTCGCGGATTCCGACCTCGTGGTTGTTGATGTTGATGTTGGTGTTGCTGTTGTTGCTGTTGTTGTTGTTGCTGTTGCTGCTGTTGTTGCTGCATATGCTGCTGTTGCTGCTGCATCATGTGCGGAGGCTGGTAATGCATAGGTCCTGCACTT
Source organism: Anopheles funestus (assembly GCF_943734845.2). Classification (NCBI taxonomy): domain Eukaryota; kingdom Metazoa; phylum Arthropoda; class Insecta; order Diptera; family Culicidae; genus Anopheles; species Anopheles funestus. The sequence continues at coordinate 32,150,785 of NC_064598.1, read as the reverse complement.
TGTGAGCCGGACCGGTTGAGGGAGGCTAAACAAAAATAAGGATTATGATTACTCAAGCAGCTATACAGGAAATAATGATATAAAACATTACCTCTCCCGTCGTTCCAGGTAATAGGGGTACGGTTTGCCCCACGATGACTGTAACGTCGCCCTGCATGGCGACCCGTTACATTTGGTGTACCACGTTGTGTTGAGGTACGCGAACGCGTATTGCTGCTGGGCGATTCCAATACTTCCGCTTCACTACTTTCCTCCATCTGTCGAAAAGGTTATAAAATGTTATAAAACTTCAACCCACATTACATCCGCGTAATGTAACTTACCGGTCTTGAAGTGGTTGACAGTGTTTCGCCCTCCGAGCTGATTCTATCGTCGCTGGTACCCGTATCAGCTTCGTTGTTACGGGATAATCCCGAGGATAATCCACTACCACTGGCGGAACCGGATTGTTGCGCATTCCTTGATAATGCTCCTGTGGTTGGTGTTTCGATGCTACCCGAAGTAGTTGGGGCCGCAGCCGTGGTTTCAGAAACTGTCGTTCTTGTACCATCGTCAACATCATTTGCTTCAGCATCCATTGCAGTATCGTCTCCGGCTGCCACACCGTCGTCGACAAGATCGTCTTCATCTTCCCCTAGCAGTTCACGTTCACTGCGATCGAGAACTTCCGAACTGGCTGCATCGGACGCAGCTAGCGCTTCGGAGGAATATGTCGGATGTAGGGGATCGATAGTGCTGCTAGTTGTCGATTCCGGAATGTAACCGTCTGCTCATTCGTAAATGAAATTAGATGAAAGTAACATACAGTCACATCACTTGCTAAATTCCTGTGATCATCTAGACATGACGTCTTTCACATTCTTCAATTCAAATTCAAATTCTAGGTCTAAAGATTGTATACGTGCAATGCCATAATTCTCAAAAGCAAATTATATGATGGATACCTAAACAATCGAAAATTACTCACCTCCAATGTTAGCACCCGAAACGAGAATATCGGGAACTTGACTTTCGCCTCCACCGGGAGATGAACGTTCGATAATGTTGAGTGCATTATTAGATGGACCAGGTGTGGCCATTCCTCCCATTACGATATGTTCGGAATTGGTGGTATGTTGTGGTGTTGTAGGTACGCTACGTCCACCACCACTACCACCACTGCCACCGGCTGTTGCTTCGTCCAGTTGCGAAAGATCAATCCTGGTGTCATCAATCCCCTCTGGTAGTCCAACACTACCGGTAACCCCACCACTTGTCGGTACCACACCAACTGATTGACGACTGGTGGACGTTTCGCTGAATGTGAATCGTGCAGTAGGTACTTGAGGATGTGGCGAACCTACACTGAAACTGAAAACGGAAAATGCCACTAGTTTAATATTCTCTGAAGCCAGCGAATCATGGTTCTTCGCTCAAACAAATTAAACATACAGTAAATAATTGTTATCTATACTAAATTAACAGGAATGCATACATTATGCGATTCATTTTTCTAATAATCCGAGGATACAAAATAATCCACATCAAATAAGGTTCTCTTCATATTCTCCATACCATATATGATATCGAATGATTTTAAAACACCCATGGTAAGGGTTTAAATTTTAAATGGATTCAACCATTGTCTCTTTGTACAGCCAACTAATTCATGGCTGCCATTTCTGACTTATCAGATTAATTTTTACCACGTAGCTACGTAGCCGTAGGGGTAATGGTCCGGATGGAATTTAAATACCGGTCCTTTCGTTAACTATATAGTTATTAGATTTAAATTGTATTTTTCAACTATAAATAAATAGATATAGACCAGCCAAATAAGCTAATCGACACTGGAAACAATCATATTATAAAAACAAAAAAAGATAAACATAAAGAAATTATAATACTCAACTAATTTTCTTATGTTTTTGATGGTTGTTTCCAAACATTCCTGTAATATCATTGATTATATTTGATACGCTTCATATTTCTATTAATCTCTCTCAATCAATGTCTCATTTATAAACAAGAATTTGGCAAGCAGAAAGCAAGATCGACAGCCCATATTATAATGCATGCGTTCGGATTTCATTCTCCTTATACGTTCTATGGCCGAACCACGGGACTGTTTCATCCATACCTGCCATTAACGATGCTGACCGCAATAATCTGTCAGACTATCATTTCTTTCCTTTTGAAAATTTCCCATTTGTATTATCAGATGCTTGACAGTTGTTTACGTATATTGTAGCAATTATTTAAAATTTGAGTAATAACCTAACTTTTAAAACTTATATCTATATATCTAAAACATATACACTACGCTGATTATGCTGATAACAAAAAGAAAAACGAACTAAGTTTTAATGAAAAATTTTTCACGTTCTACGTTTGTGCCATTGGGTTGATGGACGTGGCTTTTTTTAACACTGCTCCACCTAACTTTACTACAAACGAAGCAAAAGTTATAAGATATCGAAATGAAATAAAATTGTGCCCACTGTATTTTTAGGGAAGTATTTCCTCTGCTGAAAGGTGCTACATGGATAAACGAAGCGTTACTAAAATGTGGATGGCTGAACGTGTAAATAATTTCTTTTCTAGATGAATTAACTGTTTGTTATATACAGTAATCCTTTTATAGTGCAATAATCATGTAAGCTAAAAATGTTTAAAAACTTTGACGCATCAATTAAATCTGTCTTATGAACAATTTAAAAAAAAATATAAATACGACTGTTTGATAACAGCTCCATTGATCGAAGGATATATAACAAAAGGTATTTATTTTTACCAAAACAAAAAGATCCTACTAAGACAGCCTTTGACCTGTCGGCGGCGCTAGTAAATGTGTATCGCAAGAACTCTTTTGTTTGTTTGTTTTGTTTGATAGCACTCATGTCAATATTGTTCTCTGCCATTGTTAAAACAATCTTATTTCCTGTCTGGCCTGTCTAGTCGACTGTATTAGCATAATTTTTCCTGAAATGTTTTCATTTTTTGCAAAACACTTTCAACTATTTAGCGAATTTTTGGAATGTCTATATCGCCAATCAATTCCTATTCATCTCAACAATCAAAATAATCCAAATGCGTTCAATGTTTTCTCATGTGCGTGAACTATCTTATGTGACTTATTAATATATACAACTACTCTATGGTGTGTTTCCCTCTATTCCGTGGGGGACGTGACTTATGGCCTACGGCGAATGCGAAATTGGCGAGAACAGAGAAAGAGAGAGATATATAGTTAGAAAGCAAGCTTTTGATTGTAAGGCTGATAATTTATACATATAACAATGAAATGAACAGGATGTGTTAAACTGAACCTTGTTTAATTCAGTATTACTGACAGAACTATTGCTAGTAATGTTTTCTAAAATATCAATTCATTGTAGCGTACCAACCGATGTTTTGTCAAGTATGACACCCATGATTTTTAATTATCTAAATTCATTTTTAATAGAAACTAATTATACTACGGAAAAGTATAATCCATCAAAAAAGAATCAACCGTAGTTAGGACAAGCAATCATCCGATTATGTCACATTATTCAAACAAAAAATGAATAATAAATGCTTTTTTAATGGTTTTTAAAGTCAGTTTAAAAATAAAAACCATGATGTAAAGGACAAATTACATTTCATGCAAAACCAATGTACAATGATTATTAATAAAACTGGTTTTGTTATGCCAATTGTAGGTACTTTAACCATATTTGGATCTTTGATTCATTTGCATCGAAATATTATTCAAGCGTTAGAGCTTTGTGTAAACAATTAAGGGATTTTTTTCGTGTTTCTTCTCTCAGGTAGAGAGCAAAAGAAAATACAATGCATGCGTTTGAAATTGTTATTGCATGTCGTAGTTTAACTCGATTCAGTTATAAATGAGGGTAGAGATCCAACCAATTGATAAGAAAACAAAATATCGCTGTTAATCTCCACGTTAAGTCAATCGAAATGATATGCAAAACAAATGCTGAGAAATGTACTATTTACTTTCCTAATAGTTTGAAAACTTGTGAGCTTCGCAGAATAATTTTACCAAAACTAGAACTATCAGGATTTTCATGCGTGCAATCCTATGGGGACCAGTTAATATGATTAGTAGTTACTAAATAATTGGTTTGAAGAGGGATTTCTTTAAATTTTTTGGAGTTCGATGATGGCATTCGAGACTTATAGATCATGCACATACTTGGATAGAATCGCTTAACTACAAATATGAATTGATTATAAGGTACCGGAAACTAGTTAAAGTGACTATTCGAATAGCTGTAGTACAGCACTATATATTATTTGTCACTCAATCCCCATCCAATAAAAATATGATGGAAAACATTTTTCCATTCATAAGAAACCGGCAAGTACTGAAGCTTTCCGAATAGAATATCATGTGAATTTACATTACATAATTTTATAATTAAGGCAGATAACATATGCCCAAAAATACTTTTCTGTAACCATAATAATTAAACTAAACATTTGTGTATAAAGTCAACCCTCTTATAACGATTTTAATCATATGATTTTTTTGCATACAATTTATATGAAGAGTGTGAAATTGATTATGTTTCTCATTGAACTAATTGAAAATAAACGGTTCGGTGTTGTATATGGTTTTAACAGTTAAGGGACGGTCCAAGCATTTCACAGATGCTTGATGAGTCCCGCCACAAGATTATATCCACGCCACTGATACTCCCAAAAATTTATTCTTGATCGTCGTAACGAATTAATATTCGTGATGGTTAAATTATGTTGATCGAATGTTGAATGGATTGAATAGAATGTTGATGTTTCAAGAGTGTGGCTTTTGGTTGATTGAGGATTTGTTTTCTCTTTCGTTTAAGAATCTTATTGGAACTTCTTGACATCAGTAAGTTCTTCAGGGGATGTGTATTCCACTTGCTCTGTATAGAACTTCTTTAATATCATTGCTTTCAACTTTTAATCTTAAAAAATTGAAAACATAAACTTCAAGTTCATTAACAGTTCGTTATCTGGGTATTCCACATAAGGCCAAAAATCTTGTATCAACTTGAGCATCGAGTCACAACACCAGTCATGCTCGTTGAAAGGGTTTTTTTTGTAACATTTAGATTTACGCATTATGTGAAAAATTTATTCAAAGGGGTTATCGTTATGAGAGGGTTGGCTGTAGATGTGTATACTAAAATAAAATGATAATGTCAAAAAGGGTCATACTAAAGGCTATTAAAAAAATGAAAAGAGGTTTATGATCAATGTTTCTTACCCATCAGTTCGACGAGGAGCATACAATGTTGGCGTGCTCGGCACGATGCGATCATCAGCACTTTCATGGTGCTCATAGTTTTGCTGCATCAGTATGAGGTGTGTCGCTTGCTGCTGTTGGCGACTCAATGGATTCACAACCTGCCGTGCACTGCCACCGACGATACCAGCACCTGCGGCTCCTTGCGATTGCAGCGATGCCGTTCCTGTCCCAGATGATGACGCAGCTGTTGATGGCAGTGGTACCGAGGAGGATAAAGAGGATTGCTGACCGGTGGAAGCTTCACTGTGGTTAGTACCAGTAGTACTTTGTATCTGGGGCAATTGTTGTGCATCGTTCGATACATTGCCGCCGATGGTAGAACTTGTGCTAGCGCCACTCTCCACAGCAGACGACGACTGCGTGGATGTAGATGGGCCGGCAACGGCAACTGAACTTCCACCTGCAGGCACTGACGTGCTGCTTGTGCTACTTGTTTCTACATCTTCCGTCGTGTCCATTGGTGTCGCGTGCTGTCCCGCCGTCTGTTTCGCTGACAGCGTAGACGATGATGTGGAGGATGTCGATGTAGACGTGGTAGAAGTCGTGCCACAAGGGTTCGGTATCTCATTGTCTTCATCCACATCGACCTCATTGTTAGCGGACTGAATATTATTATCCTCGTCTATGTCCGGACCTTCACTCTCGTCGTACGCTCCGACACCGGCACCACCCAGCTCTTCGTTTTCGTACCCATCGAACGGACCATCATCCGCTTCGGCCGTACCTTCGTCGGCCATTCCGACGTCCTCTTCCTCGTCTTCCTCCTCTTCGTCATCATCATCCTCCTCCTCGGATTCTACCAGAACGATATCGTCTTCCTGGTCACGCTGTGACGACGTCGGTACTTGATACTCAACATCCAAACCAGATTCACTGACACCCTACAATAGAAACAGTTTGCAATTAATAAATGAATCTTCGCTACGAAGAGAACGATTTTCTACACCTTCGGCTTGAATTTTACATTACCTGAAAGCCATCCACTGCCACTTGAACCATACGAATCCGTTTCTTAGCTGGTGTTGGTTTAATGGCCAACTGTTGCCCAGCGTTGTCTGTGGAGCTGTCGCCTTCTACATCGCGCGGACGTTTGTGGCCAGCCTGCGTAGTGGTGACAGTATTGCTGGAAGAGGCCTACAATGAAGAATGGTATAAATTATAAAGCACAACCAACATAAATACAAATGTGTTAGAAATGTTTATTGTTATCTTTGAGATTAAAGCTACTTACTTGAGGAGTCGATTGCTGCTGCTGTTGCTGTAGCGGTTGCAATTGCAGCTGTACATTCCCTTGCTGCTGTTGCTGCGGAAGATGAGGTTGTGGTTGTTGTTGTTGCAGTGATTGTTGCTGGGCAACTCCACCTTCCACGTGTGGCATGACCATGGCTATAGCGGCTTGCTGCACCTGTTGCTGCTGAGCCTGATCGTTGCTACTCATTTGCGGGGCATTTTCTCCTTCCGCATGCGCCGATGTACTGGAAGACGATGACGATGAACTTTCGGCAGTTGAAGTCGAAGCTGTGCCCATCGGCGGAACAGCAGCCACTGCGACGCTAGCTGAACTGGTAGCAGGCATGTAGTCCGTATGCGAACTAGTCGGTGAAGAAGATGCTGTAATCTGTTCATTCAAACCGAGGGCATTGGTAACGCCAGTACCACCGCAACTGCTGCTGCTAGTAGCCGTGACACTGTGCACTTGCTGCTGTTGTGGAGGAACAAGCGCCGTTGTGAGGCCACTGGTTGATGGCGTACCGGACACACTAGCCGATGCCCCACCAACGCTGGCAACTACCGATGATCCAGTGCATCCCGCTGTACTGCTTCCTCCTGCCGATGCAGTGCTGGCGGCAATGTTACTAGCCGACGTTCCGGCGGATACACCGACACCGGCAGCCGGTGATGTTGATACGGAGGCCGATGCTGATGAACCCTGCACAATCGCTACGTTCGTACTGCTGGTTTGGCTTGTTGGAAGCACCGCAGCTGTACGACTGCCCACAGCCATTGGCCGTATGCTAGCGAGCGGCGTTTCGCTTACCCGACGCGGTGTAACCGTAGCCGACTGCTGCTGGCTTGGTCCCGCCATCGGTTTAACATTCGCTGTGCGTGGACTTTCGCCTGCTGGTTTCTCCGACACACCAGCTCCACCAGCAGTCGTCGTTGGTTTGGCCACCGCTTGCTGCAATCCTAGCTGTCGATTCAGTTGATTCAGCCGTATCGTTAGTTGCTCGTTTTCTCGAGTCAATCGACTGATCGTATCTTTGCTTTCACGATCCGCATCGGCATTCTCTTTCTCACAGCGCGTCACGCGCCCTTCATACTGCGCCTTCATCATGTCCGTTTCCTCTCGCATCTGATCCAGTTGCTGTTGCAGCTGACCCTTCACCGTGTTCAGCTCGCGCGTTGCATTATTCTTTTGCTCGGTCAGTGTCAGAATGCGTGTTTTCGCATCCTTCACAACGTCCATGCTGCGTTCCGCCTTCTCCAACTTAGCACGCAGCAGCTCGTTCTCCTTCTTGAGCGTGTCAATTTCTTCAGCCGCCGTTTCCACTTGTCGGCGCATATCTTCCACGTCTGCGGCACTCTCGTCGGTGGCGACGGAAGCAACGGATGCGCTTGTATCAAGCGTGGAGTCTCTCGAAACGTATGCACTTTCTGCAGTGCCCGTTTGCTGTTCCTCGGTCTGCCGTTTTAGCTCGTTAAACGAGTCCTTGTAACGTTTGGCAATCTTTCGAATCTGACTTTCCTTGATTCGCAAATCACTGAAGGAATCTTCGGTTGCCTTCAGCTTTGCTTTAAGTGTTTCTAGTTCCGCAGTTTGGGCTGCCGTGGCCTCCAGATCGTCAGTCAATTTTTTCACCTGTACGTTGCAAGCGTGCAATTGCTTGTTTGCCGAACTCAGCTCACCCTCGAGCCTCGCCCGTTCGACCTTGTGCGTGTTCAGTTCCTCATTCGCGTGCTTGAGCAAATCCTTTTCAGCCACAAGCATTTTGGCGAGATTTTCACGCTCCGTCTGCATACGCTTCCAGTCGTCTGAATTTATTTTCGAAGAACGTTCTACCAGCGACGTCATACGTTGGCGCTGGCGCGCAACATCCATCCGCAGCGTCGTGTTTTCGTTGGTAGAAGATTCCAGCTTCACTGTCAGCTCTCGCACCTTCTCGTCTAGCGGGAATAGCTTATCCTCAGCGTCGAGCAAACGTTGGGACAGCTCGCGCACCTTCTGATTAAGACCATCCCGTTCTTCCCGTAGCACCCTGTTGCTATCCATTATCGCATTATAGGTATCGAGCTTACGCAAGATTTCTTCATGCTTGGCCGCTGTCACAGTGACTGTATCTGTTTTCTCACGCATTTCTTTCAGCTCACCTTGCACTTCCTCGAACTTCTTTTCCAATATCATTAGTTCTGACTGTATCCGCACATTCTCCGAGCGTAAGATGTCGGAACGCGCTACCGCAATATCCTTCTCCTTGCGAAGGTATTTAATGACTTGAAGCAGCTGTTCGACGGAGTGTTTCTCCTCGTCGTTCAACGAGCGGTTCAGAATAGAAGCGTCCTCGCCAATCATAGAATTATCCGCATTTGTAGATTCCGCTTCCCCTAGCGTTTTATTGTGTGCTGCTGCACTAATCGATAGCCGAGTGCCAAGGTTTTGTATCTGATCGTGCAATGCCGCATTTTGCGAGTTGAGGTTACTTAGCTGTTCCTCCAACTGAGATACTTCTGTGCGAAGCTTTTCTTCTCGGTTGTTCCAACACTCTTCGCCCGTCTTCAAATGTTCCTGTGCCTGATCACGCTGTTTTTGCAGCTCTTCAAACTGTGCCTGTGTGCGCTGCATGTCTTCCTTCAGTTGGGCCAACTGCTGAATATCTCCGGAATGTTCCATCATTTCGCGGGCATACTTTTGTTCCGCTTCGTGCAACTTTTCCGCTAAAGCGTTGCATTTTTCACGAATTTCACGCAATTCGCGGGCTTGGTCAGCTACTTTCTCTAAGGTTGTTTTGAGTTCCAACTGTACCGTATGCAACTCGGAATCCTTATCACCGCTTGTAAGCTTCGCACCAGTAATTTTTAAGGACAGTTCAGTTTTCAGCTCTTCCACCTGGGTGCGCAGATCTGCTTCACTCTTTTGCAAAGCCAGAATTTCCTTTTGGCTCGTTTCCTTTTGTTGATTGCTTAGCTCTGTCACATCTTTCAATTCTTTTACGGTTGATTCGGAAAGTTCTGCGTACTTTTTCACGTGTTCCTGTGCTGTCGCTAACTGTGCTTGAAGTGAATTTATCTCCACCGCGCTCTCGGCCAGACTGTTCTCTAGCTCCCGAATCTTTCGCTTTGCTTGCGTTACTGGATTGTCCTCGTCGTTCGGAGACAACGATTCGTGTAGCTTACGCTGAAGATCGTCGATCTTGCGCGTTTTGATTTCCAATTCATTACGCACATCTCGCAATTCTGCTTGGTGTCCCTCAGCGATGGCGATTTCTTCTTCCATTCTTTTCTGCGCCGTTTCCACCTGTCGCTGCAAACATGCCAATTGCTCGCGACAAAGATCTTGCTCCTCTTGTAAGCGGCGACGCAAGGCTGAACATTCGCGGGATGTTTCGTCAAGACGTGACTCCAGCCGTAGTCTGCCTTCGTTCTCCGAACGCTCCATGCTGACCTTAATCATTTCGAGATTGTTAAGCAATAGATTCTGGTTGCAGCGCTCGCGATTTAGTATTTCACGTTCCGTGCGCAGCCGCGTTTCACTGTCTTTGAGAATTCGACATTCATGCTTTAGATTTTCCAGCTGCACCTCGGCACGGGCAAGTTTCGTTTGCGCGCTCATCGCCTCTTCCTTTAGGTACATGATAGATGCTTCATGTTTCGCAATGGTGCCCTCATAATTACGATTGCGTTCTTCAAGGGCCGTTATTTGGCTTTTGTACGTCGTGATGTTCTTCGATATTAGGCGATTCTGCTCGGAGTTGAACTCGTTCGTTCCCATCAGCTTCACGTTGTTGGAAGATAATTCGCGGATTTCGGTGCGCATTTTATCTAACTGCTCATTTATTAGCACGTCATTGGAGTGTTTCTCACGACGGTAAGCCTCGTATTCCTGTTTTATACCATTCATTTCTTGTTGCAAGTTCTGATTTTTGTTTTCCAGCTCAGCAACCTTACGATCTTTTTCGGCCACAGCCGCAGCTAAACTACTGCCGTTACCATTCGTTTCGTTTGCTGTACTGCTGTTAGCCAGCGGCACCTCATCCAGCCCGTCCATCAACGTGTCGCCCTGCATGTTGCCTCCATTCATGCTGGCTGAGTAGTATCCGGGATTATAGCTACGCATCGCATCATGATACATTTTCTTGTAACGATCACGCTGTTGACTGCATTGTTCGAGCAAATGGCAATGTTTGTCCACCGTGTCCTTTAGCTCGTGGATCCGATTATTACATGCTTCCAATTTCGCCTCGTAAGTAGCTGAGTTCATAGAGTTCTGCAGTTTCTCCATCTCAACTAGTTTAGCACTGAAATCTCGTATGACAAGCAGCAACTTCACATTGTTATCCTGCAATTCCTGAAGATTACTGAACGTTACCAGCTTCTTGGAGATGACCTCGTTTGGATTGGAGTTAAAGGATTGATCCATCTCTTGCGAAGCAACACCATGTTGCATTTTTTCTACTTCCAACAGTAGATGACAAACTTGGCGGCTGAGATCAGCACGCTCTTGGCGGAAATTTATGTTTTCAGCCTCCATCGCGCGTATTTTCATACGCAGCGCCGACATTTCCGCTTGCGTTTCTGCACTTTGCGCGATCATATTATTGAGCTGCGTCGTTATATCTTCGTTCGCCTCCTTTAGGTTTTGATTTTCTGTTTGCTGGCGTACAATCTCCGGTGCACTTTGTTCTAGCTCTTGTAAGATGTTCTGTGTCTGTAGTTTCAATTTTTCATGTTCTTTCTCCTCTATTTGCAGCTTTTCCATGGTGCGCACATACAGCGAGTAAACTTCCGTCAGTGACATACCGGTTTTTAACATGCGGCTCGTAGCAGCCGCAGACGGGGCAAGCTTTTCGACCGCGTGTTCCACATTTTCTTCCCGTGCTTCGGCGAGCAGGTCGTTGGCGTGCTTCAGCTCTTCTCGCAGATCACTGATAGATTTATCTCGGTTCGCGAGCTCCTCAGCGTGCTTCAATTCGAGTTGCTTTTTCTCTGTTTCGATCGTACCGCAGGACTCAGTTGCTTCGTTCAGCATCTGGCGCAGGGCAGTAATTGCCGATTCTAGTTCTTTAGTTTGCTGCATGTGATCGTGTTTGTCCTGCTGCAGTAATTCGCACAAGCGGTTCTGTGAATCCAGCTCCTTGCGATAATGTTCCATCATAGTGGACATTTCATTGCTAAGCTTCATGTTTTTGGTGGCCAATTCCTCTACCTTAGCAGACAGTTCCACATTTTGTTCCGAAAGAAATGAGTTCGTTTGGTTAGCAATTTTCAATTCTTCATTCTTTTCGGTCAGCTTGGCTTCCATCGTGAGGGAATTTATGTTTTGATCGCGTCGAATAACTTGCAGTTCACGCAATGTTTGATCCAGGTCCTGCGACAGCCGGGCGATTTGATTGTCGCGCATCGTCAATTCCTGATCCATGCGCTTTTCCTTAAATTCGAGACTGTGCTCTTTGCTACCAATCTCTTCCAATTTGGTTAATGCTTCACATTTGGCCGCGTTGGCAGATTTAATCTTCTTCTCTAGCTCGAGCACATCGTAGTGCAATCTGTCAACTTCGAGCTCTTTGCGCTTTAACGCACTGTCCATGGTATCTCGTTCGGCCAGTGCCTGGTTACGCTCTTTGCGGAATCGATCATTTTCCGCTTCATTCGTAAAGAGCTTTTCCTTCGCTTTTATAAGCTCCTGTTTTACGTCTTCCAGCTCTATGCGCATTTCCTTTACGCTTAACTGCGAGGAATGATATTTGGCCGATTCATCTTCTGCCTTCAGCGTCAACTCTTCTATTTTCCTCTCATAGTCGGTCTTCATGATGTCTACAATAAAAAAAACAGGACAAATTACACGCACATTATACGTTTTGCATTGATTCTGTTTAATACTATGTACAATTTGAAACGTATTTTTGCGTAGAGAAATTGGTATAAACCAACTTAACCAAACAAATTTGCACACGTCAAAGAGCGTCTACCGCTACGCATTTCTAGCGGGATAGCTTTGACAGGTCAAACTCAGGGGAAAAATTATGATATTACGGGAGTATCATGCGGATGAACAACAATGCGGATACCGTAGAAATTACTTACTTCTTTCTACAACTGATATGATATTCTAGTTTACAGCCACTTACCTAAGTCAGTCTTTGTTGTTTCACATAACGCTTTAGCCATGAGGAATTCCTCGAATTTCTTTCCGCACGCTTCTTCGATCTTTTTTATCGACGCTTCCCCGATCGTTTCCATCTCTTCGGGGGTTAAGATGGTGTGCAAAACACCCGACACTTGATCGACTTCCATAGCTGCACCAGCAAGCGGATGGAAGATGGCGACACTAGGGTACGAAACTATGAAACTCTGAAATTTGGATAGAAAAGCGCTTGTTCGTCGTCACCGTCCTTGCTGCTACTGATGTCGCCGCTTTGCTGATTCTTTTGACAGTACCACACACGCACACATTCACACATCTAACGGGAGAACAAAGGTGGCCAGGTTCACCGGCATCTTACCTGTTTGCGTACCACCGAAAATTTGGATTCTTTAAGCAAGTCTTTTAGTTAAACCGATGTTGCGTTATTAATCACTTTGCTGCAATTGAAATGTTGATACTTTCACCCTCAATCATACAGTTCCCGTTTCATGATTCCGCACACGCACATACACACATACATAACACTGTTCATAAGATGCTGCCAGATTTCTCCAAATTAGCTGTAAATCGTTCTGAACAACACAACTGCAAAACCCAACGCTTGCTCCGACGTCTGTCGATGGAATGAGCGGAAAACTCATTTGCGCTAGCGGTTAGCAACTGTCAAAGTGCACTGACAGCGACCAATCGACCATCGACGTAAAATCGACGAAAGTGATGGAAAATCAAAATGTACGCGCTTCGGGATGCTGGATAATGGCTACGACTTTGTATAAGCTGATTTTTTAGTTTAATCACGCTTCACGAGATGGGCCACAATGATTTTTGACAAGTTAAACTATTGCGCAGAACTTATATACAAAGAATTATCATACTAATTATGCTTTATACTTTATTTTACGACAGTTTTACCGAATGAGTCATATCAACGTTGTCTTACAATATTGATCATGAATTCCGTGTCGGTTGCTCGTCTTGTTTGGTAATTATGTATATCAAAAGCGTTAGTTTGTTTTTTTTCCTTTTCAATATTATCCTGCGCAATATGGTGATGTGTTTGAACATTACTTGTCCCATTTGAAATGCTATTTCGCTACGAATGTATGCGCTAATGTGTGAGAACTTATGAATTGATGAGTCCATCACCGGCTTAAGTACAATTTGAATGAATGATACATTAAGGATTGTTTTGGTAATTCGGACTGGAATTGCTTATTATAATATACGTTTTCATGTTTGCCATATGCTGCTGGAAATCATGGTAATGTGATACGAGTCGAAAGCGCTAGTATGAAGAATGTGTTGCAGAATGAGCTTTAGATGCTACTGTAAGGAATCTCTTTCGCTGGTTTGCCTCCCGATACGAGCCATATGGAACCGGTCGGTGCATTTTTTAACAACGGTATCAATTCTTTGGCCACATGTTCCATCCTGAAATGTTAAGAACGATTACAACACTGTACAGCAGAAACCCAAGCTGTAAATGCTTACTCACCTTTGCAACTGCACACCACTCATATCCAATTCTTTGGCTTTCTCATACGCCGGCGACATGAAACGTTTGTTGTGCGATGATGAATTTTCTATCGGGCCAGGACAGTAAGCAAACGCTCGAACGTTGGTGTTGGCATAGTGGAATGGATCCCCACACGCTTTGGTCAGACCAAGAATGGCATGCTTAGTTGCCGTATAAATAGGGGTAGATAACTGAGGCTTTACGCTGACTCCCGATCCAATGTTAACCAGGACACCGCCCCCTCTGCCTTTACTTTTGTCCATAAACTTTTGGGCTAGCAGTGTACCGCGGATGGCCCCATTCAGGTTTACGTCGACTTCAAGTTCCCAGAAGTTATCGTTCATGATTTCTGCGTTGTTTATCACAATGTTGACCTCCTTGAACATGCATACTGTATACTCGAATGCCTCTGCGAACAAAAGGCAACAACAGAAAGCGTTAAACAATTTACTATCACATATTTTTTCACATATTTATCACCTTACCTTCGAACTGCACATAATCGGTAACATCGCAGTGACAAAATAGCACCCGTTCTCCGTATTGTTTTTCCAGTTCCTCCACGGTCAATTCACCGGCGTCAGAGTCCAAGTCACATACAACAACCTGTGTGTAACATGCGTAAGTAAATATCCTACTTCCTTATTAAAAACTTACACTTCATTTACCTTAGCTCCGTGCTTTAGCAATTCCTCACTGAACGCTCTGCCGAGTCCGGTCGCAGCACCAGTGACGAGAGCTACTTTGTTTTTCAAATCCATTTCTTCGCGAATGCAGCAGCACACTACGTTCTTTCCACGGAGAGTTGCTTCTTGCGCTGGTTCTCCCAGTACAGTTTGGAAGCGCTAGAAAATGATTCACGGAACTGACCCCACTACCGGAAAAGGCAGACACACCCCGCTTGATTACAACGCAAAGCTACACAGCAACCCCCTGTTTGGATGCGTGGACGCACCGTGGTGTGTATTAAGAAATGTGAATATTGGGCACGAAGTTTTAGAATACAAAACGGAAGGGCCGAACCGAAAACTAGAAGGAGTGAAATTGGAGAAGGTCGTTTACGGGAGGGTCTAGCGAAAAGATATCCTGTGTCGTTCACACCACCCAATGTCTATATACCTGCCGATCCTTGTTCCTGTCTGGTGTGCAAAAAACAACACACACAGAACAATCTACAAGTCGTTTGCCACCCACCAATACCAATGCAGCCAGTTGGGGTAGGATAACGTTTCTAGGATACTGTGCCGCCAGGGGAAATTATGTAGCACACATTCGGTGTAAATATAATTAACTGTAGAGTAATTGTAGATATAAGCTTATTTCGCAATATTACATAATTATCTGCATTGAGGGCTAATACACTATCAAATTATGCAAATTGTTCATGTATTAGCGAATACGATACATTTGTAATAAAAATAGTTTAACATGTTTATGAATCCTTTTGTATACCAAACACGTTTATTGATGCACACGCATGCGCTTGAGTGTTCCATCTATTTCCTTTGAAAGTTTTACATGTTTCGTTTTCTTATTTGCCAATTTGAAAACGTGTTAATAGATGACTTTCTCAATCTTAGCAGAATTTTATTGAAAAACTAATAATTTTTGTTAAATCATATATTGTGAACAAGCATGAAAATTTAACTGCCAATATTTTATTTTTGAAATATTGAATAGGACAAAATTGCTTGAATTTTAAAAATGTGTACGAGTTTGCTATAACGTTACATCGATCCATTGGATCGGATCGGGTCCTTTCATTTCGGTTTGCAGTAGGCGGAACACCGAGAGCTTTTTTTGTAAAATAATATTTCTTTATGAACCAATAGTTCGAAAATGATTATTTGCTACAGAAAGCATTAAAAATATGTTCTATTTACTTCAACGATGTTTCTTGACAAGGGAAAAACTTCAATGAACCTTTGATTCCGTAGAATTCGGATCGGATCTCATCTGTCAGGTTGCATTCCTAGATACGAAATGATACAACCTTCTCGGCGTGCATTTTATTTTCTTTTGACAACGCACGGTGTAGAAGCGTCGGAATCCGAAGCATTGACCACACAGTGCAGCAAGTTTTAGCTTTGTCCCAACATAGATCGAATGCTAGGAGGAAAAGGTTATAAATCTAAACTCTTTCAGCGTACCGCATTAAAAGTAGAAAGTAAAACACTTGCTCTTGAATCGCATAGAATTTGTTTACAATTCAACTTGACGAACAGATAAAAACAGGGGCACCAAGCCAACTGTCAAGACAGTGAGGTGCAGGAGCAAACAATTCGCCTCTTGTAGTTTATCCACAGACGAGCGGTGGCACATCAACGGAACGCTCGAGTTTAGTTTTGTGGCAGACTTGCGTACATACAGTGGCCTGGAAATCGGAACAGGAAAACAAAAGCGACTAGCATTAAGCACCGTTCTATCCGGTGAGC